>NC_135232.1:1015886553-1016189583 GCF_051348905.1 Ranitomeya variabilis | reverse complement strand
GGATCTCGCAGGAATTTGCCACTCCTCTTCCTGATTAAATAATTAGGTCACTGTATACGTTATCCAGGTCTCCTGTTGTGTTCATCTTTCTACCACCTGAACTTAAATTCCTGGGCTCCAACACCGCCAGTTGAGGCTCAGAAGTGCCGTCTGCACAGTCAAAACATACGACCCAGTGTTATTGGGTTTCAGTAACGTCAGCTGATCCCCAGCTGTGTAGCCGGCAATGTGTCCTGCGACCGCCACGCTGACACAACAACTGAAATGTAAGGGAATCTGTCCCCCCCCCCCAAGGCGTTTGTTACTGAAAGAGCCACCTTGTGCAAGGAAAAGGTAGCTATTTTTGTTTAGCTCCTTGCAGACGCAAAACTTAACACTTATAAAATGTGTCCACTGATACCGTAAAACCGTCCCGGAGGTGGTACTTTCCTTCGTAATATGACGCAGCACAGCCGTCATTCCTACCCCCCCGGCGCCGTGCCCCGGCTCCTCAGCGTTGTTTGATTCCGTCCCGGAGCCTGCGCTGTTATGTTATTCCGTGGCCAGGCACACTTAGCGCTGCCCGTCTTCTGGCATCATTTGGTGTCAGGCTGGCTGCGCCTGTGCGGCCGCGCTGGCCGAGAGCCCGCCTCGCAGTGTCTTCTGATTTAATCCCACTGGGGGCCTGGGATCCATGGACATGCGCAGTGCATATCTGAACCTCCACCTCTCACTCATCTCCCTATGGCTTCTTCAGACTGTTCGGTGTCAGCTGGTCCCTAATAGCATGCCACGGCCGTGACACCGCACAGTCTTAAGAAGCCGTAGGGAGGGGAGTGAGAGGCGAGGATATGCACTGCGCATGGCCATGGATCCCAGGCCCCCAGTGGGATTAAATCAGAAGACACTGCGAGGCGGGCTCTCGGCCAGCGCGGCCGCACAGGCGCAGCCAGCCTGACACCAAATGATGTCAGAAGATGGGCAGCGCTAAGTGTGCCTGGCCACGGGATAACATAACAGCGCAGGCTCCGGGACGGAATCAAACAACGCTGAGGAGCCGGGGCACGGCGCCGGGGGGGTAGGAATGACGGCTGTGCTGCGTCATATTACGAAGGAAAGTCCCACCTCCGGGACGGTTTCACGGTTTCAGGGGACACATTTTATAAGTGTTTAGTTCTGTGTTTGCAAGGAGCATGATGAAAAGAGCCACCTTTTCCTTTTGCATCTTTTGTGCTGCACAAGCTGGCTCTTTCAGCTACAAACGCCTTGGGGGGGTTAAAGGTTCCCTTTCGACTTTCTCAGGCTTCGGCCTACATTGTGTTCCTCTGCTTTTCCACCTGTCCCTGGGCTCCAACACCGCTAGTTGCCGTCCAGAAGTGCTGTCCGCACAGTCCCAACAGTCGCTCCTCTGTTATTGGGGTTCAGTAACGTCAGCTGTTCCCCAGCTGTGTGTGTGGCAATCCCTCCTACCTCCTCCACCTCCTCCTCCTCCACCTGTCCCTGGGCTCCAACACCGCTAGTTGCCGTCCAGAAGTGCTGTACGCACAGTCAACAGTCCCTCCTCTGTTATTGGGGTTCAGTAACGTCAGCTGTTCCCCAGCTGTGTGTGTGGCAATCCCTCCTACCTCCTCCACCTCCTCCTCCTCCACCTGTCCCTGGGCTCCAACACCGCTAGTTGCCGTCCAGTAGTGCTGTACGCACAGTCAACAGTCCCTCCTCTGTTATTGGGGTTCAGTAACGTCAGCTGTTCCCCAGCTGTGTGTGTGGCAATCCCTCCTACCTCCTCCACCTCCTCCTCCTCCACCTGTCCCTGGGCTCCAACACCGCTAGTTGCCGTCCAGAAGTGCTGTACGCACAGTCAACAGTCCCTCCTCTGTTATTGGGGTTCAGTAACGTCAGCTGTTCCCCAGCTGTGTGTGTGGCAATCCCTCCTACCTCCTCCACCTCCTCCTCCTCCACCTGTCCCTGGGCTCCAACACCGCTAGTTGCCGTCCAGTAGTGCTGTACGCACAGTCAACAGTCCCTCCTCTGTTATTGGGGTTCAGTAACGTCAGCTGTTCCCCAGCTGTGTGTGTGGCAATCCCTCCTACCTCCTCCACCTCCTCCTCCTCCACCTGTCCCTGGGCTCCAACACCGCTAGTTGCCGTCCAGTAGTGCTGTACGCACAGTCAACAGTCCCTCCTCTGTTATTGGGGTTCAGTAACGTCAGCTGTTCCCCAGCTGTGTGTGTGGCAATCCCTCCTACCTCCTCCACCTCCTCCTCCTCCACCTGTCCCTGGGCTCCAACACCGCTAGTTGCCGTCCAGAAGTGCTGTACGCACAGTCAACAGTCCCTCCTCTGTTATTGGGGTTCAGTAACGTCAGCTGTTCCCCAGCTGTGTGTGTGGCAATCCCTCCTACCTCCTCCACCTCCTCCTCCTCCACCTGTCCCTGGGCTCCAACACCGCTAGTTGCCGTCCAGTAGTGCTGTACGCACAGTCAACAGTCCCTCCTCTGTTATTGGGGTTCAGTAACGTCAGCTGTTCCCCAGCTGTGTGTGTGGCAATCCCTCCTACCTCCTCCACCTCCTCCTCCTCCACCTCCTTCTCCTCCACCTGTCCCTGGGCTCCAACACCGCTAGTTGCCGTCCAGAAGTGCTGTACGCACAGTCAACAGTCCCTCCTCTGTTATTGGGGTTCAGTAACGTCAGCTGTTCCCCAGCTGTGTGTGTGGCAATCCCTCCTACCTCCTCCACCTCCTCCTCCTCCACCTGTCCCTGGGCTCCAACACCGCTAGTTGCCGTCCAGTAGTGCTGTACGCACAGTCAACAGTCCCTCCTCTGTTATTGGGGTTCAGTAACGTCACCTGTTCCCCAGCTGTGTGTGTGGCAATCCCTCCTACCTCCTCCACCTCCTCCTCCTCCACCTGTCCCTGGGCTCCAACACCACTAGTTGCCATCCAGAAGTGCTGTACGCACAGTCAACAGTCCCTCCTCTGTTATTGGGGTTCAGTAACGTCAGCTGTTCCCCAGCTGTGTGTGTGGCAATCCCTCCTACCTCCTCCACCTCCTCCTCCTCCACCTGTCCCTGGGCTCCAACACCGCTAGTTGCCGTCCAGTAGTGCTGTACGCACAGTCAACAGTCCCTCCTCTGTTATTGGGGTTCAGTAACATCAGCTGTTCCCCTGCTGTGTGTGTGGCAATCCCTCCTACCTCCTCCACCTCCTCCTCCTCCACCTGTCCCTGGGCTCCAACACCGCTAGTTGCCGTCCAGAAGTGCTGTACGCACAGAGCCAAACACCTCGCCAATGTGTTAGTGGGGTTCAGCACCGCCAGCTGTTCCCCTGCTGTGTATACGGCAACGTGTACTGCGACCGCCACGTAGGCACAACAAGTTAAATTTAAGGGAACCTGTCCCCCCCCCAGGCGTTTGTTACTGAAGGAGCCACCTTGTGCAGCAGTAATGATGCAAAGGGAAAAAGTGCCTCTTTTCGTGGTGCTCCTTGCACATGCTGAACCTAACACTTATGAAATGTGTCCCCACACACCGTTAAACCGTCCGGTAGGTGGAACTTTCCTTTGTCGTGTGACGCAGCACAGCCATCAATTTTACCCCCTTGGCGCCGTGCGCCGCCTCCTCAGGGTTGTTTGAATCTGTCCCGGAGCCTGCGCTGTTAGGTTAGCCCTTGGCCATGCACACATGTTGCGCTGCCTGTCTTCTGACATCATTTGGTGTCAGGCTGGCTGCGCCTGTGCGGGTGCGCTGGCCGAGATCCTGCCTCGCAGTGTCGTCTAATGTAATCCCACCACGGGCCTGGGATCCGTGGCCATGCGCAGTGCATATCCTCGCCTCTCACTCCCCTCCCTACGGCTTCTTCAGACTGTGCGGTGTCAGCTGATCCCTAATAGCATGCCACGGCCGTGACACCGCACAGTCTGAAGAAGCCGTAGGGAGGGGAGTGAGAGGCGAGGATATGCACTGCGCATGGCCACGGATCCCAGGCCCGCGGTGGGATTACATTAGACGACACTGCGAGGCGGGATCTCGGCCAGCGCACCCGCACAGGCGCAGCCAGCCTGACACCAAATGATGTCAGAAGACGGGCAGCGCAACATGTGTGCATGGCCAAGGGCTAACCTAACAGCGCAGGCTCCGGGACAGATTCAAACACTGCTGAGTAGGCGGCGCACGGCGCCAAGGGGGTAAAAATGATGGCTGTGCTGCGTCACACGACAAAGGAAAGTTCCACCTACCGGACGGTTTAACGGTGTGTGGGGACACATTTCATAAGTGTTAGGTTCAGCATGTGCAAGGACCATAAATAAAAGAGCTAAGTTTACCTTTTCCAGCATTAGTGCTGTACACAATGGCTCTTTCAGCTACAAACGCCTGGGGGGGGGTTAAAGGTTTCCTTTCAACTTGCTCCAGTGCAGGCTTCGGCCTACACTCCGCTCCCCCTGCTCCTCCTGCTGACCCTGGGCTCTAACACCGCCAGTTTTGGCCCAGATGTGCTAGCTGCACAGAGAAAAACACCAGCCAATGTGTCAGTGGGGTTCAGCACCGCCAGCTGTTCCCCTGCTGTGTAGCCGGCAACGTGTCCTGCGACCGCCACGCAGACACAAGAACTGAAATTGAAGGGAACCTGTCCCCCCTCCCCCAGGTGTTTCTATGTTTTACAGCCACCTTGTACAGCGGTAATGCTGCATGTGTGCAAGGTGGCTCATAAACGTATTCTCCTCGCACATGTGGAACTGAAAACACGTCTAAAATGTGTCCTCTGTGTGACCATTTAACCGTCCCGGTGGTGTGACTTTCCTTTGTAATGACACGCTGCAACCCCCTTGGTAGCGCTGCCCGTCTTCTGGCATCATTGTCTGGCTGCCTGCGCCTCTGCGGCCGCCCTGACCCACACAACGCCCCTCGGTGTCTTATTTATTGGGACTGCGAGGGTGTGATTGATGGGCATGATCAGTGCATCAGTTCGCCTGTCCCTCATCTCCTTCCGCCTTCTTCAGACTGTGCGGCTTCATGGCCGTGGCATGCGATAAGGGATCAGCTGACGCCGCACAGTCTGAAGCGGGTGTAAGGACCCGAGTGTGAGAGGCGAACATATGTGCTGCGCCAGGCCATGAATCCCAGCCCCGCAGTGTTTTAACAATGTTAAGACACTGCGGGGCTGGGATTCATGGTCATCGCGAACCGCACCGGCCGACATTAAATGATGTCAGAAGATGGGCAGCGCTAACAGCGCTAGGTGTCATGGTTCCCAATGGCAAGGGAACGTAAAAAACAAATAAGTAACGAACGAGCTCTCAGGTGATGGAAACTCGAGTTGACCGTGAGCTAAATCTACCACACAACTAACAGTAGCCAGGGAGCATACCTACGGCTTCCTATATGCCACGCGCCAGCCGGAGGACTAACTACGCCTGGTAGAGGAAGAAACAGACCTGGCTTACCTCTAGGGAAATACCCCAAAAGATGATAGCAGCCCCCCACATGTAATAACGGTGAATTAAGAGGAAAAGACATACACAGTATGAAAGTAGATTTAGCAAAGAGAGGTCCACTTACTAGATAGCAGAAGGATACAAAAGAGGACTTCACGGTCAACTGAAAACCCTTTCAAAAACCATCCTGAAATTACTTTAAGACTCCTGTGTCAACTCATGACACAGGAGTGGCAATTTCAGCCCGCAAGAGCTTCCAGCTACAGAGAATTACAAAAACTGCAAACTGGACAAAAGGTACAAAACAAAAGGACAAAGTCCACTTAGCTGATCAGCAGACTAGTAGCAGGAACATGCAACCGAAGGCTCTGGTTACAATGAAGACCGGCAAGGAAATGACTGGAGAGCAAGGCTAAATAGGAAACTCCCAAACACTGATGGAAGCAGGTGAACAGAAGAAGCAAAGTGCAAACAAGTCACCAGTACCACCAGCAACCACCAGGGGAGCCCAAAAAGCGGATACACAACAGTACCCTCCCCTTAAGGAGGGGGCACCGAACCCTCACAAGAACCGCCAGGGCGATCTGGATGAGCCCTATGAAAGGCACGAACCAAATCCGAGGCATGAACATCAGAGGCAGTTACCCAAGAATTATCTTCCTGACCATAGCCTTTCCATTTAACCAGATATTGAAGTCTCCATCTGGAAATACGGGAGTCCAAGATCTTCTCCACGACGTACTCCAATTCACCCTCCACCAGCACAGGAGCAGGAGGTTCAGTAGAAGGAACCACCAGTACCTCATATCTCCGCAACAACGACCGATGGAACACATTATGGATCGCGAAAGATGCCGGGAGGTCCAAACGAAAGGAAACAGGGTTAAGAATCTCCAAAATCCTATAAGGACCGATAAACCGAGGCTTAAATTTGGGAGAAGAAACCCTCATAGGGACAAAACGTGAAGACAACCACACCAAGTCCCCAAGGCGAAGGTGGGGACCAACACGACGACGACGGTTAGCAAACTGCTGAGTCCTCTCCTGGGACAATTCCAAATTATCCACCACTTGTCCCCAAATCCGATGCAACCGATCCACCACCGCATCCACTCCAGGACAATCCGAAGACTCAACCTGACCAGATGAAAAACGCGGATGAAACCCTGAATTG
This sequence comes from Ranitomeya variabilis, assembly GCF_051348905.1. Classification (NCBI taxonomy): domain Eukaryota; kingdom Metazoa; phylum Chordata; class Amphibia; order Anura; family Dendrobatidae; genus Ranitomeya; species Ranitomeya variabilis. The sequence continues at coordinate 1,016,183,002 of NC_135232.1, read as the reverse complement.
CAAAAGAAAGGAGAAACCAAAGTGGCAGAACTAGCCCGATTATTAAGAGCAAACTCCGCCAATGGCAGAAAGGCAACCCAATCATCCTGATCCGCAGACACAAAACACCTCAAATAAGTCTCCAAAGTTTGATTAGTTCGCTCCGTCTGGCCATTGGTCTGAGGATGGAATGCAGACGAAAAGGACAAATCAATGCCCAACCTGGCACAGACTGCCCGCCAAAATCTAGACACGAACTGGGTACCCCTGTCAGAAATGATGTTTTCCGGAATACCATGCAAGCGAACCACATTTTGAAAAAACAGAGGGACCAACTCAGATGAGGAAGGCAACTTAGGCAATGGCACCAAATGAACCATTTTAGAAAAACGGTCACACACCACCCAGATGACAGACATCTTCTGAGAAACAGGGAGATCCGAGATAAAGTCCATAGAGATGTGCGTCCAAGGCCTCTTCGGAATAGGCAAGGGCAACAACAACCCACTAGCCCTAGAACAACAAGGCTTGGCCCGAGCACACACATCGCAAGACTGCACAAAAACACGCACATCTCGAGACAGGGAAGGCCACCAGAAGGATCTAGCCACCAAATCTCTGGTGCCAAAAATTCCCGGATGACCTGCCAGAGTAGAAGAATGAACTTCCGAGATGACTCTAGTGGTCCACTCGTCAGGAACAAACAGTCTACCAGACGGACAACGATCAGGTCTATCCGCCTGAAATTCTTGCAAAGCACGTCGCAAATCTGGAGAGACAGCAGACAAAACCACTCCATCCTTAAGGACACCAGCAGGTTCAGAATTCCCAGGAGAGTCAGGCTCAAAACTCCTAGAAAGAGCATCTGCTTTCACATTCCTAGAACCCGGTAAGTACGAGACCACAAAATTAAACCGGGAAAAGAACAACGACCAACGTGCCTGTCTAGGATTCAGGCGCCTGGCAGACTCCAAATAAATTAAATTCTTGTGATCAGTCAAAACTACCACCTGATGTCTGGCACCCTCAAGCCAATGACGCCACTCCTCAAATGCCCACTTCATGGCCAAAAGCTCCCGATTACCAACATCATAGTTTCGCTCGGCGGCCGAAAATTTTCGCGAAAAGAACGCACAAGGTCTCATCACTGAGCAGTCGGAACTTTTCTGCGACAAAACCGCCCCCGCTCCGATCTCGGAAGCATCGACCTCAACCTGAAAGGGAAGAGAAACATCAGGCTGGCGCAACACAGGGGCAGACAAAAAGCGGCGCTTAAGCTCCCGAAAGGCCTCCACGGCAGCAGGGGACCAATTGGCAACATCAGCACCCTTTTTAGTCAAATCCGTCAGAGGTTTAGCAACGCCAGAAAAACCAGCTATAAATTGACGATAAAAATTAGCAAAGCCCAAGAATTTCTGGAGACTCTTCAGAGAAGTAGGCTGCGTCCAGTCGTAAATAGCCCGAACCTTGACAGGGTCCATCTCAATAGAAGAAGGGGAAAAAATATACCCCAAAAATGAAATTTTTTGAACCCCAAAAACACACTTTGAACCCTTTACACACAAAGAATTCTCCCGCAAAACCTGAAAAACCCTCCTGACCTGCTGAACATGAGACTCCAAGTCATCAGAAAAAATCAAAATATCATCCAAGTACACAATCATAAATTTATCCAAACATTCCCGGAAAATATCATGCATCAAGGACTGAAAGACAGAAGGTGCATTAGAAAGGCCGAAAGGCATTACCAAATACTCAAAATGGCCCTCAGGCGTATTAAATGCGGTCTTCCACTCATCCCCCTGCTTAATTCGCACCAAATTATACGCCCCACGAAGATCAATCTTAGAGAACCACTTAGCCCCCCTTATGCGAGCAAACAAATCAGTCAGCAAAGGCAACGGATACTGATATTTGACTGTAATTTTATTCAGGAGACGATAATCAATACAAGGCCTCAGAGAGCCATCCTTTTTAGAGACAAAGAAAAAAACAGCTCCTAAAGGTGATGAAGAAGGACGAATATGTCCCTTTTCCAGGGACTCCTTAATATACTCGCGCATAGCAGCATGTTCAGGTACAGATAGGTTAAACAAACGACCCTTTGGAAATTTACTGCCAGGAATCAGATCTATGGCGCAATCACAATCCCTGTGAGGAGGGAGTGAACCAATCTTAGGCTCTTCAAAAATATCACGATAATCAGACAAAAATGCCGGAATCTCAGATGGAATAGATGACGAAATGGACACCATAGGAGTGTCCCCATGAGCCCCCCGACATCCCCAGCTTAACACAGACATAGCCTTCCAGTCAAGGACTGGGTTATGAGACTGAAACCATGGTAATCCAAGCACCAAAACATCATGTAAATTGTACAACACAAGGAAGCGAATCACCTCCTGATGGTCTGGAGTCATACGCATAGTCACTTGCGTCCAGAACTGTGGTTTATTACAAGCCAAAGGTGTAGAATCAATACCCTTCAGAGGTATAGGGACTTCCAGAGGCTCTAAATCAAACCCACAGCGCCTGGCAAAGGACCAGTCCATAAGACTCAGAGCGGCGCCCGAGTCCACATAGGCATCCACGGTAATAACTGATAATGAACAAATCAAGGTTACAGACAAAATAAATTTGGACTGTAAAGTGCCAATTGAAATGGACTTGTCAACCTTCCTAGTACGCTTAGAGCATGCCGATATAACATGAGCAGAATCACCACAATAGAAGCATAAGCCATTTCTACGCCTATAATTCTGCCGCTCGCTTCTGGACATAACTCTGTCACATTGCATTTTCTCTGGCGTCTCTTCAGAAGATACCGCCAAATGGTGCACGGGTTTGCGCTCCCGCAAACGCCGATCAATCTGAATTGCCATTGTCATGGACTCATTCAGACCTGTAGGCGCAGGGAACCCGACCATAACATCTTTAATGGCATCAGAAAGGCCCTCTCTGAAATTTGCCGCTAAGGCGCACTCATTCCACTGAGTAAGCACAGACCACCTACGAAATTTTTGGCAGTATATCTCCGCTTCATCTTGCCCTTGAGATAGGGCTATCAAAGCTTTTTCAGCTTGAATCTCCAAATTAGGTTCCTCATAAAGCAACCCTAAAGCCAGGAAAAACGCATCCACATTGAGCAACGCAGGATCCCCTGGTGCCAATGAAAATGCCCAATTTTGAGGGTCACCTCGCAGCAAAGAGATTACAATCTTAACCTGCTGGACAGGATCTCCTGAGGAGTGAGGTCTGAGAGAAAGGAATAATTTACAATTATATTTGAAATTCAAAAACTGAGATCTATCTCCGGAAAACACCTCTGGTGTAGGGATTTTAGGTTCAGAAATAGGAGCATGTATAACAAAATCTTGTAAATTTTGAACCTTCGTAGCAAGATTATTTAAACCTGCAGCCAAACTCTGGACATCCATATTAAACAGCTAAGGTCAGAGCCATTCAAGGGTTAAGAGGAGGTAAGAAGCAGCTAGACAGCAATTAAGGGCTAGGCAGCAAAACTCTGAGGAAAAGGAAAAAAAAAAAAAAATTTCCCTTCAACACTTCTTTTTCTCCTGCTTCAGCCCAAACAATTAACACTTTGTAGGCCGGTCATACTGTCATGGTTCCCAATGGCAAGGGAACGTAAAAAACAAATAAGTAACGAACGAGCTCTCTGGTCATGGAAACTCGAGTTGACCGTGAGCTAAATCTACCACACAACTAACAGTAGCCAGGGAGCATACCTACGGCTTCCTATATGCCACGCACCAGCCGGAGGACTAACTACGCCTGGTAGAGGAAGAAACAGACCTGGTTACCTCTAGGGAAATACCCCAAAAGATGATAGCAGCCCCCCACATGTAATAACGGTGAATTAAGAGGAAAAGACATACACAGTATGAAAGTAGATTTAGCAAAGAGAGGTCCACTTACTAGATAGCAGAAGGATACAAAAGAGGACTTCACGGTCAACTGAAAACCCTTTCAAAAACCATCCTGAAATTACTTTAAGACTCCTGTGTCAACTCATGACACAGGAGTGGCAATTTCAGCCCGCAAGAGCTTCCAGCTACAGAGAATTACAAAAACTGCAAACTGGACAAAAGGTACAAAACAAAAGGACAAAGTCCACTTAGCTGATCAGCAGACTAGTAGCAGGAACATGCAACCGAAGGCTCTGGTTACAATGAAGACCGGCAAGGAAATGACTGGAGAGCAAGGCTAAATAGGAAACTCCCAAACACTGATGGAAGCAGGTGAACAGAAGAAGCAAAGTGCAAACAAGTCACCAGTACCACCAGCAACCACCAGGGGAGCCCAAAAAGCGGATACACAACAGCTAGGCCAGGGGATAACACGACAGCGCAGACTCCTGTACAGCAAATAACAACGCTCAGGAGGCTGCACCCAGCACCAAGGTGGGATTCTTGACATCTGTGCTGCGTCTCATTACAAAGGGAACTCGCGCCTCCAACACAGTTTGACTGTATAAAGGGCTAAATGTTATACGTGTTTCATTCAGCGTGTGCAAGGAGCAAAATTAAAAGAGCAACCTTTGACTTGTGCAGCACTACTGCTGCATAAGCTGTGGCTCTTCTACTTTGTAACCCCTGAGGGGGGGTTAAAGGTTACCTTTGAAATTGGTTCAATTAGGCTTCGGCCTACACTCTGCTCCCCCTGCAGAGCCCGGGCTCCAACACCGCCAGTTGGGGCCCGGTACTGCTAGCTGCACAGAGAAAAACACCAGCCAATGTGTCAGTGGGGTTCAGCACCGCCAGCTGTTCCCCTGCTGTGCAGCCGGCAACGTGTCCTGCAACTGCCACGCAGGCACAACAGACCCAAAGCTGCCGCCAGTGCAGGCTTCGGCCTACACTCTGCTCCCTCTCCTCCTCCTGCTGACCCCGGGCTCTAACACCGCCAGTTGGGGCCCGGTACTGCTAGCTGCACAGAGAAAAACACCAGCCAATGTGTCAGTGGGGTTCAGCACCGCCAGCTGTTCCCCTGCTGTGCAGCCGGCATCGTGTCCTGCAAAAGCCACGCAGACACCAGAACTGAAATTGAAGGGAACCTGTTCCCCCTCCCCCAGGCATTTGTACGTTTTACAGCCACCTTGTACAGCGGTAATGCTGCATGTGTGCAAGGTGGCTCATAAACGTATTCTCCTCGCACATGTGGAACTGAAAACACGTCTAAAATGTGTCCTCTGTGTGACCATTTAACCGTCCCGGTGGTGTGACTTTCCTTTGTAATGACACGCTGCAACCCCCTTGGTAGCGCTGCCCGTCTTCTGGCATCATTGTCTGGCTGCCTGCGCCTCTGCGGCCGCCCTGACCCACACAACGCCCCTCGGTGTCTTATTTATTGGGACTGCGAGGGTGTGATTGATGGGCATGATCAGTGCATCAGTTCGCCTGTCCCTCATCTCCTTCCGCCTTCTTCAGACTGTGCGGCTTCATGGCCGTGGCATGCGATAAGGGATCAGCTGACGCCGCACAGTCTGAAGCGGGTGTAAGGACCCGAGTGTGAGAGGCGAACATATGTGCTGCGCCAGGCCATGAATCCCAGCCCCGCAGTGTTTTAACAATGTTAAGACACTGCGGGGCTGGGATTCATGGTCATCGCGAACCGCACCGGCTGACATTAAATGATGTCAGAAGATGGGCAGCGCTAACAGCGCTAGGCCAGGGGATAACACGACAGCGCAGACTCCTGTACAGCAAATAACAACGCTCAAGAGGCTGCACCCAGCACCAAGGTGGGATTCTTGACATCTGTGCTGCGTCTCATTACAAAGGGAACTCGCGCCTCCAACACAGTTTGACTGTATAAAGGGCTAAATGTTATACGTGTTTCATTCAGCGTGTGCAAGGAGCAAAATTAAAAGAGCAACCTTTGACTTGTGCAGCACTACTGCTGCATAAGCTGTGGCTCTTCTACTTTGTAACCCCTGAGGGGGGGTTAAAGGTTACCTTTGAAATTGGTTCAGTTAGGCTTCGGCCTACACTCTGCTCCCCCTGCAGAGCCCGGGCTCCAACACCGCCAGTTGGGGCCCGGTACTGCTAGCTGCACAGAGAAAAACACCAGCCAATGTGTCAGTGGGGTTCAGCACCGCCAGCTGTTCCCCTGCTGTGCAGCCGGCATCGTGTCCTGCAAAAGCCACGCAGACACCAGAACTGAAATTGAAGGGAACCTGTCCCCCCTCCCCCAGGCATTTGTACGTTTTACAGCCACCTTGTACAGCGGTAATGCTGCATGTGTGCAAGGTGGCTCATAAACGTATTCTCCTCGCACATGTGGAACTGAAAACACGTCTAAAATGTGTCCTCTGTGTGACCATTTAACCGTCCCGGTGGTGTGACTTTCCTTTGTAATGACACGCTGCAACCCCCTTGGTAGCACTGCCCGTCTTCTGGCATCATTGTCTGGCTGCCTGCGCCTCTGCGGCCGCCCTGACCCACACAACGCCCCTCGGTGTCTTATTTATTGGGACTGCAAGGGTGTGATTGATGGGCATGATCAGTGCATCAGTTCGCCTGTCCCTCATCTCCTTCCACCTTCTTCAGACTGTGCGGCTTCATGGCCGTGGCATGCGATAAGGGATCAGCTGACGCCGCACAGTCTGAAGCGGGTGTTAGGACCCGAGTGTGAGAGGCGAACATATGTGCTGCGCCAGGCCATGAATCCCAGCCCCGCAGTGTTTTAACAATGTTAAGACACTGCGGGGCTGGGATTCATGGTCAAAGCGAACCGCACCGGCCGACATTAAATGATGTCAGAAGATGGGCAGCGCTAACAGCGCTAGGCCAGGGGATAACACGACAGCGCAGACTCCTGTACAGCAAATAACAACGCTCAGGAGGCTGCACCCAGCACCGAGGTGGGATTCTTGACATCTGTGCTGCGTCTCATTACAAAGGGAACTCACGCCTCCAACACAGTTTGACTGTATAAAGGGCTAAATGTTATACGTGTTTCATTCAGCGTGTGCAAGGAGCAAAATTAAAAGAGCAACCTTTGACTTGTGCAGCACTACTGCTGCATAAGCTGTGGCTCTTCTACTTTGTAACCCCTGAGGGGGGGTTAAAGGTTACCTTTGAAATTGGTTCAATTAGGCTTCGGCCTACACTCTGCTCCCCCTGCAGAGCCCGGGCTCCAACACCGCCAGTTGGGGCCCGGTACTGCTAGCTGCACAGAGAAAAACACCAGCCAATGTGTCAGTGGGGTTCAGCACCGCCAGCTGTTCCCCTGCTGTGCAGCCGGCAACATGTCCTGCAACTGCCACGCAGGCACAACAGACCCAAAGCTGCCGCCAGTGCAGGCTTCGGCCTACACTCTGCTCCCTCTCCTCCTCCTGCTGACCCCGGGCTCTAACACCGCCAGTTGGGGCCCGGTACTGCTAGCTGCACAGAGAAAAACACCAGCCAATGTGTCAGTGGGGTTCAGCACCGCCAGCTGTTCCCCTGCTGTGCAGCCAGCATCGTGTCCTGCAAAAGCCACGCAGACACCAGAACTGAAATTGAAGGGAACCTGTCCCCCCTCCCCCAGGCGTTTGTACGTTTTACAGCCACCTTGTACAGCGGTAATGCTGCATGTGTGCAAGGTGGCTCATAAACGTATTCTCCTCGCACATGTGGAACTGAAAACACGTCTAAAATGTGTCCTCTGTGTGACCATTTAATCGTCCCGGTGGTGTGACTTTCCTTTGTAATGACACGCTGCAACCCCCTTGGTAGCGCTGCCCGTCTTCTGGCATCATTGTCTGGCTGCCTGCGCCTCTGCGGCCGCCCTGACCCACACAACGCCCCTCGGTGTCTTATTTATTGGGACTGCGAGGGTGTGATTGATGGGCATGATCAGTGCATCAGTTCGCCTGTCCCTCATCTCCTTCCGCCTTCTTCAGACTGTGCGGCTTCATGGCCGTGGCATGCGATAAGGGATCAGCTGACGCCGCACAGTCTGAAGCGGGTGTAAGGACCCGAGTGTGAGAGGCGAACATATGTGCTGCGCCAGGCCATGAATCCCAGCCCCGCAGTGTTTTAACAATGTTAAGACACTGCGGGGCTGGGATTCATGGTCATCGCGAACCGCACCGGCCGACATTAAATGATGTCAGAAGATGGGCAGCGCTAACAGCGCTAGGCCAGGGGATAACACGACAGCGCAGACTCCTGTACAGCAAATAACAACGCTCAGGAGGCTGCACCCAGCACCAAGGTGGGATTCTTGACATCTGTGCTGCGTCTCATTACAAAGGGAACTCGCGCCTCCAACACAGTTTGACTGTATAAAGGGCTAAATGTTATACGTGTTTCATTCAGCGTGTGCAAGGAGCAAAATTAAAAGAGCAACCTTTGACTTGTGCAGCACTACTGCTGCATAAGCTGTGGCTCTTCTACTTTGTAACCCCTGAGGGGGGGTTAAAGGTTACCTTTGAAATTGGTTCAGTTAGGCTTCGGCCTACACTCTGCTCCCCCTGCAGAGCCCGGGCTCCAACACTGCCAGTTGGGGCCCGGTACTGCTAGCTGCACAGAGAAAAACACCAGCCAATGTGTCAGTGGGGTTCAGCACCGCCAGCTGTTCCCCTGCTGTGCAGCCGGCATCGTGTCCTGCAAAAGCCACGCAGACACCAGAACTGAAATTGAAGGGAACCTGTCCCCCCTCCCCCAGGCGTTTGTACGTTTTACAGCCACCTTGTACAGCGGTAATGCTGCATATGTGCAAGGTGGCTCATAAACGTATTCTCCTCGCACATGTGGAACTGAAAACACGTCTAAAATGTGTCCTCTGTGTGACCATTTAACCGTCCCGGTGGTGTGACTTTCCTTTGTAATGACACGCTGCAACCCCCTTGGTAGCGCTGCCCGTCTTCTGGCATCATTGTCTGGCTGCCTGCGCCTCTGCGGCCGCCCTGACCCACACAACGCCCCTCGGTGTCTTATTTATTGGGACTGCGAGGGTGTGATTGATGGGCATGATCAGTGCATCAGTTCGCCTGTCCCTCATCTCCTTCCGCCTTCTTCAGACTGTGCGGCTTCATGGCCGTGGCATGCGATAAGGGATCAGCTGACGCCGCACAGTCTGAAGCGGGTGTAAGGACCCGAGTGTGAGAGGCGAACATATGTGCTGCGTCAGGCCATGAATCCCAGCCCCGCAGTGTTTTAACAATGTTAAGACACTGCGGGGCTGGGATTCATGGTCATCGCGAACCGCACAGGCCGACATTAAATGATGTCAGAAGATGGGCAGCGCTAACAGCGCTAGGCCAGGGGATAACACGACAGCGCAGACTCCTGTACAGCAAATAACAACGCTCAAGAGGCTGCACCCAGCACCAAGGTGGGATTCTTGACATCTGTGATGCGTCTCATTACAAAGGGAACTCGCGCCTCCAACACAGTTTGACTGTATAAAGGGCTAAATGTTATACGTGTTTCATTCAGCGTGTGCAAGGAGCAAAATTAAAAGAGCAACCTTTGACTTGTGCAGCACTACTGCTGCATAAGCTGTGGCTCTTCTACTTTGTAACCCCTGAGGGGGGGTTAAAGGTTACCTTTGAAATTGGTTCAATTAGGCTTCGGCCTACACTCTGCTCCCCCTGCAGAGCCCGGGCTCCAACACCGCCAGTTGGGGCCCGGTACTGCTAGCTGCACAGAGAAAAACATCAGACAATGTGTCAGTGGGGTTCAGCACCGCCAGCTGTTCCCCTGCTGTGCAGCCGGCAACGTGTCCTGCAACTGCCACGCAGGCACAACAGACCCAAAGCTGCCGCCAGTGCAGGCTTCGGCCTACACTCTGCTCCCTCTCCTCCTCCTGCTGACCCCGGGCTCTAACACCGCCAGTTGGGGCCCGGTACTGCTAGCTGCACAGAGAAAAACACCAGCCAATGTGTCAGTGGGGTTCAGCACCGCCAGCTGTTCCCCTGCTGTGCAGCCGGCATCGTGTCCTGCAAAAGCCACGCAGACACCAGAACTGAAATTGAAGGGAACCTGTCCCCCCTCCCCAGGCGTTTGTACGTTTTACAGCCACCTTGTACAGCGGTAATGCTGCATGTGTGCAAGGTGGCTCATAAACGTATTCTCCTCGCACATGTGGAACTGAAAACACGTCTAAAATGTGTCCTCTGTGTGACCATTTAACCGTCCCGGTGGTGTGACTTTCCTTTGTAATGACACGCTGCAACCCCCTTGGTAGCGCTGCCCGTCTTCTGGCATCATTGTCTGTGTGCCTGCGCCTCTGCGGCCGCCCTGACCCACACAACGCCCCTCGGTGTCTTATTTATTGGGACTGCGAGGGTGTGATTTATGGGCATGATCAGTGCATCAGTTCGCCTGTCCCTCATCTCCTTCCGCCTTCTTCAGACTGTGCGGCTTCATGGCCGTGGCATGCGATAAGGGATCAGCTGACGCCGCACAGTCTGAAGCGGGTGTAAGGACCCGAGTGTGAGAGGCGAACATATGTGCTGCACCAGGCCATGAATCCCAGCCCCGCAGTGTTTTAACAATGTTAAGACACTGCGGGGCTGGGATTCATGGTCATCGCGAACCGCACCGGCCGACATTAAATGATGTCAGAAGATGGGCAGCGCTAACAGCGCTAGGCCAGGGGATAACACGACAGCGCAGACTCCTGTACAGCAAATAACAACGCTCAGGAGGCTGCACCCAGCACCAAGGTGGGATTCTTGACATCTGTGCTGCGTCTCATTACAAAGGGAACTCGCGCCTCCAACACAGTTTGACTGTATAAAGGGCTAAATGTTATACGTGTTTCATTCAGCGTGTGCAAGGAGCAAAATTAAAAGAGCAACCTTTGACTTGTGCAGCACTACTGCTGCATAAGCTGTGGCTCTTCTACTTTGTAACCCCTGAGGGGGGTTAAAGGTTACCTTTGAAATTGGTTCAATTAGGCTTCGGCCTACACTCCGCTCCCCCTGCAGAGCCCGGGCTCCAACACCGCCAGTTGGGGCCCGGTACTGCTAGCTGCACAGAGAAAAACACCAGCCAATGTGTCAGTGGGGTTCAGCACCGCCAGCTGTTCCCCTGCTGTGCAGCCGGCAACGTGTCCTGCAACTGCCACGCAGGCACAACAGACCCAAAGCTGCCGCCAGTGCAGGCTTCGGCCTACACTCTGCTCCCTCTCCTCCTCCTGCTGACCCCGGGCTCTAACACCGCCAGTTGGGGCCCGGTACTGCTAGCTGCACAGAGAAAAACACCAGCCAATGTGTCAGTGGGGTTCAGCACCGCCAGCTGTTCCCCTGCTGTGCAGCCGGCATCGTGTCCTGCAAAAGCCACGCAGACACCAGAACTGAAATTGAAGGGAACCTGTCCCCCCTCCCCCAGGCGTTTGTACGTTTTACAGCCACCTTGTACAGCGGTAATGCTGCATGTGTGCAAGGTGGCTCATAAACGTATTCTCCTCGCACATGTGGAACTGAAAACACGTCTAAAATGTGTCCTCTGTGTGACCATTTAACCGTCCCGGTGGTGTGACTTTCCTTTGTAATGACACGCTGCAAACCCCTTGGTAGCGCTGCCCGTCTTCTGGCATCATTGTCTGGCTGCCTGCGCCTCTGCGGCCGCCCTGACCCACACAACGCCCCTCGGTGTCTTATTTATTGGGACTGCGAGGGTGTGATTGATGGGCATGATCAGTGCATCAGTTCGCCTGTCCCTCATCTCCTTCCGCCTTCTTCAGACTGTGCGGCTTCATGGCCGTGGCATGCGATAAGGGATCAGCTGACGCCTTACAGTCTGAAGCGGGTGTAAGGACCCGAGTGTGAGAGGCGAACATATGTGCTGCGCCAGGCCATGAATCCCAGCCCCGCAGTGTTTTAACAATGTTAAGACACTGTGGGGCAGGGATTCATGGTCATCGCGAACCGCACCGGCCGACATTAAATGATGTCAGAAGATGGGCAGCGCTAACAGCGCTAGGCCAGGGGATAACACGACAGCGCAGACTCCTGTACAGCAAATAACAACGCTCAGGAGGCTGCACCCAGCACCAAGGTGGGATTCTTGACATCTGTGCTGCGTCTCATTACAAAGGGAACTCGCGCCTCCAACACAGTTTGACTGTATAATGGGCTAAATGTTATACGTGTTTAATTCAGCGTGTGCAAGGAGCAAAATTAAAAGAGCAACCTTTGACTTGTGCAGCACTACTGCTGCATAAGCTGTGGCTCTTCTACTTTGTAACCCCTGAGGGGGGGTTAAAGGTTACCTTTGAAATTGGTTCAATTAGGCTTCGGCCTACACTCTGCTCCCCCTGCAGAGCCCGGGCTCCAACACCGCCAGTTGGGGCCCGGTACTGCTAGCTGCACAGAGAAAAACACCAGCCAATGTGTCAGTGGGGTTCAGCACCGCCAGCTGTTCCCCTGCTGTGCAGCCGGCAACGTGTCCTGCAACTGCCACGCAGGCACAACAGAGCCAAAGCTGCCGCCAGTGCAGGCTTCGGCCTACACTCTGCTCCCTCTCCTCCTCCTGCTGACCCCGGGCTCTAACACCGCCAGTTGGGGCCCGGTACTGCTAGCTGCACAGAGAAAAACACCAGCCAATGTGTCAGTGGGGTTCAGCACCGCCAGCTGTTCCCCTGCTGTGCAGCCGGCATCGTGTCCTGCAAAAGCCACGCAGACACCAGAACTGAAATTAAAGGGAACCTGTCCCCCCTCCCCCAGGCGTTTGTACGTTTTACAGCCACCTTGTACAGCGGTAATGCTGCATGTGTGCAAGGTGGCTCATAAACGTATTCTCCTCGCACATGTGGAACTGAAAACACATCTAAAATGTGTCCTCTGTGTGACCATTTAACCGTCCCGGTGGTGTGACTTTCCTTTGTAATGACACGCTGCAACCCCCTTGGTAGCGCTGCCCGTCTTCTGGCATCATTGTCTGGCTGCTTGCGCCTCTGCGGCCGCCCTGACCCACACAACACCCCTCGGTGTCTTATTTATTGGGACTGCGAGGGTGTGATTTATGGGCATGATCAGTGCATCAGTTCGCCTGTCCCTCATCTCCTTCCGCCTTCTTCAGACTGTGCGGCTTCATGGCCGTGGCATGCGATAAGGGATCAGCTGACGCCGCACAGTCTGAAGCGGGTGTAAGGACCCGAGTGTGAGAGGCGAACATATGTGCTGCACCAGGCCATGAATCCCAGCCCCGCAGTGTTTTAACAATGTTAAGACACTGCGGGGCTGGGATTCATGGTCATCGCGAACCGCACCGGCCGACATTAAATGATGTCAGAAGATGGGCAGCGCTAACAGCGCTAGGCCAGGGGATAACACGACAGCGCAGACTCCTGTACAGCAAATAACAATGCTCAGGAGGCTGCACCCAGCACCAAGGTGGGATTCTTGACATCTGTGCTGCGTCTCATTACAAAGGGAACTCGCGCCTCCAACACAGTTTGACTGTATAAAGGGCTAAATGTTATACGTGTTTCATTCAGCGTGTGCAAGGAGCAAAATTAAAAGAGCAACCTTTGACTTGTGCAGCACTACTGCTGCATAAGCTGTGGCTCTTCTACTTTGTAACCCCTGAGGGGGGTTAAAGGTTACCTTTGAAATTGGTTCAATTAGGCTTCGGCCTACACTCCGCTCCCCCTGCAGAGCCCGGGCTCCAACACCGCCAGTTGGGGCCCGGTACTGCTAGCTGCACAGAGAAAAACACCAGCCAATGTGTCAGTGGGGTTCAGCACCGCCAGCTGTTCCCCTGCTGTGCAGCCGGCAACGTGTCCTGCAACTGCCACGCAGGCACAACAGACCCAAAGCTGCCGCCAGCGTAGGCTTCGGCCTACACTCTGCTCCCTCTCCTCCTCCTGCTGACCCCGGGCTCTAACACCGCCAGTTGGGGCCCGGTACTGCTAGCTGCACAGAGAAAAACACCAGCCAATGTGTCAGTGGGGTTCAGCACCGCCAGCTGTTCCCCTGCTGTGCAGCCGGCATCGTGTCCTGCAAAAGCCACGCAGACACCAGAACTGAAATTGAAGGGAACCTGTCCCCCCTCCCCCAGGCGTTTGTACGTTTTACAGCCACCTTGTACAGCGGTAATGCTGCATGTGTGCAAGGTGGCTCATAAACGTATTCTCCTCGCACATGTGGAACTGAAAACACGTCTAAAATGTGTCCTCTGTGTGACCATTTAACCGTCCCGGTGGTGTGACTTTCCTTTGTAATGACACGCTGCAACCCCCTTGGTAGCGCTGCCCGTCTTCTGGCATCATTGTCTGGCTGCCTGTGCCTCTGCGGCCGCCCTGACCCACACAACGCCCCTCGGTGTCTTATTTATTGGGACTGCGAGGGTGTGATTTATGGGCATGATCAGTGCATCAGTTCGCCTGTCCCTCATCTCCTTCCGCCTTCTTCAGACTGTGCGGCTTCATGGCCGTGGCATGCGATAAGGGATCAGCTGACGCCGCACAGTCTGAAGCGGGTGTAAGGACCCGAGTGTGAGAGGCGAACATATGTGCTGCACCAGGCCATGAATCACAGCCCCGCAGTGTTTTAACAATGTTAAGACACTGCGGGGCTGGGATTCATGGTCATCGCGAACCGCACCGGCCGACATTAAATGATGTCAGAAGATGGGCAGCGCTAACAGCGCTAGGCCAGGGGATAACACGACAGCGCAGACTCCTGTACAGCAAATAACAACGCTCAGGAGGCTGCACCCAGCACCAAGGTGGGATTCTTGACATCTGTGCTGCGTCTCATTACAAAGGGAACTCGCGCCTCCAACACAGTTTGACTGTATAAAGGGCTAAATGTTATACGTGTTTCATTCAGCGTGTGCAAGGAGCAAAATTAAAAGAGCAACCTTTGACTTGTGCAGCACTACTGCTGCATAAGCTGTGGCTCTTCTACTTTGTAACCCCTGAGGGGGGGTTAAAGGTTACCTTTGAAATTGGTTCAATTAGGCTTCGGCCTACACTCTGCTCCCCCTGCAGAGCCCGGGCTCCAACACCGCCAGTTGGGGCCCGGTACTGCTAGCTGCACAGAGAAAAACACCAGCCAATGTGTCAGTGGGGTTCAGCACCGCCAGCTGTTCCCCTGCTGTGCAGCCGGCAACGTGTCCTGCAACTGCCACGCAGGCACAACAGACCCAAAGCTGCCGCCAGTGCAGGCTTCGGCCTACACTCTGCTCCCTCTCCTCCTCCTGCTGACCCCGGGCTCTAACACCGCCAGTTGGGGCCCGGTACTGCTAGCTGCACAGAGAAAAACACCAGCCAATGTGTCAGTGGGGTTCAGCACCGCCAGCTGTTCCCCTGCTGTGCAGCCGGCATCGTGTCCTGCAAAAGCCACGCAGACACCAGAACTGAAATTGAAGGGAACCTGTCCCCCCTCCCCCAGGCGTTTGTACGTTTTACAGCCACCTTGTACAGCGGTAATGCTGCATGTGTGCAAGGTGGCTCATAAACGTATTCTCCTCGCACATGTGGAACTGAAAACACGTCTAAAATGTGTCCTCTGTGTGACCATTTAACCGTCCCGGTGGTGAGACTTTCCTTTGTAATGACACGCTGCAACCCCCTTGGTAGCGCTGCCCATCTTCTGGCATCATTGTCTGGCTGCCTGCGCCTCTGCGGCCGCCCTGACCCACACAACACCCCTCGGTGTCTTATTTATTGGGACTGCGAGGGTGTGATTGATGGGCATGATCAGTGCATCAGTTCGCCTGTCCCTCATCTCCTTCCGCCTTCTTCAGACTGTGCGGCTTCATGGCCGTGGCATGCGATAAGGGATCAGCTGACGCCGCACAGTCTGAAGCGGGTGTAAGGACCCGAGTGTGAGAGGCGAACATATGTGCTGCACCAGGCCATGAATCCCAGCCCCGCAGTGTTTTAACAATGTTAAGACACTGCGGGGCTGGGATTCATGGTCATCGCGAACCGCACCGGCCGACATTAAATGATGTCAGAAGATGGGCAGCGCTAACAGCGCTAGGCCAGGGGATAACACGACAGCGCAGACTCCTGTACAGCAAATAACAACGCTCAGGAGGCTGCACCCAGCACCAAGGTGGGATTCTTGACATCTGTGCTGCGTCTCATTACAAAGGGAACTCGCGCCTCCAACACAGTTTGACTGTATAAAGGGCTAAATGTTATATGTGTTTCATTCAGCGTGTGCAAGGAGCAAAATTAAAAGAGCAACCTTTGACTTGTGCAGCACTACTGCTGCATAAGCTGTGGCTCTTCTACTTTGTAACCCCTGAGGGGGGGTTAAAGGTTACCTTTGAAATTGGTTCAATTAGGCTTCGGCCTACACTCTGCTCCCCCTGCAGAGCCCGGGCTCCAACACCGCCAGTTGGGGCCTGGTACTGCTAGCTGCACAGAGAAAAACACCAGCCAATGTGTCAGTGGGGTTCAGCACCGCCAGCTGTTCCCCTGCTGTGCAGCCAACAACGTGTCCTGCAACTGCCACGCAGGCACAACAGACCCAAAGCTGCCGCCAGCGCAGGCTTCGGCCTACACTCTGCTCCCTCTCCTCCTCCTGCTGACCCCGGGCTCTAACACCGCCAGTTGGGGCCCGGTACTGCTAGCTGCACAGAGAAAAACACCAGCCAATGTGTCAGTGGGGTTCAGCACCGCCAGCTGTTCCCCTGCTGTGCAGCCGGCATCGTGTCCTGCAAAAGCCACGCAGACACCAGAACTGAAATTGAAGGGAACCTGTCCCCCCTCCCCCAGGCGTTTGTACGTTTTACAGCCACCTTGTACAGCGGTAATGCTGCATGTGTGCAAGGTGGCTCATAAACGTATTCTCCTCGCACATGTGGAACTGAAAACACGTCTAAAATGTGTCCTCTGTGTGACCATTTAACCGTCCCGGTGGTGTGACTTTCCTTTGTAATGACACGCTGCAACCCCCATGGTAGCGCTGCCCGTCTTCTGGCATCATTGTCTGGCTGCCTGCGCCTCTGCGGCCGCCCTGGCCCACACAACGCCCCTCGGTGTCTTATTTATTGGGACTGCGAGGGTGTGATTTATGGGCATGATCAGTGCATCAGTTCGCCTGTCCCTCATCTCCTTCCGCCTTCTTCAGACTGTGCGGCTTCATGGCCGTGGCATGCGATAAGGGATCAGCTGACGCCGCACAGTCTGAAGCGGGTGTAAGGACCCGAGTGTGAGAGGCGAACATATGTGCTGCACCAGGCCATGAATCCCAGCCCCGCAGTGTTTTAACAATGTTAAGACACTGCGGGGCTGGGATTCATGGTCATCGCGAACCGCACCGGCCGACATTAAATGATGTCAGAAGATGGGCAGCGCTAACAGCGCTAGGCCAGGGGATAACACGACAGCGCAGACTCCTGTACAGCAAATAACAACGCTCAGGAGGCTGCACCCAGCACCAAGGTGGGATTCTTGACATCTGTGCTGCGTCTCATTACAAAGGGAACTCGCGCCTCCAACACAGTTTGACTGTATAAAGGGCTAAATGTTATACGTGTTTCATTCAGCGTGTGCAAGGAGCAAAATTAAAAGAGCAACCTTTGACTTGTGCAGCACTACTGCTGCATAAGCTGTGGCTCTTCTACTTTGTAACCCCTGAGGGGGGGTTAAAGGTTACCTTTGAAATTGGTTCAATTAGGCTTCGGCCTACACTCTGCTCCCCCTGCAGAGCCCGGGCTCCAACACCGCCAGTTGGGGCCCGGTACTGCTAGCTGCACAGAGAAAAACACCAGCCAATGTGTCAGTGGGGTTCAGCACCGCCAGCTGTTCCCCTGCTGTGCAAACAAAGAGCAGAAGAACATTAAGCATAACACTAAATATCAGAGCAAAAAATATTATCTAAATTATAAGCAGAAGAAGACTAAGCAGTGTATGGGGGTGAGTCCGTTCCTCCTCGTGGTGCCCCTGGATAAAGCCTGATGCTGCAGGCCAAACTGAACGCGGACAAATGTAACTGTTTTGTGACAGGCAGAACGGAAGGTGTAATCTTCAAACTTTTATAGATAACAACTATGGGAATGCCTGTCACAAATAAGAATATGATGAAGAAGTAGAATATGATGAAGATAATAGTAAAATATAAAGAATATGAACAATGTAACCAAAAAAATAATAGGTAGAAGATGAAGAAGAAGATGAATAAGGTGAAGAAGTTGATGTCAAAGAAGCTGATGATGAGGATAATGAAGAAGAAAGTGTGGGAGAAGTAAAAAAGAAGGTGAAGGGCGTGGAAGTAGTGAAACATCAATATCTGACAAAATTAAAAAAAAATTAACATAGTCAAAATCTTTCTAACGCCGAACGTCATAAAAAAAACCCCAAAATCCTGCTATTCTATTACATTGGGCTAAACCTCTGTGCCTTTAATGTCTCCGCCACCTCCCCCAATACATCCTACATTATTCTTAGTTGTTTTCCTTCATGTAGAATGAACCTACAAGTTTATAAAGGGTTTATTTTAATTCCGATATTTTTGTCCCATTGACTTGCATTGGGATCGGGTATCGGTATCGGATTAGATCCGATATTTTGACGGTATCGGCCGATACTTTCCGATACCGATACTTTCCGATATCGGAAGGTATCGCTCAACACTAATTGTGACGGATCCGTCGATCCGTCACTATGTCGGAGCTGACTGACGCCAAACAACTGAAGTGTGAAAGAAGCCTTAGGGGTGTGTTGGGGTTAGGGATGGAGTTAGATTTGGGGGGTTTCCACTGTTTAGGTACATCAGGGGGTCTCTAAATGCTACAGCCAATTTTGCACTCAAAAAGTCAAATGGTGCTCCCTCCCTTCCAAGCTCTGCCGTGCACCCAAACAGTGGTTTACCCCCACATATAGGGCATCAGCGTACTCAGGATAAATTGGACAACAACTATTGGGGTCCAATTTCTCCTGTTACCCTTGTGAAAATAAAAACTTGGGGGCTAAAAAATCTTTTTTGTGGAAATTTTTTATTTTTTTATTTTCACAACTCTGCATTATAAACGTCTGTGAAGCACTTGGGCATTCAAAGTTCTCACCACACATCTAGATAAGTTCCTTGGGGGGTCTAGTTTTCAAAATGGGGTCATTTGTGGGGGGTTTCTACTGTTTAGGTACATCGGGGGCTCTGCAAACGCAACATAATGCCCGCAGACCATTCTATCAAAGTCTGCATTCCAAAACGGCGCTCTTTCCCTTCCGAGCTCTGCTGTGCACGCAAACAGTGGTCCCCCCCCACACATGGGGTATCATTGTACTCAGGACAAATTGGACAACAACTATTGGGGTCCAATTTCTCTTGTACCCTTGTGAAAATAAAAACTTGGGGGCTAAAAATTCTTTTTTGTGGAAAAAAAAAAATTTATTATTTTCACAACTCTGCATTATAAACGTCTGTGAAGCACTTGGGCATTCAAAGTTCTCACCACACATCTAGATAAGTTCCTTTGGGGCTCTAGTTTCCAAAATGGGGTCACTTGTGGGGGTTTCTACTGTTTAGGTACATCAGGGTCTCGGCAAACGCAACATAATGCCCGCAGACCATTCTATCAAAGTCTGCATTCCAAAATGGCGTTCCTTCCCTTCTGAGCTCTGCGATGCGCTCAAACAGTGGTCCTTCCCACACATGGGGTATCAGTGTACACAGGACAAATTGGACAACAACTTTTGGGGTCCAATTTCTCTTGTTACCCTTGTCAAAATAAAAATTTGGGGGCTTAAAAATCTTTTTTGAGGAAAAATTTTTTTATTTTTATTTTCTCGACTCTGCATTATAAACTTCTGTGAAGCACTTGGGCATTCAGAGTTCTCACCACACATCTAGATAAGTTCCTTGGGGGGTCTAGTTTCCAAAATGGGGTCACTTGTGGGGGGTTTCTACTGTTTAGGTACATCGGGGGCTCTGCAAACGCAACATAACGCCCACAGACCATTCTATCAAAGTCTGCATTCCAAAACAGCGCTCCTTCCCTTCTGAGCTCTGCCATGCACCCAAACAGTGGACCCCCCACACATGGGGTATCAGCGTACTCAGGACAAATTGGACAACAACTATTGGGGTCCAATTTCTCTTGTACCCTTGTGAAAATAAAAACTTGGGGGCTAAAAAATATTTTTTGTGGAAAAAAAATATTTTTTATCTTCACGACTCTGCATTATAAACTTCTGTGAAGCAGTTGGGCATTCAAAGCTATTACCACACATCTAGATAAGTTCCTTGAGGGATCTAGTTTCCAAAATGGGGTCACTTGTGGGGGGTTTCTACTGTTTAGGTACATCAGGGGCTCTGCAAATGCAACATAACATGCGCCCAAACAGTGGTTTACCCCAACATATGGGGTATCAGCCTACTCAGCATAAATTGTACAATAAATTTGGGGGTCCAATTTCTCCTGTTACCCTTGAGAAAATAAAAAATTGCAGCCTAAAAAATCATTTTTGAGGAAAAAAAAAGGATTTTTTTATTTTCACGGCTCTACTTTATAAATTTCTGTGAAGCACTTGGGGGTTTAAAGTGCTCATCACACATCTATACAAGTTCCTTAAGTGGTCTAGTTTCCAAAATGGGGTCACTTGTGGGGGGTTTCTACTGTTTAGGCACATCAGGGGCTCTCCAAACGCGACATGGTGTCCGATCTCAATTCCAGCCAATTCTACATTGAAAAAGTAAAACCGCACTCCTTCTCTTCCAAGCTCTGCGGTGCGCCCAAACAGTGGTTTACCCCCACATGTGGGGTATCGACGTACTCAGGAGAAATTGCACAACAACTTTTGTGTTCTAATTTTTCCTGTTACCCTTTTCAAAATAAAAATTTGGGGGCAAAAAATCATTTTTGTAGAAAAAATGTGACTTTATTTTCATGGCTCTATGTTATAAACTTCTGAGAAGCACCTGGGGGTTTAAAGTGCTCACCACACATCTAGTTAAGTTCCTTAAGGGGTCTAGTTTCCAAAATGGGGTCACTTGTGGGGGTTTCTACTGTTTAGGCACATCAGGGGCTCTCCAAACGCGACATGGCGTCCAATCTCAATTCCAGCCAATTCTACATTGAAAAAGTAAAACGGCACTCCTTCTCTTCCAAGCTCTGCGGTGCGCCCAAACAGTGGTTTTCCCCAACATATGGGGTATCAACATACTCAGGAGAAATTGCACAACAACGTTTGTGGTCTAATTTCTCCTGTTACCCTTGTGAAAATAAGAATTTGTGGGCAAAAAGATCATTTTTGTGTAAACAAATGCGATTTTTTATTTTCACGGCTCTACTTTATAAACTTCTGTGAAGCACTTGGGGGCCCAAAGTGCTCACCACACATCTAGATAAGTTCCTTAAGGGGTCTAGTTTCCAAAATGTTATCACTTGTGGGGGGTTTCCACTGTTTAGGCACATCAGGGGCTCTCTAAACGTGACATGGCATCCGATCTCAATTCCTGCCAACTCTGCATTGAAAAAGTCAAATGGCGCTCCTTCTCTTCCAAGCTCTGCGGTGCGCCCAAACAGTGGTTTACCCCAACATATGGGGTATAGGCGTATTCAGGAGAAATTGCACAACAACATTTATGGTTAAATTTCTGTTTTTACACTTGTGTAAATAAAAAAAATGGTTCTGAAGTAAAACGTTTGCAAAAAAAAGTTTAATGTTCATTTTTGCCTTTCACATTGTTTCAGTTCATGTGAAGCACATAAAGGGTTAATAAACTTCTTGAATGTGGTTTTGAGCACCTTGAGGGGTGCAGATTTTAAAATGGTGTCACACTTGGTTATTTTCTATCATATAGACCCCTCAAAATGACTTCAAATGTGATGTGGTCCCTAAAAAAAATGGTGTTGTAAAAATGAGAAATTGCTGGTCAAATTTTAACCCTTATAACTCCCTAACTAAAAAAAAAATTGTTTCCAAAATTGTGCTGATGTAAAGTAGACATGTGGGAAATGTTATTTATTAACTATTTTTTGTGACATATCTCTCTGATTTAATGGCATAAAAATACACATTTTGAAAATTGCAAAATTTTAAATTTTTTTGCCATATTTCCATTTTTTTCATAAATAATCGCAAGTAATATCGAAGAAATGTTACCACTAACATGAAGTACAATATGTCACAAAAAAACAGTCTCAGAATCAGCAGGATCCGTTGAAGCGTTCCAGAGTTATAACTTCATAAAGTGACAGTGGTCAGAATTGTAAAAATTGGCCTGGTCATTAAGTACCAAATTGGGTCTGTCACTAAGGGGTTAAGAATAAAGTCTTTTAATGAAATAATAAAACACACAGGTTTAACTTTTTTATTACACTCTCAGTCCAAGCAAAGCCCTCATTCTTCTGTAAAAAAAAAACAAAATAAAAAAGCAAAAATATCCCATACCTGTCCACTGTACAGTCAAGTCCCACGCTGCAATCTATCTCAAGGGGTTAAATAGTTTACAACCTGAAGCGATGCTAATGCTAACCTTTAATTTTTTTAACCCCTTAATGACCGGAGCTTTTTTCGGCTTTGCATTTTAATTTTTTTGCTCCCCTCCTTCCCAGAGCCATAACTTTTTTTTATTTTTCATCAATATGGCCATGTAAGGGCTTTTATTTTTGCAAAACGAGTTGCACTTTTGAAAAACACCATTGGTTTTACCATGTCGTGTACTAGAAAATGAGAACAAAATTTGAAGTACGGTGAAATTGCAAAAAAAGTGCAATCCAACACTTTTTTTGTTTGGCTTCTTTGCTAGGTTAACTAAATGCTAAAACTGACATGCCATTATCATTCTCCATGTCATTATGAGTTCATAGACACCAAACATGTCTAGGTTATTTTTTTATCTAAGTGGTGAAAAAAATTTCAAAATTTGCTGAAAAAAAATAAATTGCCCAATATTCAGAGACCCGTAGCATCTCCATCATTCGTGATCTCACATTGGATGATGGCTTATTTTTTGCATGCTGAGCTTATGTTTTTAATTATACCATCTTGGTGCAGTTATGCTCTTTTGATCACCAATTATTGCATTTTAATGCAATATCACGGCGACCAAAAAAACATAATTCTGTAGTTTTAATTTTTTTCTTGCTACGCCATTTAGTGATCAAGTTAATTCTTTCTTTTTATTGATAGATCAGGCGATTATGAACTTGGCGATACCAAATATGTGTAGGTTTTAATTTTTTTTATTGTTGTATTTTGAATGGGGCGTGATTTGAACTTTTATGTATTTTTTATTTTTTTCATATTTTTTAAAACATTCTTCTTTCACTTTTACCATACTTCAATAGCCTCCATGAGAGGCTAGAAGTTGGCATAGCCTGATCGGCTCTGCTACATAGGGGCAATGCTCAGATTGCCCCTATGTAGCTGAATTACAGCATTGATATGAGCGCCGACCACAGGGTAGTGCTCACAGCAATCTGGCATCAACAACCATAGAGGTCTGCAGGAGGTCTCTGGTTGTTATGCTGATGCACCGATGACCTCCGATCACGTGATGGGGGTCAGCGGTGTTCACATTTCTTGCCGGATGGCCAGAAGCACTTGTTAAATGCCGCTGTCAGAGATTGACAGAGGCATTTAACTTGTTAATAGGCATCACGATTCCACCCGGTCCAATTGAGGGCACATGTCAGCTGTTCAAAACAGCTGACATGTTCCGGCTTTGATGTGGGCTCACCGCCGGAGCCCGCATGAAAGCGTGGTTCTGACCTCGGACGTACTATTCCGTCCGATGGCAGAAAGGGGTTAATGATCTAGTGGATGGGATTGAAAGTAAAGTGTGAGTCTTGATGACACCAAACTATGCAGGATATTAAAATCTGTCCTTAACACTACAATATTGCAAAACGATCAGAATAAGATGTCTGAATGGAGATACACTTGGCAAATGTGGTTTAATGTAGGTAAATGTAGAGTAATGCACCTAGGATGGAGTAATCCTATTGCTGCATTTACATTAAAATTTAAGTATATTTTGGACTACGGAATAGGAGAAGGACTTGAGTATTCTAGTTACAAGTAGTGTTGAGCGATACCATCCGATACTTGAAAGTATCGGTATCGGAAAGTATCGGCCGATACCGGCAAAGTATCGGATCCAATCCGATACCGATACCCGATACCAATACAAGTCAATGGGACTCAAGTATCGGACGGTATTCCTGATGGTTCCCAGGGTCTGAAGGAGAGGAAACTCTCCTTCAGGCCCTGGGAACCATATTAATGTGTAAAAGAAAGAATTAAAATAAAAAATATTGCTATACTCACCTCTCCGAGGGAACCGGCAGCGTTGTTTGCTTAAAATTCGCGCTTTTCTTTCCTTACGTGAAGTCCCGGCTTTGTGATTGGTTGCGTCGCAGTCACATGGGCGACGCAACCAATCACAGCAAGCCGTGACGTAATTTCAGGTCCTTAAGGATTTTAAAATTACGTCCCGGCTTTGTGATTGGTTGCGTCGCAGTCACATGGGCGACGCAACCAATCACAGCAAGCCGTGACGTAATTTCAGGCCCTTAAGGATTTTAAAATTACGTCACGGCTTTGTGATTGGTTGCGTCGCAGTCACATGGGCGACGCAACCAATCACAAGCCGTGACGTCACGGGAGGCTGGACACGCGCGCATTTTAAAATGCGCGCTTGTCCAGCCTCCCGTGACGTCCCGGCTTGTGATTGGTTGCATCGCGGTCAACCAATCACAAGCCGGGAGGCTGGACACGCGCGCATTTTAAAATGCGCGCTTGTCCAGCCTCCCGTGACGTCCCGGCTTGTGATTGGTTGCGTCGCGGTCAACCAATCACAAGCCGGGAGGCTGGACACGCGCGCATTTTAAAATTTTAAAATGCGCGCGTGTCCAGCCTCCCGGCTTGTGATTGGTTGACCGCGACGCAACCAATCACAAGCCGGGACGTCACGGGAGGCTGGACAAGCGCGCATTTTAAAATGCGCGCGTGTCCAGCCTCCCGGCTTGTGATTGGTTGACCGCGATGCAACCAATCACAAGCCGGGACGTCACGGGAGGCTGGACAAGCGCGCATTTTAAAATGCGCGCGCGTTTAGCCTCCCGTGACGTCACGGCTTGTGATTGGTTGCGTCGCCCATGTGACTGCGACGCAACCAATCACAAAGCCGGGACGTAATTTTAAAATCCTTAAGGGCCTGAAATTACGTCACGGCTTGCTGTGATTGGTTGCGTCGCCCATGTGACTGCGACGCAACCAATCACAAAGCCGGGACGTAATTTTAAAATCCTTAAGGACGTGAAATTACGTCACGGCTTGCTGTGATTGGTTGCGTCGCCCATGTGACTGCGACGCAACCAATCACAAGCTGGGACTTCACGTAAAGGAAAGAAAAGCGCGAATTTTAAACAAAGAACGCTGCCGCTTCCCTCGGTAAGGTGCAGGCTGCGTCGGAGAGGTGAGTATAGCAATATTTTTTATTTTAATTCTCTCTTTTACACATTTTTACATTAATGTTGTTTCGATACCGATACCCGATACCACAAAAGTATCGGATCTCGGTATCGGAATTCCGATACCCGCAAGTATCGGCCGATACCCGATACTTGCGGTATCGGAATGCTCAACACTAGTTACAAGTAAGCTGAGCAGCAGTAGTGAATGTCAAGCAGCAACTGCAAAACCAAACAAGATTTTAGGAAGTATAAAAAGAGACATAAAATCCTGTGATCACAACATATTGTTACCCCTTTATAAATCATTGGTGAGGCCCCTGTTATGACCCCAATGGCAGAGGGTCTCAGGAATCAATACCAAGTCTGCAAACACCAAAAACCAGCTCATAGGGCAGTGGTAACTGGGCTGACCATATATCTAATCCTATGTTATGGTTCTCAATGGCAAGAGAACATAGCCCAGCAAACATAAGAACTAGCTCTTGGAAGGATGGAAACTAAACTGACCATGAACTAAACCTGCCGCACAACTAACAGTAGCCGGGTAGCGTAGCCTGCGTTTTATCCCTAGACGCCCAGCGCCGGCCGGAGGACTAACTAATCCTGGCAGAGGAAAATATAGTCCTGGCTCACCTCTAGAGAAATTTCCCCGAAAGGCAGACAGAGGCCCCCACAAATATTGGCGGTGATTTTAGATGAAATGACAAACGTAGTATGAAAATAGGTTTAGCAAAATTGAGGTCCGCTTACTAGATAGCAGGAAGACAGAAAGGGCACTTTCATGGTCAGCTGAAAACCCTATCAAAACACCATCCTGAAATTACTTTAAGACTCTAGTATTAACTCATAACATCAGAGTGGCAATTTCAGATCACAAGAGCTTTCCAGACACAGAAACGAAACTACAGCTGTGAACTGGAACAAAATGCAAAAACAAACAAGGACTAAAGTCCAACTTAGCTGGGAGTTGTCTAGCAGCAGGAACATGCACAGAAAGGCTTCTGATTACAATGTTGACCGGCATGGAAGTGACAGAGGAGCAAGGCTAAATAGCGACTCCCACATCCTGATGGAAACAGGTGAACAGAGAGGATGATGCACACCAGTTCAATTCCACCAGTGGCCACCGGGGGAGCCCAAAATCCAATTTCACAACAGTACCCCCCCCTCAAGGAGGGGGCACCGAACCCTCACCAAAACCACCAGGGCGATCAGGATGAGCCCTATGAAAGGCACGAACCAAATCGGAGGCATGAACATCAGAGGCAGTCACCCAAGAATTATCCTCCTGACCGTATCCCTTCCATTTGACCAGATACTGGAGTTTCCGTCTGGAAACACGGGAGTCCAAGATTTTTTCCACAACGCACTCCAACTCGCCCTCAACCAACACCGGAGCAGGAGGCTCAATGGAAGGCACAACCGGTACCTCATACCTGCGCAATAATGACCGATGAAAAACATTATGAATAGAAAAAGATGCAGGGAGGTCCAAACGGAAGGACACAGGGTTAAGAATCTCCAATATCTTGTACGGGCCGATGAACCGAGGCTTAAACTTGGGAGAAGAAAAACTCATAGGGACAAAACGAGAAGACAACCACACCAAGTCCCCAACACAAAGCCGAGGACCAACCCGACGCCGGCGGTTGGCAAAAAGCTGAGTCTTCTCCTGGGACAACTTCAAATTGTCCACTACCTGCCCCCAAATCTGATGCAACCTCTCCACCACAGCATCCACTCCAGGACAATCCGAAGATTCCACCTGACCAGAAGAAAATCGAGGATGAAACCCCGAATTACAGAAAAAGGGAGACACCAAGGTGGCAGAGCTGGCCCGATTATTGAGGGCAAACTCCGCTAAAGGCAAAAAAGCAACCCAATCATCCTGATCTGCAGACACAAAACACCTCAAATATGTCTCCAAGGTCTGATTCGTCCGCTCGGTCTGGCCATTAGTCTGAGGATGGAAAGCAGACGAGAAAGACAAATCTATGCCCATCCTAGCACAGAATGCTCGCCAAAATCTAGACACGAATTGGGTACCTCTGTCAGAAACGATATTCTCCGGAATACCATGCAAACGGACCACATTTTGAAAAAACAGAGGAACCAACTCGGAAGAAGAAGGCAACTTAGGCAGGGGAACCAAATGGACCATCTTAGAGAAACGATCACACACCACCCAGATGACAGACATCTTCTGAGAAACAGGAAGATCCGAAATAAAATCCATCGAGATGTGCGTCCAGGGCCTCTTCGGGATAGGCAAGGGCAACAACAATCCACTAGCCCGAGAACAACAAGGCTTGGCCCGAGCACAAACGTCACAAGACTGCACAAAGCCTCGCACATCTCGAGACAGGGAAGGCCACCAGAAGGACCTTGCCACCAAATCCCTGGTACCAAAGATTCCAGGATGACCTGCCAACGCAGAAGAATGAACCTCAGAAATGACTTTACTGGTCCAATCATCAGGAACAAACAGTCTACCAGGTGGGCAACGATCAGGTCTATCCGCCTGAAACTCCTGCAAGGCCCGCCGCAGGTCTGGAGAAACGGCAGACAATATCACTCCATCCTTAAGGATACCTGTAGGTACAGAATTACCAGGGGAGTCAGGCTCAAAACTCCTAGAAAGGGCATCCGCCTTAACATTCTTAGAACCCGGCAGGTAGGACACCACAAAATCAAACCGAGAGAAAAACAACGACCAGCGCGCCTGTCTAGGATTCAGGCGTCTGGCGGACTCAAGATATATTAGATTTTTGTGGTCAGTCAATACCACCACCTGATGTCTAGCCCCCTCAAGCCAATGACGCCACTCCTCAAAAGCCCACTTCATGGCCAAAAGCTCCCGATTCCCAACATCATAATTCCGCTCGGCGGCCGAAAATTTACGCGAGAAAAAAGCACAAGGTCTCATCACGGAGCAATCGGAACTTCTCTGCGACAAAACCGCCCCAGCTCCGATTTCAGAAGCGTCGACCTCAACCTGAAAAGGAAGAGCAACATCAGGCTGACGCAACACAGGGGCGGAAGAAAAGCGGCGCTTAAGCTCCCGAAAGGCCTCCACAGCAGCAGGGGACCAATCAGCAACATCAGCACCCTTCTTAGTCAAATCAGTCAATGGTTTAACAACATCAGAAAAACCAGCAATAAATCGACGATAAAAGTTAGCAAAACCCAAAAATTTCTGAAGACTCTTAAGAGAAGAGGGTTGCGTCCAATCACAAATAGCCTGAACCTTGACAGGATCCATCTCGATGGAAGAGGGGGAAAAAATATATCCCAAAAAGGAAATCTTTTGAACCCCAAAAACGCACTTAGAACCCTTCACACACAAGGAATTAGACCGCAAAACCTGAAAAACCCTCCTGACCTGCTGGACATGAGAGTCCCAGTCATCCGAAAAAATCAAAATATCATCCAGATACACAATCATAAATTTATCCAAATAATCACGGAAAATGTCATGCATAAAGGACTGAAAGACTGAAGGGGCATTTGAAAGACCAAAAGGCATCACCAAATACTCAAAGTGGCCCTCGGGCGTATTAAATGCGGTTTTCCACTCATCCCCCTGCTTAATTCGCACCAAATTATACGCCCCACGGAGATCTATCTTAGAGAACCACTTGGCCCCCTTTATGCGAGCAAACAAATCAGTCAGCAGTGGCAACGGATATTGATATTTAACCGTGATTTTATTCAAAAGCCGATAATCAATGCACGGCCTCAAAGAGCCATCTTTCTTAGCCACAAAGAAAAAACCGGCTCCTAAGGGAGATGACGAAGGACGAATATGTCCCTTTTCCAAGGACTCCTTTATATATTCTCGCATAGCAGCATGTTCAGGCACAGACAGATTAAATAAACGACCCTTAGGGTATTTACTACCCGGAATCAAATCTATGGCACAATCGCACTCCCGGTGCGGAGGTAATGAACCAAGCTTAGGTTCTTCAAAAACGTCACGATATTCAGTCAAGAATTCAGGAATCTCAGAGGGAATAGATGATGAAATGGAAACCACAGATACGTCCCCATGCGTCCCCTTACATCCCCAGCTTAACACAGACATAGCTTTCCAGTCAAGGACTGGGTTATGAGATTGCAGCCATGGCAATCCAAGCACCAACACATCATGTAGGTTATACAGCACAAGAAAGCGAATAATCTCCTGGTGATCTGGATTAATCCGCAGTTACTTGTGTCCAGTATTGTGGTTTATTGCTAGCCAATGGGGTGGAGTCAATCCCCTTCAGGGGTATAGGAGTTTCAAGAGGCTCCAAATCATACCCACAGCGTTTGGCAAAGGACCAATCCATAAGACTCAAAGCGGCGCCAGAGTCGACATAGGCATCCGCGGTAATAGATGATAAAGAACAAATCAGGGTCACAGATAGAATAAACTTAGACTGTAAAGTGCCAATTGAAACAGACTTATCAAGCTTCTTAGTACGCTTAGAGCATGCTGATATAACATGAGTTGAATCACCGCAATAGAAGCACAACCCATTTTTTCGTCTAAAATTCTGCCGTTCACTTCTGGACAGAATTCTATCACATTGCATAATCTCTGGCGTCTTCTCAGTAGACACCGCCAAATGGTGCACAGGTTTGCGCTCCCGCAGACGCCTATCGATCTGGATAGCCATTGTCATGGACTCATTCAGACCCGCAGGCACAGGGAACCCCACCATAACATCCTTAATGGCATCAGAGAGACCCTCTCTGAAATTCGCCGCCAGGGCGCACTCATTCCACTGAGTAAGCACAGCCCATTTACGGAATTTCTGGCAGTATATTTCAGCTTCGTCTTGCCCCTGAGATAGGGACATCAAGGCCTTTTCCGCCTGAAGTTCTAACTGAGGTTCCTCATAAAGCAACCCCAAGGCCAGAAAAAACGCATCCACATTGAGCAACGCAGGATCCCCTGGAGCCAATGCAAAAGCCCAATCCTGAGGGTCGCCCCGGAGCAAGGAAATCACAATCCTGACCTGCTGAGCAGGATCTCCAGCAGAGCGAGATTTCAGGGACAAAAACAACTTGCAATTATTTTTGAAATTTTGAAAGCAAGATCTATTCCCCGAGAAAAATTCAGGCAAAGGAATTCTAGGTTCAGATATAGGAACATGAACAACAAAATCTTGTAAATTTTGAACTTTCGTGGTGAGATTATTCAAACCTGCAGCTAAACTCTGAATATCCATTTTAAACAGGTGAACACAGAGCCATTCCAGGATTAGAAGGAGAGAGAGAGAGAAAGGCTGCAATATAGGCAGACTTGCAAGAGATTCAATTACAAGCACACTCAGAACTGAAGGAAAAAAAAGAAGAAAAAAAAAAATCTTCAGCAGACTTCTCTTTTCTCTCCTTTCTCTGTCAATTAATTTAACCCTTTGTGGCCGGTCAAACTGTTATGGTTCTCAATGGCAAGAGAACATAGCCCAGCAAACATAAGAACTAGCTCTTGGAAGGATGGAAACTAAACTGACCATGAACTAAACCTGCCGCACAACTAACAGTAGCCGGGTAGCGTAGCCTGCGTTTTATCCCTAGACGCCCAGCGCCGGCCGGAGGACTAACTAATCCTGGCAGAGGAAAATATAGTCCTGGCTCACCTCTAGAGAAATTTCCCCGAAAGGCAGACAGAGGCCCCCACAAATATTGGCGGTGATTTTAGATGAAATGACAAACGTAGTATGAAAATAGGTTTAGCAAAATTGAGGTCCGCTTACTAGATAGCAGGAAGACAGAAAGGGCACTTTCATGGTCAGCTGAAAACCCTATCAAAACACCATCCTGAAATTACTTTAAGACTCTAGTATTAACTCATAACATCAGAGTGGCAATTTCAGATCACAAGAGCTTTCCAGACACAGAAACGAAACTACAGCTGTGAACTGGAACAAAATGCAAAAACAAACAAGGACTAAAGTCCAACTTAGCTGGGAGTTGTCTAGCAGCAGGAACATGCACAGAAAGGCTTCTGATTACAATGTTGACCGGCATGGAAGTGACAGAGGAGCAAGGCTAAATAGCGACTCCCACATCCTGATGGAAACAGGTGAACAGAGAGGATGATGCACACCAGTTCAATTCCACCAGTGGCCACCGGGGGAGCCCAAAATCCAATTTCACAACATCCTAGCACCACAAATAGAAGTAGCCGGGGAACGTGCCTACGTTGGTTCTAGACGTCTCGCGCCAGCCGGAGAACTAACTAACCTTAGAAGGGAAAAGAAAGACCTTTCTTGCCTCGAGAGAAAAGACCCCAAAAGTTGGATACAAGCCCCCAACAAATAATAACGGTGAGGTAAGAGGAAAAGACAAACATAAGAATGAGCTAGGTATTTAGCAAAGAGAGGCCCACTAGCTAATAGCAGAATATAGTAAGATGACTTATATGGTCAGCAAAAACCCTATTAAAATATCCACGCTGGATATTCAAGAACCCCCGAACCGTCTAACGGCCGGGGGGAGAACACCAGCCCCCTAGAGCTTCCAGCAATGTCAGAAATCACATTTAGTACAAGCTGGACAAAAATAGTAGCAAAGCAAGTAACTCAAAAAACAAAGAAGCAAGACTTAGCTTAATTTTGCAAGAGCCAGGACCAGCAGACAGGAGCAACAGAAGGATCTGATTACAATGATGCCAGGCACTGGACTAAGGATCCAGGAAGTTAATATAGCGACACCCCTGGACTAACGACCCAGGTGAGTGCCAAACAGAAAAAAGACAATCCCAGAGTCATACCACTAGTGACCACAAGAGGGAGCCAAAAAGTCTAATTCACAACAGGCCCCATCTAGAATATGGCATACAGTTTTGGGCCCAGCATTTTAAGAAGGATAGCAGCTGAAAAAGAATTGAGACCGCGTGTACACCGAATCTACCAGAGGCATACCACCTATTTTACAGCCACCCGTATTTTACCTGCTGGTATTAATCAATACTAGGGTTGAGCGAAACGGGTCGGCCATTTTCAGAAGTCGCCGACTTTGGCAAAGTCGGGTTTCATGAAACCCGACCCGACCCCTGTGTGGGGTCGGCCATGAGGTCGGCGATCTTCTGAATCTGGTATCGGAATTCCAATACCGAGTTCCGATATGTTTGCGATATCGGACATCGGTATCGGAATCCATTATTAAGTGTACAATATAGAATCAAAATAAAAAATATTGATATACTCACCCTTGGACGCGCCCTGGTACTAACTGGCAGCCTTCCTTCCTAAGAATGAGCGCGTGAATGACCTGCGGTCACATGGGCGGCCGCGACCAATCACAAGCCGTGACGTCATCTAAGGCCCTTCACGCGCTCATTCTTAGGAAGGAAGGCTGCTGGAAAGAAGCCGAGGGTGAGTATATTCCTATTAGGTATATACTCACCCTCGGACACGCCCTTCTTCTTTCCGGCAGCCTTCCTTCTTAAGAATGAGCGCGTGAAGGGCCTTAGATGATGTCACGGCTTGTGATTGGTCGCGGCCGCCCATGTGACCGCTCACGCGACCAATCACAAGCCGTGACGTCACCGCAGGTCATTCACGCTCTCATTCTTAGGAAGGAAGGCTGCCAGTTAGTACCAGGGCGCGTCCGAGGGTGAGTATATCAATATTTTTTATTTTGATTCTTTATTTTACACTTAAATATGGATCCCAGGGCCTGAAGGAGAGTTTCCTCTCCTTCAGACCCTGGGAACCATAGTATCCCATTGCACTGCATTGGGTTTCGTGTTTCGGCCGACCCCAACCCCGACTTTTTTATAGGATCGGCCGATTTCACTCAACCCGACTTTTGAGAAAGTCGGGTTTCGTGAAACCCGACCCGATCCTATAAAAATAAAAGTCGCTCAACCCTAATCAATACAATAGGTTAGTAATTATCCTATACGTACCTCACATTTTACCAGCTCTGTATTGATGAATATTATTATATCACATATATATTGTACTAGATGGTAGCCTGACTCTAACGCATCGGGTATTCTAGAATATGTATGTAGCTTATTTATGAAGATTTTAGAATAATACATTAAATACACAGGATTCGGCCAAACATGACCAATTAGTGAAGCGTGGTTCAAATCCCGTGCCAATTTGCGGCCGGACTGCACCTGTCGCTGATTGTACGCGGCCCGGCCACGTAGTATATAGCACAGCCACATAGTATATAACAGCCCACATAGTAAATAGCACAGCCACGTATTACATAGCACAGCCATGCAGTATATAACACAGCCACGTAGTATATAGCACAGCCCACGGAGTATATAGCACAGCCTACAGAGTATATAACAGCCCACATAGCATGTAACACAGCCACATAGTTTATAACAGCCCACGTAGCATATAACAGCTCACATAGTATATAACAGCCCACACACGCAGTATATAACACAGCCCACATAGTGTATAACACAGCCCACGTAGTGTATAACACAGCCCACATAGTATATAACAGCCCACGTAGTGTATAACACAGCCCACATAGTATATAGCACAGCCCACATAGTATATAGCACAGCCCAGATAGTATATAATGGCCCATGTAGTGTATAACACAGCCACGTAGTATATAGCATAGCCCATACAGTATATAGCACAGCCACATAGTATATTGCACAGCCCATGTAATATATTGCACAGCCCATGTAGTATATAGCAGCCCATGCACGCAGTATACAACACAGCCCACGTACTGTATAACACAGCCCACGTAGTGTATAACACAGCCCACGTAGTATATAACAGCCCACGTAGTGTATAACACCGCCCACGTAGTATATAGCACAGCCCACATAGTATATAGCACAGCCCATGGAGTATATAACAGCCCATGTAGTGTATAACACAGCCACGTAGTATATAACACACCCCACGTAGTATATAGCACAGCCACGTAGAATATTGCACAGCCACGTGGTATATTGCTCAGCCCATGTAGTATATTGCACAGCCCACGTAGTATATAACACAGCCCACGTAGTATATAACAGCCCACGCAGTATATAACAAAGCCCACGTAGTGTATAACACAGCCCACGTAGTATATAGCACAGCCCACGTAGTATATAGCACAGTCACATGATATATTGTACAGCCACGTAGTATATTGTACAGCCCACGTAGTATATTGCACAGCCCATGCAGTATATTGCACAGCCCATGTAGTATATTGCACAGCCCACGTAGTACATTGCACAGCCCACGTAGTATATTGCACAGCCCACATAGTATATAGCAATGTGGGCATCATATCCCTGTTAAAAAAAAGAATTAAAATAAAAAATAGTTATATACTCACCTTCCGTAGGCCCCGGATCCAGGCGAAGCGTTTACCGCGGCTCCTCACGACGCTGCGGTCCCAAGAGTGCATTGCGGTCTTGCGAGACTAATATATAGTATATTTTGTTGTAGTCATGTAACCATCCATCCTACGTGGTCCCTCCCGTGCACTTTTTGGTTCCTCCTCCCTCCTTCCCCTGGTATACATATACAATTTTATCTCTTTTTTTTCCTCATAGAGGTATTTCCAGTATTTGTTTAGGTAGGCTACGTACATTTGCCTTATAGTGATTATCCCCTTAAGCGTGGTTTCGATTCTTTTTCAGTTACTATTGTTTTATTCACGACAGCATTCCAGCACCTATCTGTCCCGATTCCAGCTGCTGAGGGTACTGCTTTTAGTGTAGCGCTGGTGTGTTTCTTCATACATTTTAAAAAGGATATTCAGAAGTTAGAGTTCAAAGACGGGCAACTAGACTATTACAAGGGATGGAATGCCTCTCATATGACAAGAGGTTGGAAAAATTGTGCTTGTTTAGCTTAGAAAAAAGATGCCTCAGAGAAGATCTCATTTACATGTATAAATATACAGTATGTGTGGTCAGCACAGAGGCCTGGCACATGACTTATTCCTTCCAAAGACCATACTAGGTACCAGAAGGCATTCATTATGGGTGCAAGAAATGCAATTCCGGCAGCTAAATAAAAAAGGGTTCTTTACAGTTAGAGCAGTCAGACTGTGGAATGCCCAACCACAAGAGGCAGTAATGGCCAACACTATGACAGCTTTTTAAAAAGGGCTGGATGATTTTCTCAATGCACATAACATTGCGGGTTATAGTTAAATTAGTGACATTTGGTGGAGAAATGTTGAACTTGATAGACCTAGGTCTTTTTTCAACCTATGTAAATATGTAAATATGTAACTATGTAACCCAAATGGTAAATGTTATAAGCAAACAAAACCAATAAAATACCAAAATTACATTTTTTTGTTGCTACACCTACCACAGAAATGCAATAATAGTAATCAATCAAAACTTAGTACAGTGGGGAAAAAATAAATTAGTCAGCCACCAATTGTGCAAGTTCTCCCACTTAAAGAGATGACAAAGGTCTGTAACTGACATCATAGGTAGAGCACAACTATGAGAGTCAAAATTGTGAAAACAAATCCAGAAAATCACCTAGTCTGATTTGGCAAGATTTATTTTTCAAATTATATTGGAAAATAAGTATTTGGTCACCTAACAACATGCAAGATTTCTGGCTCTCACAGATCAGTAAGTCCTTCTCTAACCCCTTAAGCCCCGAGGGTGGTTTGCACGTTAATGACCGGGAAAATTTTTACATTTCTGACTACTGACCCTTTATGAGGTTATAACTCTGGAACCCTTCAACAGATCCCTGTGATTCTGACATGGTTTTCTCAAGACATATTGTGCTTCGTGATAGTGGTAAAATTCCTTTGATATTACCTGCGTTTATTTGTGAAAAAAACGGAAATTTGGTGAAAATTGTGAAAATTTTGCAATTTTCCAAATTTGAATTTTTACGCCCTTAAATCACAGAGATATGTCACATAAAATACTTAATAGGTAACATTTTCCACATGTCTACTTTACATCAGCACAATTTTGGAAACAACATTTTTTTTGTTAGGGAGTTATAAGGATTAAAAGTTGACCAGCAATTTCTCATTTTTACAACACCATTTTTTTTAGGGACCACATCACATTTGAAGTCATTTTGAGGGGTCTATATGATAGAAAATAACCAAGTGTGACACCATTCTAAAATCTGCACCCCTCAAGGTGCTCAAAACCCCATTCAGGAAGTTTATTAACCCTTCTAGTGCTTCACAGGAATTTTTGGAATGTTTAAAAAAAAATGAACATTTAATTTTTTTTCACAAAAAATTTACTTCAGCTCCAATTTGTTTTATTTTACCAAGGGTAACAGGACAAAGTGGACCCCAAAAGTTGTACAATTTGTCCTGAATACCATGATACCCCATATGTGGGAAAGAGCGCCATTTGACGTTTCAATGGAAAATTGGCTGGAATTGAGATGGGACGCCATGTTGCTTTTGGAGAGCCACTAATGTGCCTAAACATTGAAACCCCCCACAAGTGACACCATTTTGGAAAGTAGACCCCCTAAGGAACTTATCTAGATGTGTGGTGAGCACTTTGATACAAAAAATGCTTCACAGAAGTTTATAATGTAGAGCCGTAAAAATAAAACATAATATTTTTTCACAAAAATAAATTTTTTGCCCCCAATTTTTTATTTTCCCAAGGGTACTAGAAAAAATTGTACCGCAAAAGTTGTTGCAAAATTTGTCCTGAGTATGCTAATACCCCAAATGTGGGGGTAAACCACTGTTTGGGTGCATGGCAGAGCTCGAAAGGGAAGGAGCGCCGTTTGACTTTTCAATGCAAAATTGGCTGGAATTAAGATGGGACGCTATGTTGCATTTGGAAAGCCCCTGAAGTGCCTAAACATTGAAACCCCCCACAAGTGACACTATTTTGGAAAGTAGACCCCTAAGGATCTTATCTACATGTGTTGTGAGAGCTTTGAACCCCAAGTGTTTCACTACTGTTTATGACGCAGAGCTGTGAAAATAAAAATTATTTTTCTTTCCACAAAAATTATTTGTTAGCCCCCAGTTTTGTATTTTACCAAGGGTAACAGGAGAAATTGGACCCCAAAGGTTGTTGTGCAATTTGTCCAGAGTACGCTGATACCCCATATGTGGGGGGAACCACCGTTTGGGCGCATGGCAGAGCCTGGAAGGGAAGGAGCGCCATTTGGAATGCAGATTTAGATGGATTGGTCTGCAGGCGTCACGCTGCATTTGCAGAGTCCCTGATGCACCTAAACAGTAGAAACCCCCCACAATTGACCCCATATTGGAACCTAGACCCCGTAGGAACTTATCTAGATGTGTTGTGAGAACTTTGAACCCCCAAGTATTTCACTACAGTTTATAACGCAGAGCCGTGAAAATAAAAAAAATCATTTTTTTCCTACAAAAATGTTTTTTTAGCCCCCCAAATTTTTATTTTCCCAAGGTTAACAAGAGAAATTGGACCACAGAAATTGTTGTCTAATTTGTCCTGAGTACGCTGATACCCCATATTTTGGGGTAAACCCCTGTTTGGGCGCACGGGAGAGCTCGGAATGGAAGGAGCACTGTTTTACTTTTTCAATGCAGAATTGGCTGGAATTGAGATCGAACACCATGTCGCGTTTGGAGAGCCCTGATGTGCCTAAACAGTGGGAAACCCCAATTCTAACTGAAACCCTAACCCAAACACACCCCAAACCCTAATCCCAACCACACCCCTAGCCCCAACTCCATCACACCCCTAACCCTAATCCCAACCATAACCTTAAACACACCCCTAACCCTGACACACCCCTAACCCTTATCCCAACCGTAAATGTAATCCAAACCATAGCCCTAACCCTAGCATTAACCCTAGCCCTAACCCTAGCCCTAACCCTAACCCTAACCCTAACCCTAGCCCTAACCCTAACCCTAGCCCTAACCCTAGCCCTAACCCTAACCCTAGCCCTAACCCTAACCCTAACCCTAACCCTAGCCCTAACCCTAACCCTAACCCTAACCCTAGCCCTAACCCTAACCCTAGCCCTAACCCTAACCCTAGCCCTAACACTAACCCTAGCCCTAACCCCAACCCTAGCCCTAACCCTAGTGGGAAAATGGAAATAAATACATTTTTTTTATTTTTTTATTTTTCCCTAACTAAGGGGGTGATGAAGGGGGGTTTGATTTACTTTTCTAGTGGGTTTTTTAGCGGATTTTTATGATTGGCAGCCGTCACACACACTAAAAGACGCTTATTATTGTAAAAAATATTTTTTGGTGTTACCACATTTTGAGAGCTATCATTTTTCCATATTTAGGTCCACAGAGTCATGTAAGGTCTTGTTTTATGCAGGACAAGTTGACGTTTTAATTGGTAACATACTCGGGCACGTGACATTTTTTGATCACTTTTTATTCTGATTTTTGTGAGGCAGTATGACCAAAAACCAGCTATTCATGAATTTCTTTTGAGGGGCGTTTATACCGTTCCGTGTTTGGTAAAATGGATAAAGCAGTTTTATTCTTCGGGTCAGTACGATTACAGAGATACCTCATTTACATTTTTTTATATTTTGGTGCTTTTATATGATAAAAACTATTTTATAGAAAAAATAATTATTTTTGCATCGCTTTATTCTGAGGACTATAACTTTTTTTCTTCACTGATGATGCTGTATGGTGGCCCTTTTTTTGCGGGACAAGGTGACGTTTTCAGCAGTACCCTGGTTATTTATATCCATCTTTTTGATCGCGTGCTATTCCACTTTTTGTTCGGCGGTATGATAATAAAGCGTTGTTTTTTGTCCCGTTTATTTATTTTTTTTACGGTGTTCACTGAAGGGGCTAACTAGTGGGACAGTTTTATAGGTCAGGTCGTTACGGACGCGGCGATACTAAATATGCATACTTTTAATGTTTTTTTTTATTTAGATAAAGGAATGTATTTATTGGAACAATATTTTTTATTATTATTATTTATTTAGGAATTTTTTTTTTTTACACATACAATTTTTTTTTTTTTTTTACTTTTCACCGGGGGGGGGGGGGGGGGGGGGGACATCACAGTAAAGTGACAGATCGCTGATCTGACACTTTGCTGTGCACTGTGTCAGATCAGCGATCTGACATGCTCAGCAGAGTGGCTTTCCAGCGCCTGCTCTGAGCAAGCGCTGGTAAGCCACCACCCTGCAGCACCCGGATGCAGCCCCGCAACCATTTTGGATCCGGGGCCTGCAGGGAGAGGAAGGTAGGAGACCCTCGGAGCAACGCAATCACATCGCGTTGCTCCGAGGGTCTCAGGGAAGCCCACAGGGAGCCTCCTCCCTGCAGGATGCTTCCCTATACTGCTCGAACACTGCGATCATGTTTGATCGCAGTGTGCCAGTGTTAATGTGCCGGGGCGGTCCGTGACCACTCCTGGCACATAGTGCCAGATGTCAGCTGCGATAGTCAGACCCCATGAGCGCAGCTGATCGTGCTGGACGTACTATCCCATCACTGGGAATTAAGTCCCAGGTCACCTTGATGGGATAGTGCGTCCAATGGGAGTAAGGGGTTGAGTCCTCCACTCATTACCGGTAGTTTCTGGTATCCTTCGAGAGCTGTTTGGTCTTCACCATAGTGGAGTTTGGAGTGTAACTGAGGTTGTGGACAGGTGTCTTTCACACTGATAACAAGTTCAAACAGGTGCCATTACTACAGGTAATGAGTGGAATAAATCTTGCATGTTGTTAGGTAATCAAATACTTATTTTCCACCATAATTTGAAAAATATATCTTGCCAAATCATACAAGCTGATTTTCTGGATTTGTTTTCTCAAATTTGACTTTCATAGTTGTGGTCTACCTATGATGTCAATTACAGGCCTCTCTCATCTTTTTAAGTGGGAGAACTTGAACAA
Source organism: Ranitomeya variabilis (assembly GCF_051348905.1). Classification (NCBI taxonomy): domain Eukaryota; kingdom Metazoa; phylum Chordata; class Amphibia; order Anura; family Dendrobatidae; genus Ranitomeya; species Ranitomeya variabilis. The sequence continues at coordinate 1,016,142,870 of NC_135232.1, read as the reverse complement.
TTGATGGCTGACTAAATACTTTTTTCCCCACTGTATGTACTGTATCCTAAAATGTTATAAATTAAAATATCAGTTCGTCATACAAAAAAAACAATTTTTTCACAACAAATACAATGTAGTAATGGGTAAAAAGTTATGGCTCTTGGAAAACAAAGGCAGAAACCAAATTTTCTCCACAAAGTTCTAAATATTTTCTTACCACTAAAATATTTGAAAAAGTACTCCCACTTAAATAAATAATAATTTAATTTATATAGCACTAACATTTTCAGCAGCAATTTACAAATGATTTTGTTATAAAGCCTACAGATCTGGAGAATAGACAAATGATAAAAAAGAGCATGGGTCCCCATGAATGAGTGTCATATAGACACCTCTCCATTACTAAGCTGTGGGATTGATGTCACCTGATAATACAAAGGTGACATTAACCCCACAAATATGAACCCCACTTGCCACTGCTACATGGCAAGTGGAAAGAGCCAGGCAAAGTACCAGAATTGGCGCATCTATTAGATGCGCCTTTTCTGGGCAGCTATGGGCTGCTGTTTTTAGGCTGGGAGGCCTATAACAGTGGCCCCTTACCAGCCTGAGAATACCAGCACCCAGCTGTGAGCTTTAGCAAGGATGGTTGTCAAAAATGAGGGGAACCCCAAGCCATTTTTTTAAATTATTTTTTTAAATATTGAAAAAAAAACATGGGGACCCCTCTATTCTTGATAACCAGCCTTGCTGAAGCTGACAGCTGAGGGTTGCAGCCCCCAGTTGTGAGTTTTGTCTGTCTGGTTGTATAAAACATGGGGGAACTCATGCTGGGTTTTTCATTCATTTATTTAGTTATAGCACAGGTGGTGGGTGAGGAATACCCCCATCATCTGCCCCTGCTGTCACTGTTATTAGCGGCAGCAGGTGTAGTTTGATGGGAGTAATAGTACCAAAAGCCCCCACCTGCTGTCTTTGTTCTGACTTGAATAATACTCTCATCATTCTCCTCTGCTTGCGTTGATTGCCAGCAGAGCAGGGGAGAATGATGACAGCCGTCTTTAGCACAGGGCACTGAGGGAACAGCGCTTACTGTAGTGCTTCTTCCCTGCTGTCCATCCGTGTGGTACTGATGCGGCACACGGACAGCACATTGGTGCCACACATGTGCCACAAGTATTACACACACAGACATGGATATCTCCGGTACCTGTTTTTCCAGTACTGGAAAAAAATGGACATGTGAAACTGATCTTACAGACATGAAAAGGAACTCTCCAGATAGAGAATTTGGTGAATAGCCCTCACTGTAGAGAATATCTGGATACTCATATTCTGGCCTTAGATTTAGAAAGATAAATTAAGTAATAAGTTTGATAAAGACTGATAATGCCAGATAGAGGAGATTGAGGCTGCATGTGATAGTGTTGTGTTAGTGTTTGATGTGAGAATACCCAATGAGCATAAGGACATGTTCACATGCCACATTTTTACAGTATTTTTTTCTGCAGCAAAAATCTGCCCTCTTGGCATTAATAATGTTATGTTCAAAATGGAAGTTTTATTGCATTTTTTCTGCATTATTTTTGTGGTTATTTGGATATCAACTGCATGTACGTTTACTGCATTTTTTGCAGTGTTTTTGCACTTTCTCATTGCTTTTTATGGGTGAAACAATTTTGTCGATTCCAAAAGCAGTGCAACTCTCAAATTTGGGGAGGAAATTAAAGAGTATACATGAGAAATCTTAAATCTTATAGTTTTTGCTTGTACTCTAAAATGTAGTTGCTTGTTTTTGCTTGCACTTTAAAATGTAGTTACTTTATGTAGGAAAAAACTGAGAAAAACAATGCTGCAAATATGCTGCATACTACCTCAGAGTTATTTCTGTAACTGTGCTTTGGCTGTTATTATACCATAAATGAGGGTTCTTGATATCACTAATATTGGGAAGGTGGGAACTGGAAGTCACTTATCAGGCAGGACTCAGGATGTGGCTTGTAATTTTCCCTCTGAGCTGAATGTGGCTCTCAAGATAAGAAAGTTGTGGGGACCACCTATCTATGTGATTAAATGCATGGAGTCATTCAAAAAGAGAACTCATCCCATGAAAATAGTCTCCTAATATGTCTGTGAAAAAATGTATGTAAAAAAAGTAACTGCTATTTGATAAAGCAAAGGAAAAAATAAAAGTGCAAAAGTTAAAATAAGCTGTTCATTAAAAGGTTTTGCTTGTCTAGCGTTCAACATTCAGTGCAAACTGAGCTTTGTGTCCTTTTTCAATCTACACAGATACCTACCAAGAGAAGTCCCATTAATTGTTGATTGGGTCATCTTTGGAATTGGTCATCAAATGGACCTATCAATAACATGTGATTTTTTATTTTGTTGTTGATACCTGATGCTTTCTTGAGGTGTGGTTGAGAGATCTACTACCAGGGCTGGACTGGCCATCGGGCAGTTCTGGCAAATGCCAGAAGGGCCGGTGCCAGTAGTGGGCTGCTGCGCGCCGACTCACCCCCCCACCAGCGCCGCTGCTGCATTCAACTACTGTGTAGAGATCTAAAAATGGCAGTTTGGAGAAGGCATCCTTCAAATATCAGGGACCTGGAGCAGTTTGCCAAAGAAGAATGGCCTAAAATTCCAGCAGAGCATTGTAATAAACTCATTGATGGTAACCGGAAGCGGTTGGTCGCAGTTATTTTGGCTAAAGGTTGTGCCAATACTTTTGTCTGGCCCATTTTTGGAGTTTTGTGTGAAATGATCAATGTTTTGCTTTTTGCTTCATTCTCTTTTGTGTTTTTTCATTTAAGACAAATTAAATGAAGATAATAATACCAAAGAATTTGTGATTGCAAACATTTTCAGGAAGAAACTGAGTGTTATCTGACAGAATTGCAGGGTTGTCAATACTTTTGGCCACAACTGTATGTGGGCTGTGCTGTATACTACTATGTGGGCTGTGCTGTATACTACTACGTGGGCTGTGCTGTATACTGCTACGTGGGCTGTGCTGTATACTGTTACATGGGCTGTGCTGTATACTGCTCCATGAGCTGTACTGTATACTGCTACATGGGCTGTGCTGTATACTGCTACGTGGGATGTGCTGTATACTACTACATGGGCTGTGCTGTATACTACTGTGTGGGCTGTGCTGTATACTACTGTGTGGGTTGTGTTGTATACTACTACGTGGGCTGTGTTATCTGCTATGCAGGTTGTGCTATATGCTCTGCGGGTTGTGCTATATACTATGCAGATTGTGCTATATACTATGCGGGTTGTGCTACTGTATATATTATATGGGTTGTGCTATATACTATGCGGGCATTGCTGTATACTATGCGGGTTGTGCTATATACTATGCGGGCTTTGCTATATACTATGCGGGTTGTGCTATATACTATGCGGGCTTTGCTATATACTATGCGGGTTGTGCTATATACTATGCGGGCCTTGCTATATACTATGGGGGTATATTATATTCTATGGGGAGGCCATGTTATATACTATTTGGCTGTGCTATATACTATTGTGGGGGTATATTATATTCTATGGGGGAGGCTGTGTTATATACTATGGGGGCTGCATTATATTCTATGAGGGCTACATTATATATTATGGGGAGGTGAGCTGTATTATATTCTATGGGGGCTGTGTTAGATTTTATGAGGGATGATTGCATCATACTCTTTGATGGGGCTGCATTATATTCTGTGGGGAGGTGGGCTGTATTCTATTCTATTCGGGGCTACAATATATTCTATGGGGGGCTGTATTATATTTATATTCTTTGAGGGGTGATTGCATCATACTCTATGAGGGTGCTGCATTAAACTATGAGGGGGGCTGCATTATATTCTATGGGGTGACTGCATTATACTCTGGGTTGGCTGCATTATACTCTGGGGTGGCTGCATTATATTCTGTAGGGTGATGGCTGCATTATACTATATGTGGGCTGCATTATACTGTATTGAGGACTATGGGGAATACGTTATACTATATGAAGAACTATGTAGTGCATTATACTATGGGAAGTGAATTGTACTACATGGATGACTATGGCGGTGCACTATACTATATGGAGCACTATGAGGAGTGTATTATGCTATATGGAGGACTGAGCAGTGTATTTTAATATATGGAGGACTATAGGGAGTGTATTATACTATATGGAGGACTGTGGTGCACATTATAATATATGGAGGACTATGGGGTGTATTTTACTAAACAAGTAAAATGCTGCATATTCAGATTGTTTTTGCAGGAACAAAAATCATTATTCTCAGCAGCACATCACCGGTGTAAACTGCAGATGTGCTGCTGATAACATGATACTGTATGGTGATCTGTTAGTGATCTATTAGTGATTGTTCTGTCCCATCATTATTCCTTAGCTGGTGGAAAGAGGCCAGGAAACAAGCGTTGAACAACTTCAGTATTGTTGATCAAACTCATTTAGCGGCCTGAGATCAGCGCATGTAAATACAACCAAAATGCTTTTGTGTGATGTGCAATATGTTAGCATTTGGGGCCCCAATTTAAACTTTGCCTAGGGCCCCACTTTGCCTAAAACCGGCCCTGCCTACAAGTGTACAAAGATATTATACAGTCATCATGTGACAAGTGGGCCGCCTGTGTAACTTCTAATGCCAGGGCTGAATTTTAGTCCCAGTCCGGCCCTGTCTACTATCATATGTTTTTCACAGGACCTATCATCAGTGTGATCATGAAGTGGAGGAGAAGGGATTTGTAAGCTGCATTCCCACCTTATTTTCTCCACTGTTCCCTGTAACCTATGACAACTTCAGTATTTGCTGAACCAATATGAGGCTGAAAAATGGTAGTTTCCTGGACAGTATCACCACTGAAGATAACACATGATGTCCCACTATAAGCAGAAATTATATTGTCAAATTGATGTGCCTAGTCTTTTCTGATAGGAAATGTGTGATTTTTTTGTGATTCATGGAGCCTGGAGGAACTGCAAATTCTGAATGCTACATGAATACAATGAATAATCTGAAGGCTTAATTTTCCAGAGTCAGAGAAGGGAAGAATACAACTTTTTGCTTGTTAATGCTAGGCCCCATATCAGTGTCAAAACCACTGAGAACATTGAAAAATGAGGATGAACTGTCCAACAAAATTCACCATATAGCATGTGTTTGGTGTCTTCAGACTTCCTTCTCTTTTGGCTAATGAAAGTTGGACTAAGTATGCAACATTTTATGGAAAATTATGCCTTCATCGCAAGTGTAGATAGTGACTTACCACTGCTGGTTCAGTTTCTATGAGCTAGTGCAAGGCTAATGATGGAAATGATGGAGACTATGACGAAAAATGACGTTATGTAACTGAATTATTGCTCTATTCATCTGTGTTATTATGCTGTCTGCATCTGTTGAAGTTTCCATATAAATAAACAGGAGGTGTTAATTTCAGATCAATCCCAGTAGCTCATATGCTACCTGACACCTCATAGGTATATATGAATCTACCAGTTCACTCAAGATACCCCAAGATAGTTGAGTGTCTGAAGAGTTGGCCATTGGCAACTAGCATGACACTGCTTATTGGAACATATAAGAATTTAGACCTGAAAGATCTAGATTTGTACTACACTTATAAGGGTACCACTTTATAAGGGCGCAACCTTTTTGTGTGACTCTAGGGTGTTAAGGGGTAACGTTTCTCCTTATTGAGAGTGACATACCAGCTGGCTTGTCAAGGTAAGGAGGCTTTTTCGCCGTGCAATGCTCCTATGGGAATTTAAATATGCAAATTGCCTCTTCTGAGAAAAAGAGGACTTAACTCTATAGCGCCACCTGTTGGAAGTAGCGATCCTACAAGTCACAATCAACCCTTTAACGATTCGTGCAATATGACTTAGGATAAAAGCCAAATCAGTATCTCAATTCGCAGACAAGGTGTTTCGGGCTGTTGGCCCTCGTCAGTGTGAAGCATGAGAACTGATTTGGCTAGGTGAGAGGCTCTGGACTAGGGTCTAAGGGGTAACATTTCTCCTTATGGAGACTGACATACCAGCTGGCTTGTCAAGGTAAGGAGGCTTATTCGCAATGCAATGCTCCTCTGGGAATTTAAATATGCAAATTGCCTCTTCTGAGAAAAAGAGGACTTAACTCTATAGCGCCACCTGTTGGAAGTAGCGATCCTACAAGTCACAATCAACCCTTTAACGAGTCGTGCAATATGACTTAGGATAAAAGCCAAATCAGTATCTCAATTCGCAGACACGGTGTTGCACGACTCGTTAAAGGGTTGATTGTGACTTGTAGGATCGCTACTTCCAACAGGTGGCGCTATAGAGTTAAGTCCTCTTTTTCTCAGAAGAGGCAATTTGCATATCTAGGGTGTTAATCAGTCTTGGTAATATCGGTAATATTTAATAGAATCTCTTCTTGTGACCTTTGCCAATGATGAAACCAACATTTCTATATCCAGGCACCCTGCTGATAACTACAAGACATATGAATAGGTGAAAGTTTTCCATTAATTTATTTCAGCAGTAGTCGATGTTGCTATTTATTGCAGTGACAACCACAAGCAGTCTGCAGCCACTTGATGATATTTGCAAAAAAATGCATCAATTGTACAAAAAAACAAATGCAGCTATATGAAAAGCTTTTGTTTCTTTAATCCTTTTTGGTTTGATACAGCATTGCTTTCTTCAGCTTGCATATAATGATCCCTCTCCTTCACCTCATAGAAAAATCATCATGTCCCGTTTCAAAATGTGCATGAAGTGTATAATGTCCTTTACATTCAAATATATTGATGTAAATGTAACAAAAATCTATTTAAAATCTGTTTTCTTTTTATTTATCATAAATATATAACACCTGAATGTTAACAGTCTTGTTCTAAGTAACATTCACTATTTTGCTTTGATAATCTAAATATTCACACTATGACCACAGGCATGTGTGACCATTGCGAAAACAATCGTCACAATTCCATCTGTTGCTGAGTTAGAAATGTTTTTCTTTTTTTCATTTTCTTTCTTTTATAACAAAATATAGTCAGATGATTAATTGTGCAGGTGTAGGACATACAATCTTGCACAAGATAATTTTACATTTTAAAGAGAATCACAGACTAAATCAGGGTTGTATTATTTGCTCAATTTATAATTTTACTTCATTATTGAGTTCTGGAAAATAATTGATGGTTAAGATGGATATTTAAAAAGCAGATCAAAACAAATCAGAAATGTAAAACATTAAATAATAGACGTAATAAAATGTATTTGGGAAGAAAAGCAGGAATTTCAATTGCTCTAAAAAGGTGTGTATAGCATTCTGTGGTACCTCAGGAATGTATACAATCTGTTTTACTTGTTTATAAGAAAGGGAGAAAGAGGTATAGGAGTATAGGCAGGGGAAGAAGGAGACAGAGAAAGATGGAGAAAGATGGCAAGATATAGAAAGACCTCCAGTACATTTTCTGACATTGATTTTATGATTTTTACCTTTCAGTCCTTTGTACTGCTTTTTGCTGCAAGAATGATGATAAATTTACCCTTCTATATTATTTCTAAACACTCTTTTTCGGTGATTACTTTGTATCTCCGTTCATACTTCACCCACACACACAAATGATACACCATTTGAAAGGTGAACTTGCCCCCTTCAGCAAGAAAATAGCCAAACAAACCACACATCCACGATGTGATCACAAAATACAGTTTAAACATTCATTTTCATACAACTGCATTGAGGAAAAATGACCTGCAGGTGGCAACACACTACCCCAAAGCACACTACCACAAAGCTGCTTACAGACATCACAAACAAATCTTAACATTTGCCTTCGGGGCATTCCAGCTTGACAAACTCCTTGCCCAGCCGATTTCAGGGACATTGGAGGATTGCACACTTCACTGCAGGTGAGTCACATATGCTAACACATTTGTAAACATGCACTGCCTATTCAATTGAACACTTGCTCCGGTTATACTCTACCAACACACACAAATGATACACCATTTCAAAGGTCAAATTACCTGCAGGTGGCATTTGCCTTGGGGTCTTTCTAGCTTGCTGGAATGCAAGGTAAACTTGCCCCCTTCAGCAAGAAAAGACACAAACAAACCACACATTCATGATTTGATCAACAACTACAGTTTAAACATTCATTTTCAGAAACCTGCAGAAAAAATCAATAGCCTGCAGGTGGCACCACAGCCTCAAGACATTTTTTTTTAGCCTCTACTTATCGAAACAATTTATTGTATTACCAATCTACATATATAAATACCTCTCTGTTCATCATCTCATTAAATACATTAACATTTGACCAGCTTGATTTTCCTGAAATTGCCTGCGCCCCCGACGACCAATGTGCGAAAATTTCTCATGGGCCAACTAGTATAATATTAATACAAACAGAGCAAAATAGATACCAGATTAATCAATTTTGCTCACTTATATAGTGTCAGTCATTAATTCCACAGCATTACAGATATGCCATATAAGTAATTAATTACACTGGCAATGCTGCTGCCATACGCTGTCTCTTTTTCTCCGTGTTGTCAGCAACTTTGTATTGCAGACTGCTACTCTCATCTTCTTGAAGTTATTCTACATATTACTGACAGGAGTATTTCCTCGATGCTCCAGGGATTGACTTCCTGGCTTTATTAGCTAAGATGAAACGTCCCTGTTTAGATTTTTATGCAGGTTATGATAGTCTCTGTAGACTAGCTGCGCAATACCTTGTGATGTGATAATTAAAAGACATTAGGAGGAAACCTGCACAGCTGCATCTGAGGTCATGTCAGCCATTTGTAGCTGATTCAATATTCTGCAATGTGGAAAATCGCAAGTTTGCCAGAACATGCAAATTTCATCAAATCTAAGCCAACTTTCAACAGCAGATTGATTTAAAGTTTAATACTAAATATTCATATTTTTCATTTTATTAGTAATTAGTTTGTTTACTTTATTTTAGTGATGAGCTTATACATTCAGCATTATTCGTTACTTGCATGAATAGTATGCTATGCGGGCTATTCGTTACTCGGCGAGTAATTTGCTATTCGCTTCTGTATATTCAAGTGACCTGCCCAGTATGTTCGGAGCTTTATTTGCAGCCAATCAACATGCTGGGTTGGCTTGCCAATGCCGACGTCATCTTTGGTGTGGCATTACTGTGATTGGTTGGCCTTACAGCGTCAGGGGATGTTTAATGCCTTCCAGCACCATCTTGCGCACATTGCAGCCAGAAACAGCGCAGTGAGAGTGTAGTGTGAGAGTAGGGAGAGGGAAAGCAGCATATAGGGACAATTTGTGATTCCAAAGAGCTCTTTTAAGAGCTACTGAGGGTGAAGACTAGTTCTTTGTTACGTGTAGAAAGCATAGGGAGAGATTTATTAAGAGGGAGAATGAAAGGTATGCACTTGGGTGTTATTATCATTGCAAGTACATGCTAGAGATCTCTGCTAGTTTGCATTGTGTTGTATAGTTTATGAACAGGCTGTGGTATTAGGGAGAGATAGGAAATGTTCCATAATATACTACCATAATATACAAAGCAGCTCTAAATGGAGCCAAATAATATTGGTTAGTACCAGCATACACTAAACACATTTTTTGGAGCTACATAATATTCCTGCATACCAGCATGTACATTTTTTGTACAGCTAAATAATGTTCTTAAAAAGTTAATTGCCTAATAATATCCCTCATCTATTGCTGAATTAGTGAATATTTATCTAGCAGTTGTTCGACTGGCGCAAAACCTGCTGAACTATGGAAACGTCTCTATTTACCTGTAATTTCCCTGAGTCTGCTGTTGGCGTGTCTCATAAAGGTGATATAAAAAATCCTAAAAAAATTCTGTTGATTAAATAATTAGTGTTGCCATGTGTAAAAAAGATGATATGAAAAAAAAATACTAATTTTCTATTGATTAAAAAAGTAGTGTATCTTTATCTAGCAGTTGTGCGACTGACGCAAACCATGCAGAGATATGCAAATGTCAGAATTTACCAGTGGCAACAATATTCCTTAGGCCTGTGTCACACTTGCGAGTGCAATGCAAGAAACTCGCACGAGTCTCTCCTCAATACCCAGCACTGCCACCGGCACTCGGGACCAGAGCTTGCAGCTGCATGTATTTCTACGAAGCTGCACTCTTCGGTCCTGAATGCTGGCAGCAGTGCACTGCTGGCTATTGATGCACGAGTTTCTCACATTGCACTCGCAAGTGTGACACCAGCCTTAGTCTGCTGTTGCCATGTGTCAGCAATGCGATATAAAAAATGCTACTTTTCTATTTGCTGAATAAAAAGATTATCTTAATCTAGCAGTGTTGCAGTTTTGCGACTGTCACAAACCCTGCAGAAATATACAAACATCACAATTTACCAGTGGCAATAATTTTCCTTAGTTTGCTCTTGCTGTATGTCAGCAAGGCAATGTGAAAAAAATACTAATTTACTACTGGGTTAATTAAATATATCTATATCTAGCAGTTGTGTGACCAGCGCAAAGCTTGCAGAGATACGCAAATGTGACTATTTACCTGTAATTTCCGTGTGTCTGCTGTTACTGTGTTTAATAAAGCTGATATCTGGAAAAAAATAGCTACACATTGATAGATATGGGGAATTTGTACATAACACCTCTGCGAGGGTACTTGTGAAAAATATGACCAGGATTTTTTTCATAGCGCAATCAATATGAGAAAGGGAGATGTTAATGGACATGGATGTGTTTGTGCCCGTCAAGGCCATGTGACAGATCAGAAGGTGACTGTATCTAATTCAAGCTTCCTGTCAAAATGTGGTTAGCGCGCTACACCACTGTCGAACCCAGTCAAGGGCAAGGATGTTGTGGGATGGATGGCAGACAAAGGCTCCTATGTGTTGACAAGCAGCACCATGAAGTCTTCCACACGGACAAGACTCAGTAGCCAAGAGGCTGGGACTCTGAATCCTCAACCTGGTCCAATTTAATCCCCCCATCAAGAGTCCCAGGAAGCATATGACCCCAACGCTGGCCATTCTGATGAACTGTTTACTTTTCCTTGTAATTATTCAGGCCTCTCTGCGTGCACCAATAAAGAGGGTCTTGAGGAGTTTTAGTGCAGTGATGCCCAAATGTTAGAGCACCCACGGAAAGGAAAAAACCATGTTGGGGGAGGTCAGTTCATGCCTGAAGAGGTGGAGGATAATCATGATGCAGCATTGCCATCAGGTCATCCTCGCAACTCAGAAGGAGGATCAGATTGATGAATTGAAAGATGATGTGGTCAATGATGAAGCCACTGATCCAACATGGCATGGAGGTATACCTAGCTAGCACAGAAGTGCATAGAGGTTTGGACCCATAGCACAAAAACAGGCAAGAAGAGGTAGTGGTTTGACCAGAGGGACAAGTCAGTCAGATGTTCCACAGAGCTCCCCACTCACCTAGATAACAAGCCAAGGGTGTGATATTCCCCTGTATAGCAGTTTTTCCTGAAAGTCCTTCAAACAAAACAACTGTAATTTGCAGCATCTGCCATACCAAGCTGAGACGAGGCAAGAACACTGCCAACCTGAGCACCACCAGCATGCTAAAGCACATGGCAGCCAAGCACCCCAGTAGGTGGGTGGAATGCCTGAGTACAAAATCTGTGTAGGGTAAAACCACTACCGCTTCTCCTGTGTTAAAGCCTTCCCAATCTGCTGTCCAGGAAGCAGGTGCTGATGCCTCATGCCCACAACCTGCAGTTGCACAGACAACAGTCAGCAGCCACATCTGGTTCATTGCCCCAGTGCAGCATTCAGTTGTTCCTGCCCCAGATGTTTCACAGGAAGCAGAGATATCTACCCACCCACAGGCCCAAATGCTGAACACCACATTCCCAGATTGCTAGCCCTGGAAATGTTGCCATTTTGGCTTGTAGGAACTGAGTCTTTCTGTGACCTTTTCTTTGTGGCTGCCCCATGGTACTCAAATCCCAGCCGCCACTATTTTTCCTTGTGTGCCGTCCCTGCATTACACAAGCACATGTTGCACAATATCAGCTCTGGCCAACGCAGCCACAGGGAAGGTCCACCTAACCACAGACACGTGGATAAGTTCTTGTGCACAGTGACTCTACATTTCCCTGATGGCACACTGTGTGAACCTGGTGGAGTCTGGGACAGAGTCAGAGGTTGTGACATCACATGCCTTACCCAAATCATGAATAGCAGGCCCAACTTCCATCAGCGTTTCAGTCTCCTCATATTCCAGTTCCAGTCTCTCTTCCTCATCCTCAGGGGAAATAGCCTCCCCTTCACTCCTCAGATGGGAAGTATGCAGCACTGCCTTGGCGAAGTGGCAGCACGCTCTGAAGTTCATTTGATTAGGTGATAAAACACACAACACTGTTGAAAGGGATCAAAGTCCAGACCAATAAGTGGCCCTCCCCACTGAACCTTCAGCCAGGTCTGGTTGTGTGCGATAATGGGCATTACTTGGTATCAGCTTTAAAGCTTGACAAGCAGGTACCCAGTCCATACATGGCCCACGTGTTGAACTTGGTTGTACAGCGATTTTTAAAAACATACCCTGATTTGCCGTACCTACTTGTCAAAACACGCCTTGAAAGCGCACATTTCTGAAAGTCATCTCAGGCTTTCGTCGGTCTAGCTTTGCGGCAGCAGCACTTTAATTTGCCTCATTTCCGACTGTTTTGTGACCTGCCCACGCACTGGAATTTTACCTTTCATATGTTGCTAAGGCTTATTGAGCAGCAGAGGGCAGTGTCTGAATTCCAGCTTCTCAATTTCCGTCAGAGTAACACTCAGCACCCACACATAACAACTGGCGAGTGGGTTTGGATCGCTGACATATGTGAGGTTGTGCAAAACTTTGCGTACTGCACCAAGATGGTGAGCACTGATGATGCTATTATCAGCCTAACCCACCCGATGCTCTGTCTATTAAATTGTTCACTACAGAAACTCAAAGAGGAAGCTTTGAATGCAGAGCAGGGGCTATGGAGCAAGATTTTACTGTAGCTGATACCAAACCGCCCAACCTCACTAAATATTCTCCCTTTACAATTGGTGATGATGAGGAACAGGAGAAGGAGAAGGAGGAACAAAAGTTTTTGGTCTGTTCTACAGAAGAGAACTCCCAATCCCAGCTTCATACCTGTCCAGCATGGGTGGCATAAAGGAGATTAGGAGGCTATGCATTGTAAGAAGGAGAGGATGGTTATTGTTCATCCTGGTGAGGACATTTATTGTTTGACTCTTTGTAGTCTGCCACACATGGCAGAGTTCATGTCCAGATGCTATTCCCAAGACCCTCTCATGAAATGCATTTTGTCCAACATGAAAAACTGGCTGTGCACCTTTCTTGACCCATGGTACAAGGAGAAATTTCCTTCTCTCATGTTTGAGGCCATTTTCAGTGCATACATGCCAAAGGGCCATTGTGGAAGACTTATCCTCAGACAATGCTGAGGTACCAGCTCTTTTAACCCACAAAGATTATGAGGGGCTACGCACACCAGGAGCAACTCGGGGGGGGGGAAATGTCCACCAACTGGGCCATTTTCATGAAACCGTCTCATCAGCAAGCACTATCACAAGGAGGGAAAAGTTGACAGAGATGGTGAAGGACTACTTACTTCCTGATTCTTCAGTGCCCTTTAACTATTGGTTCTCCAAGCTGTACACATGGCTCAACCTCTCATTGTACATCTTGAAGGTGCTACCATGCCCTGCCGCAAGTGTGTTGCCTGAGCGGGTTTTCAGTTCAGCCTGTGCAATCATAAAAAATAGGCGTACACGCCTGTCAATTCAGTGGAAAATGCAGACAGGCTAACTCTTTTAAAATTGAACAAGAGAGGGATTTCCTCTGACTTTGTAGGCCCGATGGATTAAAGCAACATAACTTAAGAGCAGCCCAAATGTTTTTTTCGGAAATTGTCTGAACATCCATTCCTTACCATTTAAACACAATTTGTTTAGCAAATCTCCTCCTCCTGCTTCCTGAACAAGAACTTAGTGGTCATCTATGTATACTGCACGGGGATAATGTTTTCTACTTTTTGAAAGCTTTGCACATTGTGCAATGGTGAAACTTGTACTCCCTATCTCTAGCAATGATCAAAACTGCAAAATGTATTGTGAGGTCCCCATCATGGCATCTTTCAGCTTGCAAAATACACAACACTTGGGTAATTTTTGGAAAACTATTGCACATTTTGCAATGGTGAAACTTGCACTCCCTATCGCTACCTATTTTAAAAACTGCAAAATGTATTGTGAGGTCCCCATCATGGCATCTTTCAGCTTGTAAGATACAGACCCCTTGGGTAATTTTTGGAACCCTTTGCAAATTGTACAATGGTGAAACTTGTACTCCCTAGCTCTACCTATTGTAATAACTGCAAAATGTATTGTGAGGTCCCCATCACGGCCTGTTTCAGCTTGTATGATACAGACCCCTTGGGTAATTTGTGAAAACATTTGCACATTTTACAATGGTGAAACTCGTACTCCCTATTGTTAGGGCTGGCGGTACGCACTGAGTAAATAGAGAGATGTTATTTGGTGCGTTCGCAGCCCAGGGCCCACCGTGCAGGAGAGAACCTGCTGCTGGCAAATGGTGGCCCTATATGGCAGTAGAAGTGAACTCTGTTACTTCACAGAGTTGCCTAAAGAAAGCACTGTGTCCTGTTACACTCAGAGGAGAACACAGCAACTGCCGAGCAGATAGCAGTTTGTGGTTATGCAATCATACAATCTCCTCACCGGAGGAGTCGGTATTCTAGGGGCTTATTTCAGCCGGGGCCCTGAATCCATACACACAATCTCCTCACCGAGGTGCCGGTATTTTAGGGGCTTATTTCAGCTGGGTCCATGAACACATACACACGTAACCACACTGGCGCAAAGCACATAACTTAGATTTGATACTAGCGCATGGCCGTGTGGCCATGTGAACTGTTGTGAACTCTGTTTTCAGGCTCCCTCTTGTGGTCACAGGTGGTATTGTGTGACTTTTGTTTTGGGCTCCCCCTGGTGGCTTTGTTTGTTATCCTGCGGGTCTGTGGCTGATCATCTGCCTCGTTATTCACTTGGGAGTTTCCTATTTAGCTCTGTTTCACTTCCACTTGTTGCCGGCTGTCAATGTACTCAGTGCTATTCTGATTACTCCTGATTATCTTCGGTTTCAGTCTCTTCAGGAAAAGCTAAGTTCTGTTTAATTATTTTTTGCTCATCAGTCTGCAATATGATTTCTGTGTATGATGAGTTTAGTCCAGCTTGCTAATATGTGATTTATTCTGCTGGTTTGCTCTGGGGTACAGAGTTGCTTCCCCCGCACCGTTAGTTGGTGCGGGGGCTCGAGCGATCTCTGCGTGGATATTTTGAATAGGGTTTTTAATTGACCGCACAGTTCCCTTTCTATTTTCTGCTTTCTAGTGTTAGCGGGCCTCATTTGCTAAATCTAATTTCATCTCTGCGTTTGTGATTTCCCCTTAACTCACCGTTAATATTTGTGGGGGGCTATTCTATATCTTTGGGGGTCATTTCACTGAGGCAAGTGAGGACTTTCGTTCCCTCTAGGAATAGTCAGTTTCTCAGGCCGTGAAGAGACATCTAGGATTTTCAGGTAACGTTCCACAGCTGCCTATAGTTGTTGGCGGATAGGATCAGGTTGCGGTCAATTCAGTTACCACTTCCCCAGAGTTTGTAGTCGGTTTAGTTACTTAGCTAGTCCTACTTGCGATCCTTGCCACTAGGATCATAACAGTGAACCTTTTATAGCTGCAGCAAGTACAGGACCTTCCTAGAAGGACCAATGAGAGGCTGCCACAGAGCCTGAGCACCTTCAGGACCTTCCTGGAGAACCAATGGGCTTTGCTGCAGTATCCAAGCATGTGACCCTCAATCTTCAATGAGAGATATTACCCTGGGCATGCTCAGAAGGGGAAAGCAGGACTTAGTCCCAAAAGCATCTGCTCGCCGCTGCTTAGCACTGGCTTCAATGGCAGAAGCTGGAAAAGCAGCAGTAACCCTTTGCACAAAGTCAGACTGAGCTAGACGCTGGGACCAACGTCTCCGCTGAGCAGGCTCCACTGCTGCAGGAGAAGAATCGGAGACAGCAGCGGAGATGGCCCGAGATTCCCCCTGTGCAGAGGTGGGAACTCGACCCCTAACACCTATCTCCACCGATTGTAATAACTGCAAAATGTATTGTGAGGTCCTCTTCATGTCCTCTTTCAGCTCGTATGATCTCTCTTACCGGTGGTAATGATCTCACTGCCAATCTGAGGCAGTGCTTGCCGTGCTTTCATGCATATGACAGCCTGGCAAACAGGGGATGTTCTGAACTTTTCTTAACTGTTCAGCTGAACCCACCAGACCCAAACATCCACAGGTTCACCCATCACTATAAGTGACAATTTTGACTCCATGGGTGTTTTCCAGTAATAAGCAGCAGTGGATGTTGCTGAATGAAAATTGCAAACTGCTGTTGTAGTGACCAGTACATTATAGTGACAAGTACATTTTAGTGACCAGTACTTTATAGTGCCCGTACATTGTGCCCAGCTTAGGAAACCTTTAAATTAGGTGGGCTCTCATCGCTATAGTAATGCCAATCATGTGGATGCTAATTGTAGTTTAGGCACACTGTGGAGCTCAAAAGAGGGGATCATTTGGATTTGGGAGCACAGAATTTGCTGAATTTATTTTTAGGGGGACAAGGAGGCATTTTTCTTTTCCAGAGCTTTTGCACTACAAGAAACATTGAAGCCCCTATATTTCCATAAACAGATGACAGACCTCAGTGGGGACTTACTTTTTTTGTGGATTAAGTTGAAGCTTTTATTGGGAACATTTTACAAAACATTTTGGATCACATCCCGGTCGCTCTACGCTGAGTACTATCATTGAGATTTCCATCTAAATCTTTGAGTGACATGATTCAGATGAAACCCCAATGGGAGCCACTCATTATAATGAGGCAGCAAAGTTACTCTGGACTCTGTCTGGCCTCTGTCCAGCATTGGCTTTTTTTAGAAGTACCCAAAAAGTGTGGCCTACGGGGTCCAGGTGCCTCCATCTGCTTTATTATAGGGAATCTTCCATTTGGGGGTCCATCTGAATAATTTATTTCAGAGATTTACAAGGAAACTCCAATGTATATGCTCAGCGCAGAGAGCAGGATAAATGTGAGTTGATCCTTACTATGATCTTTGGGAGACAAAATAATCAAATCAACAGAAGGTGAACAATTGGTTTTATCTATTTTTTGTGCCATTTCTCTTGGGGTATATGAGGTTAGATGACTTTATTCTTCAGGTTGGTGCCATTACTGTGATACCATATATATATTGTTTTTTCTCCTTGGCTGCAGTCACTCATTAACCCCTTCATGACCCCAGCTTTTTTCGGTATTACATTTTCGTTTTTTGCTACCCTCCTTCCCAGAGCCATAACTTTTTTATTTGTCCGTCAATATGGCCATGTGGGGGCTTATTTTTTGCGTGACAAGTTGTACTTTTGAACGACATAAATGATTTTTGCATGTACTAGAAAACAGGAAGTGCGGTGAAATTGCAAAGTGCAATCTCACACTTGTTTTTTGTATGGTTTTGCTAGGTTCACTAAATACTAAAATGCCAATATGATTCTCCAGGTCATTACGAGTTCATAGACACCAAACATGTCTAGGTGCATTTTTATCTAAGTGGTAAAAAGTAAAATTCCAAGCTTTGCTAAAAAAAATTGCACAGTTTTCCCATACCCATAGCGTCTCCATTTTTCATGATCTCGGGTCCTTTGAGGGCTTATTTTTTGCATGCATAGCTGATGTTTTTAATTATACCATTTTGGTGCAGATACATTCTTTTGATGGGAGGCTAGAAGCTGGCACAACTTGATCGGCTCTGCTACATAGGAGCGAAAGAACAAAGAACGAGGAAATGAATCCAAAAAAAGATATCTATATGTCTTTAGAGTAAAAATTGCTTTATTAAAGTGCAAATATCAGAAGGCAATGGTGACAACATAGTCACCCAACAAATATCATAAAAACAGGTAGCACACAGAGACACTAGGACAAAGCAGCAACTGACCCAAAAAATATATATAATATTTGGGAACTATAAGTATAGCTATCAGCATAAGGGTAAAACATTTCTAAACCAACAGGGTTAAAAGGCCAAATGTCGCAGTGGCATCCGACAGGACCACCAAATGTCATAAGGAACAATGTCTCAATACAACATACAGGCTAGTGCAACATTAATATAGAATGAAATTTAGAAATAAACAAAACACAGTGGATAAATACATCACCCCAAAGGTCTGGTATTAAACAGCTGAAGAGTCTCGGTGTCCGCCCCGACGCGCGTTTCGGAACCCTTCGTCAGGGGGCGCATAGTGACAAGTGAAAGAAATGCCGTATAAATAGGCCAAGACCCGGAAGTGAACAGCGGCCGGAACCCGGAAGTAGCCGTATGTAACATAGCAACCGCCGGTGTAGTACAGGGAGATGGCGTCATCCAGGTCACATGGGCCGGTATACGTGGGGCCCCACGTGGTCCGCCCATAGTAAACACCGGATCGCCATTCATCACCCACATAGCCGGTGGGCGCATGCGCACAACAATACAAGGTACAGAAAGGAGGGTGGATAAGAGGAATAAGGGAACAACAGTAGCGCGGCGATCCATCATTAATGGCAACATTGATTAGAGGCAATAGACAAAATATAAAGGATAAGCAGTCACATGCAATTGCTAAGAGCAATAATAGGTCATTCCGTATAAGAGTAATAAATTATTATATACCATATATGCACATAAAATATTGCAATCAGCCACATATGGTATCTCCTTAGTACAAGACATATGTCCATGTTAAAAAGATATAGGAGGGAGAAGAAACCATATAATAAGTCCATATGTAGAAATAATGCTGTGATAGCTCTCATCATATCTTCATAGTTTAAATGCCACGTAGAAAGTATCCACCAGATGGTGATAGAGGAACAATTTTCTACGTCTATTCAAGTACTTTTCTCCTTTTCCTCATTTTTCTTCTTTTATTTATTTCTTTTATCTTCCACCTTCACACATGACATTCTCCAAAGATATACAACATGGAAAGACGGGCCATCCAGAGGCGGCCAAGAGACTGGCCTAAATACGATAAAACTAAAAACACAGATAAAATGTTAAAAACACGTTGGGCAAGAATATGCTGTCAGCAAGAGAACTCAACAGTCGGATAATCACAAGAATGGGACAAAACTAAGATTCTCATTGAGACCAAGGGGGTGAATTGTCTGCAGAGTCCAAATCCATTTCACCTCTAAGCATGCAAGCCTAGTTGTTGATTTGCCACCCCTAATGCCAATGTCCAGGCTATCAATACCTCTGAATCTAATAAGTTTACTATCACATCCGTGATATTCCCTAAAATGTCTAGGGAGAGTGGTAAGTTTTGTGGCATCTATTGTGGGGTCAGCAGCCGCCTCAATTCCACGTACATGCTCACGTATACGGATTTTAAAGTTACGTGATGTAAGGCCTACATATATTAGGCCACATGGGCATGTGGCATAATAAATGACCCAGCGTGTTGCACAATTTATCGTTTTTTTGATGTTGCATATTTTCTCCCCACTAGAATCGGTAAAGACCTGAGCCCGATCCATGTTGGGGCATGCTACACAATGGCCACAAGGTGAGGAACCTAACCGAGGGGGGGTATTATCAAGAAAAGTAACTCTAGGTATCCCCTCATAGTGACTCCTCGTCAAATGATCTTTAAGGTTCCTAGCACGCCTAAAAGAGATAAGGGGCCGATCCGGTAGAATTTTGGAGATGGTTTTGTCTACCCTAAGAATTGGTCAAGATCTAGATAAGGCTTCACGAATTTTATGCGCCTGACAGCTGAAATTAGTCACAAAGCGTATTTGTTTATCAGGATGTCCAGACTGTCTAGATCTTTGATTATAGATCAGAGACTCACGGGGGGAGAATTTTGCCCTATTATAGGCCTTCTTGACAGCCCGCTTACTATATCCCCTATTCAGGAATCTCATCTGAAGCTCTTTTGCCTGTCGCTCAAAATCTGTTTCGGTGGAGCAGATCCTACGTAAACGGAGGAACTGTCCCACCGGTACTGCTCTAACTACATGTGAAGGATGACATGATGTCGCATGAAGTAAAGAATTTGTGGAGGTCGGCTTCCGGAACAGATCGGTTTGGAGGAAACCGAGCTGGTCCTTCTTAAGCATGACATCCAGGAATTCTACAGACTCACTACTCCAGTGGTAAGTGAGATGAATGTTCAGGTCATTAATATTTAGTTCATCCATTTGCATAATCAAATCTTGAGAGGGTCCCTGCCAGATCATGAGTATATCGTCAATGTAGCGGGCCCATAGAAGGGCCTGGTCCATTGACGATCCATGATCTGACAGGAAGAGGTCCCTCTCCCACAGCCCAAGGAACAGGTTGGCATAGGAGGGCGCAAAGGCCACCCCCATGGGTGTTCCCTGGAGCTGCAGGAAGAAGGACCCCTTAAAAACAAAAAAATTGTGGGTTAGAGCAAATTCAAGTAATTCTAACAAAAGTTTTCCAAAGTCAGAGGAGGAGCCGGACAGATCAAGGAAAAAACGTACGGCATTAAGGCCGTCCCTGTGCTTGATATTAGTGTACAGGGATTCGACGTCAGCCGTCATTAAAATTGTATCGTCGTCCAAATGGACAGAGTCAACCTTCCTGAGAAGATCCCCAGTATCCTTCAAAAAGGAGGGCAGATTAGAGACCAATGGTTGCAGATGAAAATCTATCCACTGATTTACTTTCTCAAGGAAGTTCCCGTTCCCAGAGATAATAGGTCTGCCTGGTGGCACCCTGGTATCCTTATGCACCTTGGGAAGGAGATAAAAGGTAGAGACGGTTGGTTCAGTGACACGAAGTGCCAGAGATAGTTCTTTTGTAATAACACCTCCTGCGACAGCGTTATCCAAGATGCCATCCAGTTGTGCACTGAAGGCCGACAAGGGGTTAAAGGTGAGTTTTTTATAGCAAACGGTATTATGTAGCTGCCTAAAGGCCTCACTTTCGTACATAACCTTAGGCCAGATGACCACATTACCACCCTTGTCGGCCGGTTTCAGTACAACATCCGGAATACCCTTAAGGTAACGCAGTCGTATCCTCTCGTCTCTACTTAAATTGTCCCTCCCAAGGTGCTGTGGTATCTTAAGAAGGTCCTGGGTTACCACCTGAACAAACATGTCAATGGGAGTACATGTAGAAAGGGGAGGGAACTTCCTTGAGCGTGGTCTAATAGCGGGTGGGATCTTACCTCCCTCCGCAATATTCTCACTGGAGAGCTCCTCAAGGATCCTCAATGTGTCTTGCTCCTCCTCTGTAGGAAAAAGTTAGTGAAGGTTATCATCAAAGAAATAACGTTTAAATAATACAGACCGAGCAAAAAGATGGAGATCTTTAATCACCGAAAAAGTGTCCATACCCGCCACCGGAGAGAAGGAAAGGCCTCTACTCAGAAGGGAAAGATCTGATGGAGAGAGGACGTGGTTGCTGAGGTTAATCACCTTATTGTCACTCCCTAATTGGTCAGGCGAGCGGGGAGTCCGTCTCTTATATGGGTGATAGCCTCAAGCTCTTTTGCCGGTATTACCAGATCTTGTAGTTATCAAGTATAGAGAGATATCGGACTGTTCACTCAAGGACGAAATAGAAGTAGCTGATGATGCGCTTTTAAGGCATTGTTGAATAACTTTCGGTTTCCTCCATAGGTACACTGTATGTTGTTGATAATCCCTCTGGTCACGATTAAATTTACTAATTTGAGATTCATGAATTTTTTTGACTACTGAGTCAAGGGTCTTTCCCAAATTGAGATCAAATGTAGTGATCCTTTCGGTGGGACAGCTAGTACGAAGCTCACTTTGTGTAGAGTCGATCAATTTATCCAACTCACATATGTTATTCGAATTCAGGTTAATCAATAATTTAATTAAAGCTAGTGAGCATGTACTGCAGGTCTCTTCCCAATTAGATATAAATTGGGCATCTTCCACTGGAAAGGTGGGAATAACACGGACTCTCAGCCCCCTTGGTATCATGTTAGCAGCCACATATCTTTCCAGGAACGCCCGGTTCCACCATAATTTGGTCCTCTTAATTAAGAGGTCCTGAATGGAGGAACACAGGTCTTCCCACTTGCGATCATCCGACTGTGGAGCACTCGCACTGCCCCCGAATACTTGTTCCACTTGGCCTAGCCAGGCCTTTTCTTTTGCTTTTGCTTTATAATCCATAAGGTTACCACCGAAACCTGTGCAGAGCACAGCAAAGACAAATTGAGAGAAGAAGGGGGTAGCCAACGGCAAAAAATATATATAGTATAACATCTGAGAAAATAGTAACAACTCATATATTACCCTTCTGAGTAGAGGCCTTTCCTTCTCTCCGGTGGCGGGTATGGACACTTTTTCAGTGATTAAAGATCTCCATCTTTTTGCTCGGTCTGTATTATTTAAACGTTATTTCTTTGACGATAACCTTCACCAACTTTTTCCTACAGAGGAGGAGCAAGACACATTGAGGATCCTTGAGGAGCTCTCCAGTGAGAATATCGCGGAGGGAGGTAAGATCCCACCCGCTATTAGACCACGCTCAAGGAAGTTCCCTCCCCTTTCTACATGTACTCCCATTGACATGTTTGTTCAGGTGGTAACCCAGGACCTTCTTAAGATACCACAGCACCTTGGGAAGGACAATTTAAGTAGAGACGAGAGGATAAGACTGCGTTACCTTAAGGGTATTCCGGATGTTGCACTGAAACCGGCCGACAAGGGTGGTAATGTGGTCATCTGGCCTAAGGTTATGTACGAAAGTGAGGCCTTTAGGCAGCTACATAATACCGTATGCTATAAAAAACTCACCTTTAACCCCTTGTCGGCCTTCAGTGCACAACTGGATGGCATCTTGGATAACGCTGTCGCAGGAGGTGTTATTACAAAAGAACTATCTCTGGCACTTCGTGTCACTGAACCAACCGTCTCTACCTTTTATCTCCTTCCCAAGGTGCATAAGGATACCAGGGTGCCACCAGGCAGACCTATTATCTCTGGGAACGGGAACTTCCTTGAGAAAGTAAATCAGTGGATAGATTTTCATCTGCAACCATTGGTCTCTAATCTGCCCTCCTTTTTGAAGGATACTGGGGATCTTCTCAGGAAGGTTGACTCTGTCCATTTGGACGACGATACAATTTTAATGATGGCTGACGTCGAATCCCTGTACACTAATATCAAGCACAGGGACGGCCTTAATGCCGTACGTTTTTTCCTTGATCTGTCCGGCTCCTCCTCTGACTTTGGAAAACTTTTGTTAGAATTACTTGAATTTGCTCTAACCCACAATTTTTTTGTTTTTAAGGGGTCCTTCTTCCTGCAGCTCCAGGGAACAGCCATGGGGGCGGCCTTTGCGCCCTCCTATGCCAACCTGTTCCTTGGGCTGTGGGAGAGGGACCTCTTCCTGTCAGATCATGGATCGTCAATGGACCGGGCCCTTCTATGGGCCCGCTACATTGACGATATACTCATGATCTGGCAGGGACCCTCTCAAGATTTGATTATGCTAATGGATGAACTAAATATTAATGACCTGAACATTCATCTCACTTACCACTGGAGTAGTGAGTCTGTAGAATTCCTGGATGTCATGCTTAAGAAGGACCAGCTCGGTTTCCTCCAAACCGATCTGTTCCAGAAGCCGACCTCCACGAATTCTTTACTTCATGCGACATCATGTCATCCTTCACATGTAGTTAGAGCAGTACCGGTGGGACAGTTCCTCCGTTTACGTAGGATCTGCTCCACCGAAACAGATTTTGAGCGACAGGCAAAAGAGCTTCAGATGAGATTCCTGAATAGGGGATATAGTAAGCGGGCTGTCAAGAAGGCCTATAATAGGGCAAAATTCTCCCCCCGTGAGTCTCTGATCTATAATCAAAGATCTAGACAGTCTGGACATCCTGATAAACAAATACGCTTTGTGACTAATTTCAGCTGTCAGGCGCATAAAATTCGTGAAGCCTTATCTAGATCTTGACCAATTCTTAGGGTAGACAAAACCATCTCCAAAATTCTACCGGATCGCCCCCTTATCTCTTTTAGGCGTGCTAGGAACCTTAAAGATCATTTGACGAGGAGTCACTATGAGGGGATACCTAGAGTTACTTTTCTTGATAATACCCCCCCTCGGTTAGGTTCCTCACCTTGTGGCCATTGTGTGGCATGCCCCAACATGGATCGGGCTCAGGTCTTTACCGATTCTAGTGGGGAGAAAATATGCAACATCAAAAAAACGATAAATTGTGCAACACGCTGGGTCATTTATTATGCCACATGCCCATGTGGCCTAATATATGTAGGCCTTACATCACGTAACTTTAAAATCCGTATACGTGAGCATGTACGTGGAATTGAGGCGGCTGCTGACCCCACAATAGATGCCACAAAACTTACCACTCTCCCTAGACATTTTAGGGAATATCACGGATGTGATAGTAAACTTATTAGATTCAGAGGTATTGATAGCCTGGACATTGGCATTAGGGGTGGCAAATCAACAACTAGGCTTGCATGCTTAGAGGTGAAATGGATTTTGACTCTGCAGACAATTCACCCCCTTGGTCTCAATGAGAATCTTAGTTTTGTCCCATTCTTGTGATTATCCGACTGTTGAGTTCTCTTGCTGACAGCATATTCTTGCCCAACGTGTTTTTAACATTTTATCTGTGTTTTTAGTTTTATCGTATTTAGGCCAGTCTCTTGGCCGCCTCTGGATGGCCCGTCTTTCCATGTTGTATATCTTTGGAGAATGTCATGTGTGAAGGTGGAAGATAAAAGAAATAAATAAAAGAAGAAAAATGAGGAAAAGGAGAAAAGTACTTGAATAGACGTAGAAAATTGTTCCTCTATCACCATCTAGTGGATACTTTCTACGTGGCATTTAAACTATGAAGATATGATGAGAGCTATCACAGCATTATTTCTACATATGGACTTATTATATGGTTTCTTCTCCCTCCTATATCTTTTTAACATGGACATATGTCTTGTACTAAGGAGATACCATATGTGGCTGATTGCAATATTTTATGTGCATATATGGTATATAATAATTTATTACTTTTATACGGAATGACCTATTATTGCTCTTAGCAATTGCATGTGACTGCTTATCCTTTATATTTTGTCTATTGCCTCTAATCAATGTTGCCATTAATGATGGATCGCCGCGCTACTGTTGTTCCCTTATTCCTCTTATCCACCCTCCTTTCTGTACCTTGTATTGTTGTGTGCATGCGCCCGCCGGCTATGTGGGTGATGAATGGCGATCCGGTGTTTACTATGGGCGGACCACGTGGGGCCCCACGTGTACCGGCCCATGTGACCTGGATGACGCCATCTCCCTGTACTACACCGGCGGTTGCTATGTTACATACGGCTACTTCCGGGTTGCGGCCGCTGTTCACTTCCGGGTCTTGGCCTATTTATACGGCATTTCTTTCACTTGTCACTATGCGCCCCCTGACGAAGGGTTCCGAAACGCGCGTCGGGGCGGACACCGGGACTCTGCAGCTGTTTAATACCAGACCTTTGGGGTGATGTATTTATCCACTGTGTTTTGTTTATTTCTAAATTTCATTCTATATTAATGTTGCACTAGCCTGTATGTTGTATTGAGACATTGTTCCTTATGACATTTGGTGGTCCTGTCGGATGCCACTGCGACATTTGGCCTTTTAACCCTGTTGGTTTAGAAATGTTTTACCCTTATGCTGATAGCTATACTTATAGTTCCCAAATATTATATATATTTTTTGGGTCAGTTGCTGCTTTGTCCTAGTGTCTCTGTGTGCTACCTGTTTTTATGATATTTGTTGGGTGACTATGTTGTCACCATTGCCTTCTGATATTTGCACTTTAATAAAGCAATTTTTACTCTAAAGACATATAGTTATCTTTTTTTGGATTCATTTCCTCGTTCTTTGTTCTTGTGCTTCTTTTGATAACTGTCTTTAATCCAATATTAGTGCAAAAATTAATTATTACTGGGAAATCTGATTTAGGTAATATATGAGTTGTTACTATTTTCTCAGATGTTATACTATATATATTTTTTGCCGTTGGCTACCCCCTTCTTCTCTACATAGGAGCGAAGCATAGATCGCTCCTATGTAGCTTAATTAATGCATTGCCTTGAGCGACGACCACAGGGTAGCGCTCACAGCAATCCAGAATCAACAATAGAGGTCTTCAATAGACCTCTGGTTGTCATGCCAATGCATTGCTGACCCCCGATCACGTGAAGGGGTCAGCGATGTGCTCATTTCTGGCCTGATGGCCGGAAGTGCTAGTTAAATGTCACATTTAAGTAGTTAATAGCGGCGGGTATATCGCAATTCCACGTGCAGCTATCGCGGGCACATGTCAGCTGTTCAAAACAGCTGACATGTCCCGGCTTTGATGCTGGCTCACTTCCGGAGCCCGCATCAAAGCGGAGGTTCTGACCTCGGACGTACTATCCCATCTGAGGTCAGAAAGTGGTTAAAACCGTGTTATTTTTGCAAAATATGTGTACCAAATATGTGTACCTTTCTTTTTTTTTCATAGAAATATTTATTTATAGGTACAATATGTATATTATTTAGTGATTTTTAAAAATATATATATTTTTACAATTTTGTTTTCACTTTTTTAATAATATTTTTCTTTGACCCATTATGGGATTTTCACTTTTTGCTGTCTGATAGCTTGTAAAACATAGCAAAGCATGAATTTTTCTATGCTTTTCAAACTGTCAATGCTACATTGACAGACAAACTTGCTACACCATGCTCTGAGCATGATCTAGCATGTATGCTGGTGACCCAGCTTTTTTTTTACCGATTCACATCAACTATAATTTTTTACCTTTTTCTAGTACATTATGGTACAATTTGGTAAATCGAATGTGGTGATTGAAAACTATGACTCATATAGCTATGTCAATGGAAGAATAAAAAAGAAGTAGATGAGGGAAAAACAAATGGGAAAGTCATGAAGTCAAGAAGAGGATAAGAATCGTACTGATTTTAATAGAATATGTCAGGTTTCTGTTAATTTTTATCTTAGCAGAAAAAGCAGACTATGTTATTATACCCATCAAAAAGAATAGAAACTTGATGAAAAAACAACTGTCAAAATCTAATAACAGTTATCTGGAAAAAACAAAACCATTGATTACAATTTTTTTGAAAAATTACAAAATAAAATATTAAAGAAAAATGTCAATAGCTCATATAATTATGTTTATTTTTTACCTTAAGATTTAAATTAAATTTGAATAATGAGGAGAAAAAATATGTTAGCCTTTTCTATTATATAGAGAAGCTAGAGCTACAAATTGTAAAGGTCTGTTCTCAATGAAAACACTAAATATAATATGAAATGACAACTATAATCTGTAAATGCTATCAACTTTAATTGGTTTTGAGTATATGTTTAACAGATAAATGTGCTCATGTTAAAAAAGAAAAATCTATTATCCAAGAATATGTTACAGAGCAGTTCAAGTACTCTGAGCCAATATCCAAGTCATATCTGGATGAGATTAAACTTATTTCTTAACAAATGTATATACTTGAAAATTATATTAAGATTAAAAGGCTATCTAAAATAATTTTATGGGATCAGCACAAAACATTTTAATTGAGTAGTGAACAATCATCAGCATAAAATATCTTGCAATGATGTGAAAAAGCATATGCTAGATTTTATTTTGCTTGTCCATACAGTATTTTTTTTAAAATTGATGTGAAGTATCCAGAAATTGTACCTCATTCTCCAATTGGCTATTTAATAGAATACAACCGTTCTGCAATACCGGGCACAGTTCATAAACATGAGTGGTATTGTCTCTGGAAGAATGAAGACTATTTTTTTTTTCATACACCCTGCACCCCCTAAAAAAAACACATACCGTATATACTCGAGTATAAGCCAACCCGCATTTAAGCCGACCCCCCTAATTTTGCCACAAAAACTGGGAAAACTTATTGACTCGAGTATAAGCCTAGGGTGGGAAATGCAGCAGCTGCCGATAAATGTGAAAAGTCAAAAGTAGATACCAATAAAAGTAAAATTAATTGAGACATCAGTAGGTTAAGTGTTTTTGAATATCCAGATTAAATCAGGAGCCCCATATAATGCTCCATACAGTTCATGATGGGCCCCATAATATGCTCCATATTAAAATATACCCCATATAATGCTGCACAAAGGTTAATAATGGCCCCATAAGATGCTCCATAGAAACATTTGCCCCATACAATGCTGCATAAAGGTTGATGGCCCCATAAGATGCTCCACACACTATGGCCCCATGAGATGCTCCATACATTATGGCCCCATGAGATGCTCCACACATTATGGCCCCATACGATGCTCCATACATTGTGGCCCCATGGGATGCTCCACACATTAGGGGCCCCATGAGATGCTCCACACATTAGGGGCCCCATGAGATGCTCCACACATTATGCCCCATGAGATGCTCCTCACATATGCCCCACAAGATGCTCCTCATATATGCCCCATAAGATGCTCCTCATATATGCCCCATAAGATGCTCCTCATATATGCCCCATAAGATGCTCCTCATATATGCCCCATAAGATGCTCCTCATATATGCCCCATAAGATGCTCCTCATAAAAACAATAGAAATAGACAACCCTATAACCCCTTACCAAAATGTGCCATATACACTCACTGGCCACTTTATTAGGTACACCTGTCCAACTTCTTGTTAACACTTAATTTCTAATCAGCCAATCACATGGCGGCAACTCAGTGCATTTAGGCATGTAGACATGGTCAAGACAATCTCCTGCAGTTCAAACCGAGCATCAGTATGGGGAAGAAAGGTGATTTGAGTGCCTTTGAACGTGGCATGGTTGTTGGTGCCAGAAGGGCAGGTCTGAGTATTTCAGAAACTGCTGATCTACTGGGATTTTCACGCACAACCATCTCTGGGGTTTACAGAGAATGGCCCGAAAAAGAAAAAAAATCCAGTGAGCGGCAGTTCTGTGGGCGGAAATGCCTTGTTGATGCCAGAGGTCAGAGGAGAATGGGCAGACTGGTTCGAGCTGATAGAAAGGCAACAGTGACTCAAATCGCCACCCGTTACAACCAAGGTAGGCCTAAGAGCATCTCTGAATGCACAGTGCGTCGAACTTTGAGGCAGATGGGCTACAGCAGCAGAAGACCACACCGGGTACCACTCCTTTCAGCTAAGAACAGGAAACTGAGGCTACAATTTGCACAAGCTCATCGAAATTGGACAGTAGAAGATTGGAAAAACATTGCTTGGTCTGATGAGTCTCGATTTCTGCTGCGACATTCGGATGGTAGGGTCAGAATTTGGCGTAAACAACATGAAAGCATGGATCCATCCTGCCTTGTATGGAGCATCTTTGGGATGTGCAGCCGACAAATCTGCGGCAACTGTGTGATGCCATCATGTCAATATGGACCAAAATCTCTGAGGAATGCTTCCAGCACCTTGTTGAATCTATGCCACGAAGAATTGAGGCAGTTCTGAAGGCAAAAGGGGGTCCAACCCGTTACTAGCATGGTGTACCTAATAAAGTGGCCGGTGAGTGTATATACTGCGCAGAGAGAGCTGTGTTCCCTCAAAGTGAAGTATATATATGGCACCACTATTTCCGGTCACAGCGCTGCATCATGCAGTGACCGAATTAAGATGGCTGCTGTCTCTGACAGCAGGCCATCCCTACATGTTGCTCTGGGGGGCTCTACCACCCTCTGCATCAGCAGTCGCTATGATCAGCTGATCTATTCTGACTAGCCAGTCACAGCGATGTCACAGTAAAGTTTGAAAGAAAAAAATCAATGTGACAAGCTGTGATTGGCTGAACAATAGTTACTGATAAATCAGCACCAAAGCGGTTAGTCCTAAGTAGCGATCACCACTCTGCACAGCATTTTTACCTCAGAGCTGGCATGCAGAATGGTTGCATTACCTCTGTGTTAACAGAGATAAAGAAATTCATTGGTGGTCATTGCGCTCCTCCTGCGACTTCGTTCATCCTGTGTTTCTTAAGATATCCTGTGATCTGTCTCCTGTCTGTGCTGGCTGTGTGCTGGCTGCTGTGTGACTGATCTGTGATCACACACCAGCAATTTCCCAATCGCTGTTCCAGTATCCCTTTAATCCTCCCACTCCCTATTGTGGTGCTTTTTGGCGTCCTATGCTGAACATTCATGCTCTTCCCATGGCTGCAGAACTCTGATCAGTATCACTGCTTATCAAAGTCTGCGCCAAGGTACATTTTCTTTTCTTCACCTCTCTCCACACCCTTGGGTGAGCAGGCATCTGTGATAGCCCAGCAGCTGCTGGAAGCCGGCGGTTGCAGCTGTAACTGTGCGCTATAAGAGAAATGAATACTCACTGCCAGTGCAGTGAATATTCATTTCCCTTTAGCAGTGGACACAGGAGTTAGCCGCAGCCGCCCGCTCATGTCTCTGTGACCCCCTGCTTTATTCTCATATTACCCTCTCATATGGGCAGCACTGCTTCTCAATGGCTTGCACTCTAATCTTGCAGCATTGGGGTACTGGGTTCAAATCCCCCCAAATGGGAACACAAAGGATGGCGCGGTCTTTATGAGCGCTGAGGCAAAAAGGGTAAAATCCTTTCATTACCCTTTTTGCCTCAGCGCTCCTAAAGACCACACCACCCTTTGTTTTCCCATTTCATACCCCTCTTTGAGGGTACATGGCAGGAGCAGCTCTGGGTGTAGCAAATTCCTTTTCAAAGGACCTGCGGTCACGTGACTCTAGCAACGCCTCCCCTCGGTACCGTTGTCCTACCCAGTGACAACAGCATGAAGAGTCGGTTCAGCACGGAGTTTTGTCTCCCTCACCTCTGCGTTTTCACCGCGTTTAAGCAGGGGTGCATAACCCCAGGAGGTTAGTGGCCCTTTGGCTTTCAATAGCCATTAAAGTATTTTTAACCAACAGGTTCTTCTCATGTGTGCTCCCTGTTTATCTTTTTTTGCAAATCCCCTCAAAGACAGAATCTTCAAGGAGATTGTTCATCACGTATTTGTGTGGGTTTCCTCCAAGTACTCTGGCTCCCTCCAATACTCATAAGACATACTAATAGGGAAAGTAGATTGTGAGTCCCAGTGGAGACAGTAATCATGATGTTTTTAAGTGCTGTGGAAATAATGGCACTATATATGTGCCCTGGATGAAGCTGCACCACCTACATTTAGAAAAACTTGGCACAGACAGTGTCAACCCTGGCATATGCTACAAACACGATTTCTCTAGTGGTGCTCTAGGTGTGCCAAACATCAGTGGAGAAAATCCAATCTGGCTGAAGATTTCTTCCATTATAAATTTATGCTTAATACATACAACTCTGCCCTTCACCTCTCCAAAGAAACCTACTTAAACAACCTCATTACCTCAATATCCAATAATCCTACATGACTCTTTGAAACTTTTCTCTCACTCCTCAGTCAAACAGTACAGGTCCCACAACCCAGGTCCCAGTTGATGATCTGAGCAATTATTTCAAAGAAAAAATTTACCATATCCAACAGAACATTTTCTCTCAATTCTCTATGCCAGTGGTGTCAAACCTTTTAGAGACCAAGTGCCCAAACTGCCATCCGAAACCCACTTATTTTTCGCAAAGTGCCCTGAATACTGAGGTTTTAGATTAGAAAGAAAACACGTACATTAGCGCACTATAGATTCAATATCAAAGAGCTTGTAAGTGCTGCACTCCAAGCCTAAGATACTAGCCATCAATTGTAGTGAAGGTCTGTTCTTGAGAATGGAGAGGATTTTTAATCAAAAGTAAAATTGCAAAGTTGTTTGTTTTTACAACCTCTTTGCAATTATAACCCTCTATCATGATGAGAACAAACCCTTTAAGGCAGGGATATCAAACATAAATACACAGATGGACAAAGTTAAAAGCTTGCAGAAAGTTGCAGGCCAACCTTGATATTTGTTAAAAAATGTCTACAATTGAGGAAGTTTTTCCTTATCAAATAAAATGATTAAATTTTGGAATTATAGTGGAATAATATAATATGCTATGTAACAGTAGTAAAAGTTATATGATCCAATGGCCTAATTTAAATATGTAATAAAAAAGGATAAAAAACCTTGAATAAAACAGATAAAGTATGATGCAAACAAAAGTGCTCCCAAACACAATTTGATACCCCACAGTGAACTCCTCCACACGCACAGTATGATGAACCTACTGTACCCCCTTTCTCAGTTCCCCCAGCAAAGAATGGTGACCCAATCAAAGTATGATTCTCCAAATGTAATCCCCACACAGCCCTCCATACAGTATAACGGCACATAAAGTCCTCCATACAGTACAATGGCTCCACTTAGATCTCCATAAAGTATAATGACTTTGCATATTCCTCCATACTGTGTAATAGTCCCAACATAGTCATGCATAAAGTGTAATGGGCCCCACATAGTGCTCCATGTAGTAAAATGGCCCCACACGATGCTCCATACTATAAAATGGCTCCACATAGTGATCCATACTGTATAATGGCCTCATACGATGCTCCATACTGTATAATGGCCCCACGTGATGATTCATACTGTATAATGGTCCCATATAGTGTTTTATACTGTATAATATGCTGACATAGTGCTCCATACAGTATAATGGCCTCACATTAGAAAAAATATACCGTTTATACTTGCGTGTAAGCCGACCCGAGTATAGGCCAAGAGACACCTAATTTTGACAGGAAAAACTGGAAAAACGTATTGATTCAAGCCGGGGATGCGTTGTCCCCTAATCCCTGCTTTCGTATGCATGGATCCTCATCCCCATCCTTGTATGCATGGATCATTATCCCCATCCTTGTCTGCATGGCTCCTCATCTCTCTCCTGGTATGCATGGCTCCTCATCCCTATCCTTGTATTCATGGCTCCTCATCCCTATTGTTTTATGCATGGCTCCTCATCCCTATCCTTGCATGCATGGCTCCTTACCAAATCCTTGTAAGCATGGCTCCTTATCCCTATCCTTGCATGCATGGTTACTCATCCCTATACTTGTATGCATGGCTTCTTATCCCCATCCTTGTATGCATGGCTTCTTATTCTCATCCTTTTATGCATGGGTCCACATACCTGTTCTGATATGCATGGCTCCTTATCCCCTTTCATGTCTGTGTGGCTCCACATGCCGGTCTTGGTATGCATGGCTCCTTATCCACATCCTTGTCTGCATGGCTCCTCATCTCTAACCCTGTATGCATGGCTCCTAATCCCCATCCCTGTCTGCATGGCTCCTCATCCCTGTCCTGGTATGCATGGCTCCTTATCCCCATCCTTGTATGCATGGTTTCTCATCCCTATCCTTGTATGCATGGTTCCTCATCCCTATCCTGGTATTCATGATTCCTTATCCCCATCCTTGTATGCATGGCTCCTCATCCCTTTCCTGGTATGCATGGCTCTTTATCCCCATCCTTGTTTGCATTGCTCCACATCCCTGTCCTGGTATGGCACCCATGAGAAAAGCATTAAAAAAATCTTTCCTTCCCTGCGTTCTCTCGCAGCATCTTGTTCCTGTGCACTGCCAGCAACTCCTGTGGCTGAGCGATCATGTGTCCCCACTAATTAAGGTAATGAATATTCACCTCTCTCCACACCCTTGGGTGAGCAGGCACCTGTGATAGCCCAGCAGCTGCTGGAAGCCGGCGTTTGCAGCTGTAACTGTTATGGACTGGTAATTTAGGAGCGACATGCGGCTAGCTCTGGGCAGGTGGTAACTATACCGACCGCAGTTCCTGATCTTAACACAACACTAGCAGTAGCCGTGGAATGTTCCTGTCACTCCCTGGACATCTCGTCACAGACGGAGAACTAGCTACCCCTAAAGGTAGAAAACAGAAAGCTATCTTGCCTCAGAGAAAATCCCCAAAGGATAGGACAGCCCCCCACAAATATTGGCTGTGAGAGGAGAAGGAAATGACATATGTAGTATGAAACAAGATTTTAGCAAAGGAGGCCAATTCTAGCTAGATAGACAGTAAGGAAAGAAACACTGTACGGTCAATAATAAAAACTAGAAAAAGTCCACCGCAGAGATATGCAAAAAATCTCCACACCTGACTAAAGGTGTGGAGGGCAAAATCTGCAGCCCAGAGCTTCCAGCTTAGCTAAATAGATCCATACTGATAAGCTGGACAAATGAGCAAAACATAGAATGTGCTGAACCATAAGTCCACAACAAGTGGACTGCAAAAGGACTAGCAAGGACTTATCTTTGCTGAACGGGTCAGAGTGTCAGGGAAATCCAAGAGCCGTGCCTCCAAGCAGGAACAATTGGCAACTGGCATTGATTGAGGGAAAAAGCCAGACTAATATAGCCGAGCAGAAAGAAGATCAATGGACGCAGCTGCTGATGCTAAATCCAAGAAGCAGCTATACCACGCAAAACCACAGGAGGGAGCCCAAGAGCAGAATTCACAAAAGTGCTACTTACAACCACCGGAGGGAGCCCAAGAACGGAATTCACAACAGTATCCCCCCTTGAGGAGGGGTCACCGAACCCTCACCAGAGCCCCCAGGCCGATCAGGACGAGCCAAGTGAAAAGCATGAACCAAATCGGTGGCATGGACATCGGAGGCAACCACCCAAGAATTATCCTCCTGGCCATAACCCTTCCACTTGACAAGATACTGAAGCCTCCGTCTTGAAAAACGAGAATCCCAATTTTTTTCAACCACATATTCCAACTCCCCCTAAACCAACACCGGGGCAGGAGGATCAACAGAGGGAACCACAGGTACCACATATCTCCGCAACAACGATCTATGGAAATCATTGTGGATGGCAAAAGAGGCTGGAAGGGCCAAACGAAAAGACACTGGATTGATAATCTCAGAAATCTTATAAGGACCAAAACCGAGGCTTGAACTTAGGGGAAGAAACCTTCATAGGAACATGACGAGAAGATAACCAGACTAAATCCCCCACACGAAGCCGAGGACCAACACACCGACGGCGGTTAGCAAAACGCTGAGCCTTTTCCTGAGACAACGTCAAATTGTCTACCACATGAGTCCAAATCTGCTGTAACCTGTCCATCATGGAATCAACACCAGGACAATCAGAAGGCTCAACCTGCCCTGAAGAAAAACGAGGATGGAAACCAAAATTACAAAAAAAAGGTGAAACCAAAGTAGCCGAACTGGCCCGATTATTAAGGGCAAACTCGGCCAACGGCAAGAAAGCCACCCAATCATCCTGATCAGCAGACACAAAGCATCTCAAATAGGTTTCCAAGGTTTGATTAGTTCGCTCAGTTTGGCCATTTGTCTGAGGATGGAACGCCGAAGAAAAAGACAAATTAATGCCCATCCTGGCACAAAAGGACCGCCAAAACCTGGATACAAACTGGAAACCTCTGTCAGACACAATATTCTCCGGAGTGCCATGCAAATGAACCACATGTTGAAATAACAATGGAACCAAATCAGAGGAGGAAGGCAATTTAGGCAAAGGTACCAAATGGACCATCTTAGAGAACCGGTCACAAACCACCCAGATAACAGACATCCTCTGAGACACAGGAAGATCCGAAATAAAATCCATGGAAATATGCATCCAGGGCCTCTCAGGGACAGGCAAAGGCAAAAGCAACCCACTAGCATGGGAACAGCAAGGCTTAGCCCGGGCACAAGTCCCACAGGACTGCACAAAAGAACGCACATCCCACAACAAGGAAGGCCACCAAAAGGACCTAGCAACCAAATCCCTGGTACCAAAAATCCCAGGATGACCGGCCAACACAGAACAATGGACCTCAGAAATTACCTTACTTGACCATCTATCAGGAACAAACAGCTTCCCCACAGGACAGCGGTCAGGTTTATCAGCCTGAAATTCCTGAAGCACCCGCCGTAAATCAGGGGAGATAGCAGAAAGAACCACCCCTTCCCTAAGAATGCCAACCGGCTCAAGAACTGCAGGAGAATCAGGCAAAAAACTCCTAGAGAGGGCATCTGCCTTAACATTCTTAGATCCCGGAAGATATGAGACCACAAAATCGAAACGGGAGAAAACCAGGGACCATCGAGCCTGTCTAGGGTTCAGCCGCTTGGCCAACTCGAGGTAAATCAGATTCTTATGATCGGTCAAGACCACAACGCGATGCTTGGCTCCCTCAAGCCAATGTCGCCACTCCTCAAATGCCCACTTCATCGCCAACAACTCCCGATTGCCGACATTATAATTGCGTTCCGCAGGCAAAAACTTTCGGGAAAAGAAGGCACATGGTTTCAACAAGGAACCATCAGAGTTCCTCTGTGACAAAACGGCCCCTGCCCCAATCTCAGAAGCGTCAACCTCAACCTGAAAAGGAAGAGACACATCAGGCTGACGCAAGACCGGGGCAGAAGTCAATCGGCGCTTAAGCTCCTGAAAGGCCTCCAGAGCCTCAGAGGACCAATTTGCCACATCAGCGCCCTTCTTCGTCAAATCGGTCAGGGGCTTAACCACACTAGAGAAGTTGGCAATGAAACGGCGATAAAAATTAGCAAAGCCCAAAAATTTCTGAAGGCTCTTCACAGATGTGGATTGAACCCAGTCATGAATGGCTTGGACCTTAACAGGATCCATTTCTATAGACAAAGGAGAAAAAATAAACCCCCAAAAAGAGACCTTCTGGACCCCAAATAGGCACTTACACCCCTTCACAAATAGAGCATTATCACGAAGGATCTGAAATACCATCCTGACCTGCTTCACGTGAGACTCCCAATCATTGGAAAAAATCAAAACATCATCCAAATACACAATCAAGAATTTATCAAGATAATTGCGAAAAATATCATGCATGAAGGACTGAAATACAGAAGGAGCATTAGAAAGCCCGAAAGGCATCACCAGGTATTCAAAGTGGCCTTCGGGCGTATTAAATGCAGTTTTCCATTCGTCACCCTGTTTAATACGAACAAGATTATACGCCCCTCGAAGGTCAATCTTGGTAAACCAACTAGCCCCCTTAATCCGAGCAAACAAATCAGAGAGCTAAGGTAAAGGGTATTGGAATTTGACCGTGATCTTATTAAGAAGGCGATAATCAATACAAGGTCTCAAGGAGCCATCCTTCTTGGCAACAAAAAAGAATCCTGCTCCCAATGGTGACGAAGATGGCCAAATATGCCCCTTCTCTAAAGACTCTTTAACATAGCTCCGCATAGCGGCATGCTCTGGCACAGACAGATTGAAGAGTCGGGCCTTAGGGAACTTACAGCCAGGAACCAAGTTGATAGCACAAACACAGTCCCTATGAGGAGGAAGGGAACTGGACTTGGGCTCATCGAATACATCCTGGAAATCTGACAAAAAGTCAGCAACATCAGAAGAGGGGGAAGAGGAAATTGACATTAAAGGAACGTCACTATGTACCCCTTGACAACCCCAACTAGTCACAGACATTGATTTCCAATCCAGCACTGGATTGTGTACTTGTAACCATGGAAAACCCAGTACAACAACATCATGTAAATTATGCAACACCAGAAAACGACAATCTTCCTGATGTGCTGGAGCCATGCACATAGTCAGCTGAGTCCAATACTGAGGTTTATTCTTGGCCAACGGTGTAGCATCAATACCCCTCAAAGGAATAGGGCTCTGTAAAGGCTGCAAAGAAAAACCACCGCACCTGGCGAAATCTAAGTCCATCAAGTTCAGGGCAGCACCTGAATCCACAAATGCCATGACAGAGAAAGATGACAATGAGCAAATCAGGGTCACAGACAGGAGAAACTTAGGCTGTACAGTACTAATGGTAACAGATCTAGCGACCCTCTTAATACGCTTAGGGCAATCAGAAATAGTATGAGCAGAATCACCACAGTAAAATCACAGCCCATTCTGACGTCTGTATCCCCTCTGTTCCGCTCTAGTTAGAATCCTATCACATTGCATAGGCTCAGGACTCTGTTCAGAGGATGCTGCCATATGGTGCACCACTTTGCGCTCGCGCAGGCGCCGATCAATCTGAATGGCTAGGGACATAGATTCGCTCAAACCAACAGGCGTGGGGAACCCCACCATAACATCTTTAAGGGCTTCTGAAAGACCCTTTCTGAAAATTGCTGCCAGAGCATCCTCATTCCATTTAGTAAGCACAGACCATTTTCTAAATTTCTGGCGGTACAATTCTGCCGCTTCCTGACCCTGACACAGGGCCAAAAGTGTTTTCTCAGCATGCTCTCCAGAGTTAGGTTCGTCATACAATAATCTGAGCGATTGAAAAAATGCATCTACATTAAGCAATGCCGGATCCCCTGACTCAAGGGAGAATGCCCAGTCCTGAGGGTCACCACACAGCAGAGAAATAACTATTTTAACTTGCTGAGTGGGGTCACCAGAGGAATGGGGTTTCAGAGCAAAAAACAATTTGCAGTTATTTTTAAAGTTCAAAAACTTAGATCTATCCCCGTAAAACAAATCTGGAGTAGGAATTCTAGGCTCTAAGGCTGGAGTCTGAACAACATAATCTTGGATACTCTGAACTCTTGCAGCAAGCTGATCCACACGAGAAAACAAACCCTGAACATCCATGTCCACGCCCAAATCCACCCAGAGATTAAGAGGAAGGAAAAAGAAAAAACAGACTAAAGAAAAAAAAAATGGCTCAGAACTCTTTTTCTTTTCCTTCTTTTGAGATGCATTCAACTCATTTTTGGTCAGTTGCACTGTTATGGACTGGTAATTTAGGAGCGACATGCGACTAGCTCTGGGCAGGTGGTAACTATACCGACCGCAGTTCCTGATCTTAACACTACACTAGCAGTAGCCGTGGAATGTTCCTGTCACTCCCTGGACATCTCGTCACAGCCGGAGAACTAGCTACCCCTAAAGGTAGAAAACGGAAAGCTATCTTGCCTCAGAGAAAATCCCCAAAGGATAGGACAGCCCCCCACAAATATTGGCTGTGAGAGGAGAAGGAAATGACATACATAGTATGAAACAAGATTTTAGCAAAGGAGGCCAATTCTAGCTAGATAGACAGTAAGGAAAGAAACACTGTACGGTCAGTAATAAAAACTAGAAAAAGTCCACCGCAGAGATATGCAAACAATCTCCACACCTGACTAAAGGTGTGGAGGGCAAAATCTGCAGCCCAGAGCTTCAAGCTTAGCTAAATAGATCCATACTGATAAGCTGGACAAATGAGCAAAACATAGAATGTGCTGAACCATAAGTCCACAACAAGTGGACTGCAAAAGGACAAGCAAGGACTTATCTTTGCTGAACGGGTCAGAGTGTCAGGGAAATCCAAGAGCCGTGCCTCCAAGCAGGAACAATCGGCAACTGGCATTGATTGAGGGAAAAAGCCAGACTAATATAGCCGAGCAGAAAGAAGATCAGTGGACGCAGCTGCTGATGCTAAATCCAAGAAGCAGCTATACCACTCAAAACCACAGGAGGGAGCCCAAGAGCAGAATTCACAAAAGTGCTACTTACAACCACCGGAGGGAGCCCAAGAGCGGAATTCACAACATGTAACTGTGCGCTATAAGAGAAATGAATACTCACTGCCAGTGCAGTGAATATTAATTTCCCTTTAGCAGTGGACACAGGAGTTAGCTGCAGCCACCCGCTCATGTCTCTGTGACCCCCTGCTTTGCCTCTCCCACTCCCCCCGCTGTCTTCTAGTTGGAGATGGCATGCATGCCCACCGGGAGGGTTCTGCGTTTCCCCTCTGGTATGCGTGCCATAAGTTCGCCGCCACTGCCCTATGCGCTCTCCTCCCTCCTACACTGCATCTTGCTAACTTTCTCTCTTTGAACCAGTCACGTGAGAAGAAGTGACCAGGCTCCTTTCATCTTCTCGCCCTACTACCTTCTCTAGTGACTCTAATCCCCCACATCTCCTTTAGTCCCTTTCTCCTGCTGTCACAACTCACCTAACTGAAATATTTAATTTCTCCCTCTCATCTGATATTTTTCCATCCACATTCAAACATGCCAGTATACATCCATTGCTTAAACAATCCCTCGACCAGAATTATGCTGCTAACTACAGACCTGTCTCCGATCTTTCTTTCATCTCTAAACTCCTGGAACACCTTGTGCACTCCCGTATAATACACTATTTTTCTGAAAACTCTTTTATTA
Source organism: Ranitomeya variabilis (assembly GCF_051348905.1). NCBI lineage: Eukaryota > Metazoa > Chordata > Amphibia > Anura > Dendrobatidae > Ranitomeya > Ranitomeya variabilis. The sequence continues at coordinate 1,016,102,596 of NC_135232.1, read as the reverse complement.
ACCCTTTACAATCTGTTTCTGTTCTTTACATTCTTCTGAAACTGTCCTCACTAAAGTTTCTAATAATCTACTAACAGATAAATCTAATGGTCAATACTCCGTGCTGATTCTCCTGGATCTCTCTGCAGCATTTGACACTGTGAATCAGCAGCTCCTCCTCACTATGCTCCCCTCTATTGGGCTCAAGGACACTGTTTTCTCCTGTGCTCCTACCTCTCTGACTGCTCATTCACTGTATATTTTGCTGGCTCCTATTCCTCTCTCCTTCCTCTTACTGTCGTGATTTCTCAAGAATCAGTCCTATTTCCCCTTCTTTTCTCTTTGTACACCACCCCTATTGGACAAACAGTTAGTAGATTTGGTTTTCAGTACCATCTCTTTGCTAAGCACATCCAATTATATACCTTGCCCCCTGTCATTAACCTTGCATGACTGCAAAATACCAGTGATTGTCTTTCCACTGTCTCTAACCTTATAACCTCAGTCTATCTAAAACTGACTGTCAAGAATTGAACTCCTGGTGTTTCATCCCTTCACTAACCTACCTAAGCCCAATATTGCCATTTCTGTGTGTGGCTCCACCATTACTCCCTAGCAACATGCCTGCTGTCTTGGTGTTATTTTATTCAAATTTTTCCTTCACTCCCCACATTTGATCACTTGCCCCCTCATGTCACCTACACCTCAAATACATATTTAGAATGAGACCTTTTCTTACCTTTGAGTCAGCAAAAACTCTTACTGTACCACTTATTCATTCTGGACTATTGCAGCTCATTACTAATCTGTCTCCCTCTTACTAAACTTTTTCCCCTCCAATCCACCCTGATTTCCGCAGCATTTCTTTTCATACCGCTACACCGATGTATCTACCCTGTGCCAGACATTGCACTGGTTTCCTATCCAATACAGAGTTCAATATAAACTTATCGCTCTCACTCACAAAGAGCTCCATGGGTCAGCAGCCCCCTACATCTTCTCCCTCATCTCAGTTTACCACTCTACCCAAGCTCTCCATTTTGCTAATCACTTACAACTAAAATCCTCAATAGTCTGCACCTCCCATTCCCTTCTCCAAGACTTCTTGCGTGCTGTGCCAATTCTTTGGAATGCACTAACCAGGAAAATGCGATTAATTCTCAATGCGCACATTTTTAAGCCTGGCCTAAAAAAGCATTTCCTTACACTTGTCTAGCACCCCACCTCACTTTAGCATATAGAAGGATAGCAAATTAAATGGGAGCACTTCTTGGTTACAGGAAATTCAGTGTCAGTGAAGTGTATAGTGAAAGTCAAGTTTGGGTGCTGTGGGTTGCTAGGGGCAGTATATGCCAACTGTTCAAGGCTGTGGGAGACCAAATAGAGTTCACTGATGGACATTACTGCAACGTCTGAAGCCTAAAGCTTGGGCCAGTTGCCAAGGAGCAGGCCTGGTCTTCTGACATCTTGAGGTTGGTGAAAGTGGAATTACGTGGAGGCAGGTGGCCGGTCTTGTTTGCACTGCCTAAATGGACAATGAATCACAAAGAGTCAGTGGGCTTGAGGGTAGTCCAGAATGAACAGGTGGCAGGACTGAAGAGGAGTTGTACTAAAGATAAAAGAAGGGTGAATTGCTGTTCACTATCCCACCTGTACCCACCAGATGAACTTCAACTGTCTACTAACTGTTTGACTGTTACAAAGAACTTGGTGTGCCATGCATTGTGTGTGGAAGCGCCTCCTGAAGATGTAAGCCTGTAGGCAGCACAGGCTTGTGGTCTACAAGTGAGTATGATGCATCCCACACTATCCAGCACACTGGGACTGGAACACCCCTTGTCATTAAAGTGCTAGAGCATAACTGGACAGCAGCTCGGTCATGACTACTGCTCTCTGCCGCTTTACACATGTGATTATACTGTATATATAATAATAAATGCTAGTAAGAAAAGTATGACATTTCTAAATGAAATAATGAAAACCAAATGATTATTAATCTTCTGTTTTCAAAAAGTGTCCTTATTTAGAAGCTAGCATTTCTAGAACAAATACGCCTGCAACTGATGTCAAAGTTGAAGTCAATAAAATTATTAAAAAAAGAAAAAACTTATCGGACACTGTCAATAAGCAGACACTTGTTGTGAGATAACTTGTTTACTGTCAAAATAAACTTTAATAAAAAGTGATTGAAAACCCAAACATCATATAAAAATATAAATAGAGGAGAAAACTTAATTATACGTTATTGTTGATAATTTGTCTTCCAAGTAATACCTGCAATATTGAAGTTTCAACGTGATTACAAGACACATGTTGTCTGTCATAAAACAAAAGTGCAATATTTTTTCCTACATTATTGTTGTTTTTCTCTGGAGAAAGAAACAATAAAGGAAATGGATTAAAAATGTTGTGCCCATGTGAGCAACTGCAAAAAAAGCTAAAATTGTTCTGATAACTGGTAAATGTTAGTGAACTGGGAGTCCAACTTATAGCCCCAACAGAAAATATGCGGAGGTAGGTGACTGCCTCAGACCTTCTTTGAGTGGATGAGGTCACTATTAAAAAGTAAACATATACATAACCAACACAAATAAGTATATACAATTATATACACATGAGAGTGCAGCTATTCTTCCTTTTGTGTATTTTATAGTCCAGTTGTCCACACTTTGTGGCTTTACACACAGTTTTTGATTGGTGCTGCTTTAATCCCTTTTTTGGAATTACATATATACATACCTACATTAGACTGCATAATGAAATGATAGCGAGAGCACGGGCACAGAGGTGAGTTATGTCAGTAAGTCACTAATGCAGCTCACCCGTCTACCCGCATCTTGGTCATCATTCCATGCATTCACTTGTATTCATGCCTTTAAGATGTGAATACAATTGATGATAACGAGAACTGGTCCTGGAGGTGCAGAAGAGCATTAATTAACTCCCGGCTCTGATATGCATCGGCTTGGTGAGGTAACCTTATAATGCTACTGACTAGTGTTGAGCATTCCGATACCGCAAGTATCGGGTATCGGCTGATATTTGCGGTATTGGAATTCCGATACCGAGTTCCGATATTTTTGCGATATCGGGAATCGGGATCGGGATGCATATTCATGTGTAAAATAAAGAATAAAAATAAAAAATAGGGATATACTCACCCTCGGACGTGCCCTGGTTGTAACCACTGCAACCGGCAGCCTCCGTTCCTAAGAATGAGCGAGTGAAGGACCTGCGATGACGTCGCGGTCTTGTGATTGGTCGCGTGACCGCTCACGTGACCGCGACGTGTCATTTTCTGGTTTCAATCTTGGTGTTAGTAAATCTTTTCTTTCCTTCCTGATGGTTTCCTTATAGGCCCTTCTCAATACTCCCTCAGGATAACCCCTATCCAGGAACCTGGCACGGAGGTCACTGGCCTGTTCATGGAAAGAGCTCTGATTGGAGCAGTTCCTCCGAATTCGTAGATATTGGCCCTTAGGGATCCCTCTCTTCAGTGGGGTCGGATGATTACTTTCCCACCGAAGGAGGGAGTTAGTGGCTGTATCTTTTCTGTTGGTCTTAGGGAAAATTGCCCCGTTGCTATCTCTTTCAATGCAGATGTCCAAGAACGCCAATTTTGTTGGGCTGGCCTCATATGTAAAATTAAGGCCAATGTTGTTCTCATTCAAACCCTCTACGAAGTTGCCAAATTCCCCGATGCTACCTCTCCAGATGACCAGCACATCATCGATGTACCTTAGCCATAATACTATCCTCTCATCAGGACCAGAGGCATAATCTCCAAAGACCATTGTTTCCTCCCATCAGCCCAGGAGCAGATTTGCATATGAGGGTGCACAAGGGCTACCCATCGCGGTGTCCCTGAGCTGGTGGAAGTACTTATGGTCAAATACGAACACGCTTTTAGTGAGACAAAATTCCAAGGCCTCCAATACAAATTTGTTGTGTCTATCGTATTGTGTACCCCTAGTACTGAGGTAATGGTTCACAGCCAACAGACCTTTATCATGTGGGATAGAGGAGTATAGCACCTCCACGTCTATACTGGCTAGTATCATGTCCTCTTCCAAATAAATCCCATTTAGTTTACCCAAAAGGTCGGTGGTGTCCCATACATAGGAGTTCAGGGCATTTACAAAAGGTTTAAGGATTTTGTTGACATGAATCCCTAGTCTCTCTGTGAGACTGTTATTGCCTGAGACTATCGGTCTACCTTTAAGGGGGGTCACCCCTTTGTGAATTTTCGGGAGACAGTAGAAAGTGGGGATGACCGGATTTTTTGGTATAAGAAAATCTCTCTCCTCCTTCCCCACCACCCCATCCCTGAAGCCTCTCTCAATGATGGCACTCAACTCAGATAGAAAGGGACTCGTTTGGTTATAGCTCAAAACCCTGTATTCATCTTTCCTGTCCAATAGTGAAAGGCACATCGCTCGATAGTCAATGGTGTTCATGATTACCACATTTCCCCCTTTATCGGAGGGTTTTATTGTAATGTTGTGGTCTTTTTAAAGTTTACAGAGACATGCCATTTCACTCTTAGACAGGTTAAATCGTCCTCTTCTTTTATTTTCGGACAATTTCATGATATCCTCAGTGACCAGGTTAAGAAAAATGTCAATAGATCCAAGATCACCCATTGGTGGGGGCATCCTGGAGCTCTTATTTCTAAGATCTGTGAAAGGGCCGGTACCATCTTGATTGGGAATAGGATCACTCAGATGAAATAACAATTGTATGTCTGGGAGCAGTTTATCCAAAATGCCCAATTCAGTGCATTGTCTCCTATCCTCTTTGAGGAAAAACGTTTTCCATTTCAATCGTCTCACAAATAAATTTACGTCTTTAATTACCTCAAATATGTCCATGTCCGAAGTAGGGACAAATGACAGACCTTTACTCAATAGATATGTTTCCTCTGTATTGAGAGGTCTGGATGATAAATTAATGACCTGTAAGTTTACGTCGGGGGATTGGTACAACTCCTGAGAGGGTAGCTTAGTTCTAAAAAACTATTTTTTGGAGGGGATCTTTTGTTGCTGCCACGCCCCCAGCCCGTACCTCTACCTCTCCCTTTCCCCCTCCCCCTCTGTCCACTTGGTCGTGTATCGCAATCAGAAAACTTGGCCTCCGAGGAGGAGATATCTGTCTCTACTCTCCGGGTAAACCTGGTTGTGGAAAAGGAGTACACTTTATTTTCTTTGAAATCTTGAAGATCTCTAATAAAGAATTTATGTTTTTTTTTTTCTTTTAAGTGGTATTGGAACCTTTCCAAGGAATTATGTAATAATATTTCCTTTTTGGAAAACTCTGGTTCCGAAGAAAATTTTTGGGTAATTTCTATTTGTTCCTTTAAGGAGTCATTCAGACCGGTCAGGTTTTGTTTTTCTTCTTCTAATAATAATCTCATCAACCTCAATGAGCTTTCAGTCGCTTCCTTTTCCCACTTTACCAGTAAAGCCGGATTCTTATAGCGGTACCCTGGTGCCAATGTGATTCTGAGGTGTCGAGGAACAATTCCAGACTTAATGTAATTGTCTAAGCTCTGCACCTCCCACCAAGATGCTATTTGGTCTTTGTAGGTTTTTGTCAATTCCTTAAATGCTCCATTAAATGAAGGGACATATTTCTTCTGAGTGTAAGTTCTATCAGAGAAAACATCCGTGGCCTCTGCAAACCACTGATTTGTGTCAATGCCTGTAGTCAGAAAACCTGCCATATCACTGTAATGCTATATGATTGTATTCATATACATCTCATCAAAACATATGGTGAGATTGAACGTTTATTATGAGCACTGGTATTTTTTTAGCATTTGCACTGTACAGTGTATATGTATTTTAGGTGATCGACATTTGTCCATTGATTCTAGGTTCATTCTTTTAATGGCATCATTAAAGGTTAAGCTTTATGCATCTTTATAGTTTACCTCTCCTTGCTGATAATACACAGTTGCATACCGAGTGTCATTTTGGAAAACTAAATGCAATAACCAGGTTCCAGCTGACACTTTCCCTTCTAAATAGGACTTGCATATTAACCACAGTGAAAGAGCAAATCAGTCACCTTCTTTAGCAAAAGATTTGCTGTTTGCGATCTGCCAGGATTCAGCAGCTTCTACTCACTTCCGAAACTTAATGATCACAAGATTGCTGGATCCCAAAGAGCAAGCATTGTTAGCATTTCTTATACTATTTTTACAATACCACAAACCAATATCAAAATTAAAGGGGAGAAGCATTCATGGTAGTGTATATTTTAGGACACAAAAATGAATTGAAACTTTTTCAGGGGCCCGGATTTTACAATTCATACCTATAAGTACTGAAAGGGTCAATTTGACCCCATACATAAAAGTAGTAGTAGGCAAGTCTCCTAATAACAAATACATATGAGACTACTCTGATGAAGAATGGTGACATCACGCTTACGGTTTACCAAGGTAAGCCAAATAAGAATGTAATTTTGCTCAGTAGTCTTCACCCAGATGTAGCAGTTGGAAACGACAAGAAAAAAAATATGGAAACGGTACAATTTTACAATAAAACAAAGGTTGGAGGGGACACAGTAGACCAGATGGCTTGAAAGTACACCACAAAATCTGGAAGCCGCCGATGGCCTGTTCAGATGTTTTGTAATGTACTTGATTTAGCAGCTATAAATGCAACTATACTGTATAAAACAGCAACTGGGAGTAAAATTAGCAGACGGGAGTTCATTCTTCAGCTTCATGCTATGACCATGTAAAAGGAAAATGCGTGCTGTACTTGATCTTAACACTGTTCCTACTAAGTTAAAATAAATGTTTTTTAATTTGTTGGCAACAAAAAAGTTATTTTTACTCCAGAGTCAGTACTTTTGAATGGGGGTCAAAATGACCCCTAATGGTAGTTATAGGTATTATGAAACCTGCGGTAGTACCATGACCCCTGATTGTTCCAGGTTATCCTTCAGGTCTTTGAGTGTTTAACATGTGTTTTTTCCACCATTCGCACCAACCTTTGAATACATCTCTTGTCAATTTTCATTTTTCTACCACATCCAAGGAGGTTCTTGACAGTTACATGGTTGGCAAACTTCTGACTAACACTGTACACTATTGAAACTGGGACACCTAGGTTTTTGGAGATGGCCTTATACCCTTTGTAAGTCTTGTGTTTGCTAATAAAAGCAGTTCTGATATCCTCACACATCTCTTTTGTCTTCACCATTGTGACAAAGTAACAGGGCCTACCATGTGGCTTTTAAAAACACTTAAGTCACCATTTATTGGCTAATTCATGCCACATGTGTTAGGGTTTGGTGGAAAGCACCAAATATATTTTTATAGAGTAATAGGTGTGTTCGCAACCAGGGGTCCACCGTGCAGGAGTAAAACACGCTGCTAGTAACTGACGGTACTATATGGCGGTGTAAGTGAACTCTGTTACTTCACAGAGTCACTTAAGATAAGAGAACGCTGTGCACTGTTAACCTCACAGATGAACACAGCTACCAAATAGAGTGAACAGTGGTCATGCAGTCAGAATAACACACACAAAACTCCTCACCGGAGGTGCCGGTATTCTAGGGGCTTATTTCAGCTGAACCCTGAAACCACATACATATGACCACACTGGCACAGAAAACATAACTTAGTTTGTGAGCCCCATTGGGGACAGTGATGATAATGTGTGCGAACTGTAAAGCGCTGCAAAATATGTCAGCGCTATATAAAAATAAAGATTATTATTAGTTAATACTAGTGCATGGCCGTGCGGCCATGCAAACCTTTTATAGCTGCAGCAACTACAGGACCTTCCTAGAGGACCAGTGGGAGCTGTTGCAGTACCTGAGCCACTTTAGGACCTTCCTAGAGGACCAATGGGAGCTGCTGTAGTACCTGAGCATGTGACCCCGAACTCCAATGAGAGGACTTACCCTGGGCATGCTCAGAAGGGGAAAAGCAGGGCTTAGTCCCAGAGACATCTGCTCGCCGCTGACCAGTACTGGCTACAATGACTGAGCCTGGAAAGGCAGCAGTAACCATCTGCACTGTATCAGGCTGAGCCAGATGCTGGGACCGACATCTCTGCTGAGCAGGGTCCACTGCGGCTGGAGAAGAATGGTAGACTGCAGCGGAGATGGTTCGAGATTCCCCCTGTGCAGAGGCAGGAACTCGACCCCTAACAACATGGGCACTGACAATTAATCACAAGTGATTCTCATTTCTGATTTACCACAGGAGAGTCAAAATGTGTTTCCATATTAATTTACTATATAGGGTGCCAATTCCAGTGTCACAGCAAAGCTAGGTTTTTCTATTTCTCCCTCCCATTTTTTTTTGTTTTAAATTATTATCATTAACACAGATGCTCTATATAAAAAACTGTTTCACTTGATTAATTTTTTTCAGGAGATATTCCACATTTTGTACTTAAACTTCATGAGTGCCACTAATGTTGAGCAGGACTGTAGAGCAGCATTTTGTTGTGTTTGGAATTTTTGGAATATGTAGCCTTGGACTGCAATATGGCATTTTTAAAATAGATTTTGTGATACCATTGACAGAAAATCTTAGACTCATTCAAAATAAGAATCTACCTTCCAATTATTAATACCGAATGAGAAAAGTAACGTTATACTATACCAAGGTTAAAAACACCTGGTTTACTGAAAACTTGAAATCAACATGTACATTGCTCTATTAGATAGTGCTACGAATGAATTATACCAATTACTAGTTTTCTAGCTCTCAAAGGAAGAACTGTTCTGTTCACTTACCTTCTCTGATGGCCTAGGTTTAAACCGGCTGTGTGAACGTAAATCTTAATTAGTGTAATTTATGTATCCTTGGGTGTCAATCATTAGTGCTGAGAGGTGGGACTTACGGCTCTGTACATTAATTAAGAGCATATCTCAGTAGAGTAATATTCCACCTAAGGGATAAAATAGGAAGTTTTAATTAGATTTCCGAAGACAAGATGTCATGTGTAAAATGTAAGAATGATTTTAGTTCTTTTACAAAGTTGTATTTCATTAATTTTTAAGGAAAGTATCACAAAAGAATATTATTAATGATCATGCAACAATATCAGTCACTCATTTAAGCTACAGAGCAAAGTCAGGAAGGTTAAGTTAGGAATATAGTGCTGTTAAAGCTTTAAAGCCTAGTCACTGATGCATACTCAAAAATGAATACATTTAGATGCATGGCAAACTATGTAAACTGCTGACCTTTCACATTCACATAATAAAATGAAGGGTCAAACTAATGAATGTAACGTTAGCATAGAATGGTTTCCACTACTATCACAAATTAATTATCCACTATTGAGTAAAAAAGTATGATAGTTAGCTTGACAAAATCAATGATGACTCACTTTTCAAGGTAAAGGTGAACTTATAATATCACTGAATGTCAAAGGTCATCATGGGAAATTTTTAACTAGAAAAAAAGATTAAAATGTAAGTACCATATTTGTATTATTTTACATATGGATGCATAGGCTCATTATTCTACCGAAGGAAGAACAGAGTTGACTTTGTAATTAATAAATTTGGTATGAGGTTTTAATTTTTTTTAGTTTATTAGCAAATTATCCATTAACTTATTAAGGCATATATTATTTATTCTAGTACATTTATGAATACATTGCTGATTGTGCTTTTATATTTTCTCTACAAAAAAATATTGGTAACAAGCTAAGAACAATCTTCAAAATACAATTCATCTAAACTTTGAAAGTGAGTTTTAAAGTTCTGTTGAGGACAGAAATATTACGACTGATTTAACAGAATTGTTATTGTGGTGCTATTGCTAACTGGAGCTATAATGGTGAAACATTTTCTGGCACAATTAAGGGAATCACGGCAAATTAGCACCAAGACAGAGGAGGGAGCTGTGGCTTATACGGCCTTATTCACATAACTGTGTGTAAACACATATATGAAAAAATGGTATCGGTGTTTCAGTGTTGCACATCAATGTGTCATCAGTGCGTCTATTTTTACCATCAGTGTGTGACACATGTGTCCCTTTTTACTATCAGAGGTTGATCCATGTGCTCCTTCTTACAATCAGAGTGTCATCTGTGTGTCCATTTTTACCATCAGTGGATCACCAGTGTTTTACAAGGATGGATAAACAAATAAGTTACCATATGTACTTGAGTATAAGCCGAGATTTTCAGCCCAAATTTTTGGGCTAAAAGTGCCCCTCTCGGCTTATACTCAAGTCATGGTCGGCGGCGGGGGCGGCAGGTGAGGGGGAGAGAGGACTGTCGCATACTCACCTGCTCCTGGTGCTCCTAACGCGGTCCCAGCCTGTCCCATGGTCTCCCGCACTGCAGCTCTTCCTCTATTCAGCGGTCACGTGGTGCTGCTCATTAAAGTAATGAATATGGACTCCACTCCCATAGGGGTGGAGCCGCATATTCATTACTGTAATGAGCGGTACCGGTGACCGCTCATTACAGGAAGGAGCTGCGGTACCATGGAACAGGCAGATACAGTGTCAGGAGCGCCGGGAGCAGGTGAGTTTTTCATATTCACCTGTCTGCGTTCCATCCGGCGGGCGCCGCTCCGTCTTATCATCCTCTTGCAGTGATTGTGCAGGTCAGAGGGCACGGTGACGTATTAGTGTGCGCGCCGCCCTCTGCCTGAACAGTCAGTGCGAAGAGATGGGACGCTGAGGAGCAGCGGGCAGCGACGAGAGGTGAGTATGTGATTTTTTTTATTGCAGCAGCAGCATTACATGTGGCACAATACTATATGGAGCATCTATGGGGCCATAAATAACTGTATGGAGCATTATATGGGGCATCGATGGGGCCATAACTGCATGGAGCATTATATGGGGCATCTATGGGGCCATAACTGCATGGAGCATTATATGGGGCATCTATGGAGCCAAAACTGCATGGAGCATTATATGGGGCATCTATGGGGCCATAACTGCATGGATCATTATATGGGGCATCTATGGGGCCATAACTGCATGGAGCATTATATGGGGCATCTATAAGGCCATAACTGCATGGAGCATTATATGGAGCATCTATGGGGCCATAAAGAACTGCATGGAGCATTATATGGGGCATCTATGGGGCCATAACTGCATGGAGCATTATATGGAGCATCTATGGGGCCATAATGAACTGCATGGAGCATTATATGGGGCTCCTGATTCAAAATGAATATTCAAAAACTCTTAACCTACTGATGTCTCCATTAATTTTACTTTTATTGGTTTCTATTTTTAAAAAAAAATTACCAGTAGCTGCTGCATTTTCCACCCTAGGCTTATACTCGAGTCAATAAGTTTTCCCACTTTTTTGTTGCAAAATTAGGGGGGTCGGCTTATACTCGGGTCAGCTTATACTCGAGTATATACGGTAATTACAAGTCTTCTCATTTATTTTGCCGTGTTAAACACACACATTACCCAGATGATAGAGCTATATCATCTGTGTTCTGTATGTGTTTTTCACAGACACACACACTTGTATTAGCACATTTCATCTGTTCTGCCAGAAAAAATGAACATGTGAACAGCAGCACAGATTACAATGGGTATGTGTTATACCTAGTGTTGAGCGATTCAATGCTCATTAAGGCCTCTTTCACACTTGCGTTGGTATGGGTCCGTCGCCGACGTACCGACGCACATTGTGAAATTTGTGCACGACTTTGGCAGCGGATGCAGTTTTTCAACGCATCCGCTGCCCATTCTGAAGTCCGGGGAGAACGGGGCGGAGTTTCGGCCGTGCATGCGCGGTAGAAAATGGCGGACGCGATGAACAAAAAAACATTCACTTGAACATTTTCGTGCCGACAGTCCGCCAAAACACGACGGATCCATTGCACGACGGACGTGCTATGTGGCCATCCGTCACGATCCGTCGCTAATACAAGTCTAAGGGTAAAAAACGCATCCTGCGAACACATTTTCAGGATCCGTTTTTTCCGCCGGATCCATTTTTTTCTCATAGAGTTGTATTAGTGCCAGATTGCGCCTGATGGCCAAACGTTTCATCCGTTTTTTGCAGGATCCGTCAAAAAAGCTGTTTCCGCCAACAGAAAACACGTACAGAGGAACGGTTTTTCTGTCCGTTGAAAAAACGCACAGCGACGAATCCGGCAAAAAACAGATGAAACTGCGATGTAAAATGATGAATCCGGCCTCCAAATCCATTTTTTCATGCATGTTTCCATTCAAATCATGCACATTTTCCGTTTATTTATTTTTTTATTTTCAAAAACTGCATCAAAACCGCGCAAAAATCGCACCAAAAACTGCATTATGACTGCACCAAAAACTGCATCAAAACTGCACCAAAAACTGCATCAAAAACTGCACCAAAAACTGCATCAAAACAGCATCAAAACGGCACCAAAATCAGCATCAAAACTGCATAAAAAACCGCATCAAAAACCGCACCAAAAACTGCATAAAAAACTGCACCAAAAACTGCACCAAAACTGCATCAAAACTGCACCAAAAACTGCATCAAAAACTACATCAAAAACTGTGTGAAAGAGGCCTTAATGAGCATTGAATAAAAAAAAAACGGAACAAAATGGCTTGGGCTCCCACGCAATTTTCTATGCCAGAGGGGAAAGCCAACAGCCAGGGGCCAATATTTGTAGCCTGCTATGAATATCAGCCCGCAGCTGTCTGCGTAGCCTTTACTGGCTATTAAAATAGGGGGACCCCCAAAAAAATGGTGTGGGTCCCCCTATATTTTATAGCCTGAAAGGCTACGCAGACAGCTGTTGGCTGATATTCATAGCCTAGGGAGGGGCCATGGATATTGCCCCCCCAGCTCAAATACCAGTCCGCAGCCACCCCAGAAATGGCGCATCTGTAAGATGCGCCAATTCCGGCATTTAGCACCTCTCTTCCCATTTCTGCTGCATAGCAGCGATCTGATGATCACTGCTATGTAGCAGAGCGAATTCAGTTGTGCCAGCTTCTAGCCTCCCATGGAGGCTATTGAAGCATGGCAAAAGTTAAAAAAAGTAAATAAATGTGAAAAAAATGAAAAATATATAAAAGTTTAAATCACCCCCCTTTCGCCCCATTCAAAATAAAACAATAATTAAAAAAACTACACATATTTGGTATCACCACATTCAAAATCGCCCAATCTATCAATAAAAACAAGCACTAACCTGATCACTAAACAGCGTAGCGAGAAAAAAATTCGAAACGCCAGAATTACTTTTTTTGGTCGCCGCAACATTGCATTAAAATGAAATAACGGCCGATCAAAAGAATGTATCTTCACAAAATTGGTATCAATAAAAACGTCAGCTTGAAATGCAAAAAATAAGCTCTCAACCAACCCCAGATCATGAAAAATGGAGACGCTACGCGTATCGGAAAATGGCACAATTTTATTTATTTTTTTTTTTTTTAGCAAAGTTTTGAATTTTTTTCACCACTTAGGTAAAACATAACTTAGTCATGTTTGATGTCTATGAACTCGTAATGACCTGGAGAATCATAATATCAGGTAGTGAACCTTGTAAAATAGCCAAACAAAAAACAAGTGTGGGATTGCACTTTTTTTGCAATTTCACCGCACTTGGAATTTTTTTCCCATTTTCTAGTACACAACATGGTAAAACCAATGATGTTGTTCAAAAGTAGAACTCGTCACGCAAAAAATAAGCCCTAACATGGCCATATTGATGGAAAAATAAAAAAGTTATGGCTCTGGGAAGGAGGGGAGCAAAAAACAAACACGGAAAAATGGAAAATCCAAAGGTCATGAAGGGGTTAAGGTACTTCACAGAAGTTTATAACGTTGAGTAGTGAAAATATAAAAAAAATCACGAAAAATGTTTCTTAACCACAAATTTTGCATTTTTAAAGGATAACATGAGAAATTATTCTATCCAATTTGTTGTGCAATTTTTCCTAATTACGCCAATACCCTATATGTGTAGGAAAACTACTGATTTGTTTTTCCCACAAAATCATTTTTAGCCACAATTTTTTTTATTTCCACAAGAGTAACAGAAGACAATGCACCATACAATTTGTTTTGCTATTTCTCCTGAGAACGCAGATGCCCAATACGTGGAGGGAATCTACTGTTCAGGTGCAAGGCATGGATCAGAAGGGAAAGAGTGCAAATTTACTTTTTGGATGCAAAATTTGCTGGAATCATTAGCCATCGCATTGTCACGATTGGAGAACCACTGATGTGCCTAAAGAGTAGAAACCCACCACAAGTGACCTTTTTTTAGATTAAAGACTCCTCAAGGAACAGGAAAATGTATAAAAATGTCTCCAAAATGTGTCTCACAATTTCTACTGAATGTAAAAATGTCCAGTATATGGCTGTAGAGTACTGTTTTGCCACAGGGTGTGACTTGGAGGGATGGAATGCTATTTGCCTCCTTGAGGGCAGATTTTGCTGGAATAGTTTGCAGACTTCATATGCAGAAGCCCTTAGTGCTAGAAGAGTGGAATGCCTCCTCAAGTGACCCCATTTTGGAAATTATTCCCCTATGGAGTTTATCTGTAGGTGTAGATCTTGCTTCTGGGGACATGCATCTGTTGATTAGGCAGGCTGTCATCGCTACAGAAATGCCAAACATCCGGACACTAAATGTGGTTTAGGCACACTGTGAGGCTCAGAATGGAAGGGAGCATTTGGATTTAGGAGCACAGAATTTGCTGAATTTCTTTTGGGGTGCGAGGAGCTATATCACTTTTACAGACGATTTGTACTACCATTAACGTGGAAATCCCCTATATGTTCATTAAGAGATGAGTTGGCCAGCACCGATCATGGGCATTGCTGCAGTGTCAGTTCTCATATAGAGCTGACAACCGCATTTCATCCTGGTGGCGCTCAACGTGAGCCCGATTGATCATCACGCCATATATATGGCGATTTGCGGGAACAGGATGGGGTTAATGGTGTTGCAGCTTCTATTGCCTTTCAGAAAAGGTGTGTTTATACTGCTAGACCATGTGGCATTTAGATTGCACATAGGTGGAATTCCTTTCACTAAGCATGTGACTTATGAAGATTATTGCTTGTACCAAAACTTTATAAAGGCTTCAAGCTTAAAGGGTGGATACATATGATGGGTAATGATTTACTATACAGTGGGTCACAGTCACAGCTGCGGGGTCAGACTGATGTTTGACAGCGTGTCCCCACAACGCTCTGACCGATGGAAATGATCTTATCGGCAGTAACATTACCACCGATCCGAACCGCTGGTACGATCACACCAAATTTTGCAGAAAATGCTCAGGAATCTGAACATGAATCTGAATGTGCAATGCTCATGCGGACTTTGAGATTGGCAAATGTTTTCCAAACTAGTTTGCTCATTTCTACATGTGAGTTCTGTGTCCAATCACCGCTGGCTTCTATGTATCCACCTTTGGATATATACAAAATCAAGAGTAAGTAAGTGACCAGTGGCAGTACTCACATATAAGTAATCAAAAGGATATGGCCACTTACTTTCTCTTGATTACATATACTTCCATAGGTAGGGACAGTGACATCAGGGTTGAATTGGTGCAGGGCTCTCATGTCAACAACAACAACACCTGAGACCCCTGAATGTGAGTGCCAAAACTTCTGGAATGGCGTTGACAAGAGAGATGAATATAAGTGTTTTTATTTTCACATTGGCAAACATTCAGAACGAGAAGGGGAGTAAAATAAAATACTTATAGTAGTATAGTATAGGGTAGTAAAATAAGATACTTGTATTTGACTTGAAATGAGAAAAATCTTATAAGCCAGAAATTACATTTTAAAGAATATTCTCATTTAAAAAAATACTGTGAGATAGAATGCTACAATATGACTGGGAAAGGATGTAGGGAGATAGAACTGGGCCATTAGCAGTTTTTCATGTCCTTACTGTTAATATGCATCTAACAGTTTTTTTCAGCTCTGCAGAGACATAGCTACAATGGCATGCTAAAGTCTCCACCTCGTAGTTTTTTTACCTATTTTGTTATATTGTCATATTGCAAGCTGTGTATACATATTTTTGCAATCTGATGTGTGTGATGCATCAGCGCTAAATAGCTTTTAAGTTGGTGAAGTAAAGTGAGAAAAATATAAGCATAAATTAAATTTATGGAATCACATAACTGCATGTGTATATGTATTAACCCATTTTGCTATGAAGCCCTTAAAAATTTCTGGTGCAAGCAATTATCTTCATATGTCACATGCTTAAGAAAAGAAGTCCACCTATGTGCAATCTCAATGTCACATGGTTTGTCAGAATAAAAAACACAGTTTCTGAAGGCCACAGACACTGCAATAACATTAACAATAGGCACCACTAATCAAACAACACCATGAAGACCTAGGAGATGTCTTAATAAATCAAGGACAATGTTGTTGAGAAGTACAAGTCAGAGTTGGGTCATAAAAAAAAATCCTAATCTCTGATGATCCTCAGAGCACCATCAAATCCCTTATCATCAAATGGAAAGAACATAGTACAATAACAAACCTGCAAAGAGAGGGCCACCCACCAAAACTCTCAGCCAGGGCAAGAAGGACATTATTCAGAGAGGCAACACAGAGACCAAAGGTAACCCTTAAGGAGCTGCAGAGTTCCCAAGAAGAGACTGGAGAATCTGTTTATAAGACCACAATAAGCTGTAAACTCCATAAAGGTGGCCTTTATGGAAGAGTGGCCAGAAAAAAAGCCTTTACAAAAGAGTGTCTGGCATTAAACTAACACAGCTCATCACCACAAGAACACCATCCCTACAGTGAAACATGGTGGTAGCAGCATTATGTTTTGGGATTTTGTTTTCGTCAGCAAAAGGAAAATGGTCAAAGTTGAGGGGAAGATGGATGGTGCAAAACAAAGGGATATTTTTGAGCAAAACATGTTTCAGTCTGTCAGTGATTTGAGACTGGGAAAGAGATTCACATTTCAACAAGACAATGACCCAAAACATTCCGCTAAAATAACATTCAAGTAGTTTAAGGGGAAATGTGTAAATGTTTTGGAGTGGCTTAAGGTACCATCACATTTAGCAACGCTGCAGCGATCTAGACAACGATGCTGATCGCTGCAGCGTCACTGTGTGGTCGCTGGAGAGCTGTTGCAGCGCCCCAGAGTCCTGGTCGTTGCAGTACTGATGCTCCGCCACTAAGGGGAGTGATGGTACGTCTGATGGCACTGAAGGGGTTCACCTGACCAGGTATCACAGACACCAATGCACTTCACAGTCTGGCCTCCAGGGGGAGCTAAGGGCGCTATGTATTAGGCCACTCCTCACAGTCTGGTAAAACTGGGGGTTAGATAGGAAGTTAGACAGAAGCTGACTGGGAATCGAACAGGCAACATCCAGTGGCAGAGGGTGTTGCAGGGAGAGACTCAGGGGGGTCCTTGTCAGGGGTGGGATCCTGACAGAGGCCTAGCGAACAGAGAGAACGTTGCGGGACCGCGCCGGCACCTGATCGCGGCGGTACCCTAAGAAAGGATAAGAAGCGAGGTGTATCGAGGAGGGTGAGAAACGAGATCAACGCAACAAGGAGAAACACCAGTAGGAGTCGTGCTGTAAGTCGAGGCAACATCCTACTGAGGCGCGCAGCCGGTGGCCGGAAACGCCGAGGAAGTATAGAGCTCCAGGCCTAACTTCAAACCTACGGCAGGACAGTCAGTTATAGGTGGGCTGTCTCACCCCAATCACCTACGAAGACATAGGGGCAACATTTGGAGAGGGGCGACTCTAGGGTCCCGGAAGAACTCCGAGCCTACCCGTCATAAGGGTGCGTCCTAGCCATATAATCTGGGGGACGAAGCAGAACATCTTGATCGAGTTGTGAGGGAACTTCAGAAACAGACACAACAGTTGTGGGGACTACCCCGTAAGCACCGCAGGGGAGGAGCGCAACACACAAGCGCTAGAAGGTAGGCACAGATTTCCACCTGCAAAGGGAGCTCTGGAGGTGCCATCAGACCAGCCGGACTCTCACCGCCCGGTTAACCGTATTCCAGACTGAGGATCCTGAGCCTTCAGTAAAGAGGTAAAGAGACTGCAACCTGGTGTCCTCGTTAATTACTGCGACCGGCACTGCACCACATCGAACTGTTATTCCTTTATTGGATCCCCCTTAACAGGGTCACAGGCTGGGGTCTAGCCACCGTGACATCGCCAGAGCCAGAAGGGAGACCCGGTACTTAGGACTCGGTGGCCCTGTGATAGGGGGCGCTCCACTGTCACACAGACAGCTCTCCAGCGACCAACGATGCCGAAGTCCCCGGGTAACCAGGGTAAACACCGGGTTACTAAGCGCAGGGCCGCGCTTAGTAACCCAATGTTTACCCTGGTTACCAGTGTAAATGTAAAAAAAAAAAAACACTACATACTTACATTCCGATGTCTGTCGCGTCCCCCGGCGTCTGCTTCCCTGCACTGTAAGCGCCGGCCGTAAAAGCAGAGCGGTGACGTCACCGCTGTGCCCTGCTTTACGGCCAGCCGGCGTTGACACAGTGCAGGGAAGCAGAACGCTGGGGGATGCGACAGACATCAGAAGGTGAGTATGTAGTGTTTTTTTTTTTTTAACATTTACACTGGTAACCAGGGTAAATATTAGGTTACCAAGTGTGGCCCTGTGCTTAGTAACCCGATGTTTACCCTGGTTACCAGTGAAGACATCGCTGAATCGGCGTCACACACGCCGATTCAACGATGTCTGCGGGAGATCCAGCGACAAAATAAGGTGCTGGCCTCCTAGCTCCGACCAATGATGTCACAGCAGGATCCTGATCGCTGCTGTGTGTCAAACACAATGATATCGCTATCCGGGATGCTGCAACGTCACGGATCGCTAGCGATATCGTTGTTAAGTTGTTCAGTGTGAAGGTACCTTTAGTCAAAGCCCAGACCTTAATCCAATTGAGTATCTGTGTTTAGACTTGAAGATTGCTGTTAACCTGAGGAAACCATCTAACTTGAAGGAGCAGTTTTGCCTTGAGGAATGGGCAAAAATCCCAGTGGCAAGGTGTGGAAAGCTAATTGAGTCTTAGCTAAAGCGACTTAAAGCGACTGACATTAGAGGGGTGAATAGTTATGCATTTTGCTTCACAAAAAAGGAAAATAAAATGTTCACAGTTGTAGGCGTGTTCCATAAATTAATTGATGCAAACACACAAAAAAACAGTGAAATTCCAGGTTATGAGGTAGCAAAATATGAAAAATGCCAAAGGGGTGGTGAAAACTTTTACAATCCACTGTATATAAGTATTTGTCCCTATAACTTAATGTATGTATCTAGATATTTTTATCTATAGATATACAAAGAAAAAAATTGGAACAGCACCGTAAATACTGCCTCAGAAGATATGCAGAGTATTCCCAACCAACAATCCAAATGGTTTCCAACAATAAAGTAAAAAAAGGAAAACAGCACAAAAAAATGTTAAAAGTGGACTTTATTGCCCAATGGCGTGGCAACATTTCGGATGTAGTATCCTTTCTCGAGCTTGGTCATATAAAAGCTTGGTCAAAATGACTCTTATTGTGAACAGTTAAGCAAATTGAAGATGAAATGATGAAATAATATCTAAAGGGGCTAAAGTTAAAAATAACACATTTCTTTTGTATTTTAGGCTATCTATATATATTTGTCTAAGGGTTTTTCTGTCTGTCTGTCTGTCTGTCTGTCCTGGAAATCCCGCGTCTCTGATTGGTCGAGGCCGCCAGGTCTCGACCAATCAGTGACGGGCACAGCATGGCGACGATGATGTCATAAAGGTTGCCTCGACCAATCAGCGACGGGCACAGTCTGCCGCGAATTTGCCTCGACCAATCAGCGACGGGCACAGTATCGACATAGATGTCAAAATGGTTGCCATGGCGACGATGATGTCATAAAGGTTGCCTTGACCAATCAGCGACGGGCACAGTCTGCCATGAATTCTGGAATCATCATTGTCCATATACTACGGGGACATGCATATTCTAGAATACCCGATGCGTTAGAATCGGGCCACAATCTAGTATATATATATATATATATATATATATATATATACATGTATAGTTACTGCATATCAGAAGTATATGGTCATTTTTTACATTATAAATATTGCAAAAAGGAAAGTGGGCGTATAAAAACGTTTGGGCCTGTTAGGGTTATGGCTTGTTCACTATCAGCATTAGGAAAGGCCAGGTGATGCAAATTATCCAGCTTTATAAAAATGTAGCCTCCTCTAACTTGGGTCAAAAATCAGCAGCAGTAGGTTCTTCTAAGCAAATGCCAAGCACTCTGAAAATTAAAATGGTGGAGGACCACAAAGTTGGAGAAGGCTATAAAAAGATAGCAAAGCATTTTCAAGTTGCTTCTTCCTCACTTCAACATGTAATTAAGAAATGGCAGTTCCCTGGAAGAGTGGAGGTTAAGATGAGGTCTGGAAGACAAAGCAAAATTTTAGCAAGATCTGCTTGTAGGACTGCTAGAGATTCAAATCAGAACCCCTGCTTGACTGCAAAAGATCTTCAGATTAATTTATCAGATTCTGGAGTTGCACATTTTTCTACTGTTCAGAAACACCTGCACAAATATGGCCTTCATTCAGTAGTCATCAGAAGAAGTCATGCAAAAGAATATCTAAGCAAACATGATCCATTTTGGAAACAATTCCTTTGGACCAATGAGGTTAAAATAGACTGCTCAAAAAAATAAAGGGAACACTTAAACAACAGAATATCACTCCAAGTAATTCAAACTTCTGTGAAACCAAACTGTCTACTTAGGAAGCAACACTGATTGACAATCAATTTCACATACTATTGTGCAAATGGAATAGCAACAAATGGACATTATTGGCAATTATCAAGACACCCTCAATAAAGGAGTGGTTCTGCAGGTGGGAACCACAGGCCACATCTCAGTACCAATGCTTTCTGGCTGATGTTTTTGTCACTTTTGAATGTTGGTTGTGCTTTCACACTTGTGGTAGCATGAAACAGACTCTGCAACCCACACAAGTGGCTCAGGTAATGCAGCTCATCAGGATGGCACATCAATGCGAGCTGTGGCAAAAAGGTTTGCTGTGTCTGTCAGTGTAATGTCCAGAGGCTGGAGGCACTACCAGGAGACAGGCCAGTACACCAGGAGACAAGGAGGGGGCCATAGGAGGGCAACAACCCAGCAGCAGGACTGCTACCTCCGCCTTTGTGCAAGGAGGAATAGGAGGAGCACTGCCAGAGCCCTGCAAAATGACCTCCAGCAGGCCATAAATGTGCATGTGTCTGCACAAATGGTTAGAAATCGACTCCATGAGGATGGTCTGCGTGTCCGACGTCCACAGATGGGGGTTGTGCTCACAGCCCAATACCGTGCAGGATGCTTGGCATTTGCCATAGAACACCAGGATTTGTAAATTCACCACTGTCGCCCTGTGCTGATGCCATGGAGAGCAATTTGCTGCCTGCAATATCATTCAGTATGACCGGTTTGGCAGTGGGTTAGTAATGGTGTGGGGTGGCATTTCTTTGGAGGGCCGCACAGCCCTCTATATGCTTGCCAGAGGTACCCTGACCCTATTAGGTACTGGGATGAGATCTTCAGACCCCTTGTGAGAGCATATGCTGGTGTGGTTGGCCCTGGGTTCCTCCTAATGCAGGACAATGCCAGACCTCATGTGGCTAGAGTGTGTCTGCAGTTCCTGCAAGATGAAGGCATTGAAGCTGTGGACTTGCCCGCCCTTTCTCCAGACCTGAATGAGTACATCTGGGACATCATGTCTCGCTCCATCCACCACCGTCACGTTGCACCACAGACTGTCCAGGAGTTGACTGATGCTTTAGTCCAGGTCTGGGAGGAGATCCCTCAGGAGACCATCCGTCGCCTCATCAGGAGCATGCCCTGGCATTGTACAGTGGGGAGGTCATACAGGCACATGGAGGCCACACACAATGTTGAGCATCTTTTCCTTGTCATGAGGCATTTCCACTGAAGTTGGATAAGCCTGTAATTTGAATTTCCACTTTGATTTGAGTATCATTCCAAATTCAGACCTCCATGGGATATTCATTTTGATAATTGTTATGTTTCATTGTTCCCAACACATTCCACTATGCAATGAATAAAAATTTGCAACTGGAATATTTTATTCAGATATATCTAGGATGTGGTATTTTAGTGTTCCCTTTATTTTTTAAGTGCAGTGTAGACATCTTTGGCCACAATGATCAAAAGTATGTGTGGAGAATAAAGGGTACAGAATTTCAGGAAAAGAACATCTCCCCAACCATTAAGTAAGGGGATGGATAAATCAAGTTTTGGGGTTGTGTTGCACCTAATGACACTGGTAACATTTCATGGGTAGAGGAAAGAATGGGTTCAATGAAATTACATCAAATTTTTGATGCAAACACAACACTCTCTGTAAAGATGCTGAAGCTGAAAAGAGGATGTCTTCTAAAAATTGATAAAGGTTCTAATCACAATCCACAATAGACTTCCTCAAAAGTTGCAAGATGAAGATTTAAATGGCTCTCACAGTCCCCTGATCTAAACATCATTTAAAATCTGTGTCTACACCTAAAAATAGCAGTGCATGCAAGATGACCCAGGAATCTCACAGAACTGGAATAATTTTCCAAGGAAAGAAGGATGAAAATCGCTCATTTTTTTGCATTCCTAGAAGCAAAGGAAATGTGTCATCTTTAACTTCAGACCTTTTAGAGATCATTTAATCTTGGTCTTGCTTAACTGTTCACAATAACAGTATTTTTGACCAGGGGTATCCAAACTTTTCCTATATATATATATATATATATTGTGGTGCGTGACCCACATTACAGCCAGGGGGTACTGTGTGTGTGCTTCAAGATGCGCTTGGAGGCATAAATGTGATGAGACTAAGTCCGGCAGGAGTGTTAATGGCCGGTGTGTGTTGCAGAGGAAGACACTCTGTGCTGTTAAT
Source organism: Ranitomeya variabilis (assembly GCF_051348905.1). Taxonomy (NCBI): domain Eukaryota; kingdom Metazoa; phylum Chordata; class Amphibia; order Anura; family Dendrobatidae; genus Ranitomeya; species Ranitomeya variabilis. The sequence goes on along the minus strand of NC_135232.1, from coordinate 1,016,079,682 downwards.
CTGAAGTTTGGTTAGTGTGCTGGGACCTGTAGTCCCACAAGTAGTTGTGTAATGCTAATGGGAGATTGGCAGGGCTAGTTATGAGAGATGGCAGGGTCAAACTAGCCACACACACCCACACTCCCACCCAGAGGAGTGGTTACAGGTATGTAATGTGACCAGGGTGTGGGTCACATGTGCCTGGAAGGTTCCTGTGCAAGGAGCTGCAAGATGCTGTGGTAGCCATGCTTGTTCAGTATGCCTTCAATTTTGAATAAATCCCAAACAATGTCACCAGCAAAGCACCCCAACAACATCACACCTCCTCCTCCATGCTTCATGGTGGGAACCAGGCATGTAGAGTCCATCCATTCACCTTTTCTTCATCGCACAAAGACACGGTGGTTGGAACCGAAGATCTCAAATTTGGACTCATCAGACCAAAGCACAGATTTCCACTGGTCTAATGTCCATTCCTTGTGCTCTTTAGCCCAAATAAGTCTCTTCTGCTTGTTGCCTGTCCTTAGCTGTGGTTTCCTAGCAGCTATTTTACCATGAAGGCCTGCTGCACAAAGCCTCCTCTTAATAGTTGTTGTAGAGATGTGTCTGCTTCTAGAACTCTGTGTGGCATTGATCTGGTCTCTAATCTGAGCTGCTGTTAACCTGCGATTTCTGAGGCTGGTGACTCGGATAAACTTATCCTCAGAAGCAGAGGTGACTCTTGGTCTTGCTTTCCTGGGGTGGTCCTCATATGAGACAGTTTCTTTGTAGCGCTTGATGGTTTCAGCAGCTGCACGTGGGAACATTTTCAAAGTTTTCCCAATTTTTCGGACTGACTGACCTTCGTTTCTTAAAGTAATGATGGCCACTCATTTTTCTTAACTTAGCTGCTTTTTTCTTGCCATAATATAAATTCTAACAGTCTATTCAGTAGGACTATCAGCTGTGTATCCACCAGACTTCTGCACAACACAACTGATGGTCCCAACCCCATTTATAAGGCTAGAAATCCCACTTATTAAATCTGACAGGGCACACCTGTGAAGTGAAAACCATTTCCGGTGACTACCTCTTGAAGCTCATCAAGAGAATGCCAAGAGTGTACAAAGCAGTCATCAAAGCAAAAGGTGGCTACTTTGAAGGACCTAGAATATAAGACATAATATCAGTTGTTTCACACTCTTTTGTCAAGTATATAATTCCACATGTGTTAATTCATAGTTTTGATGCCTTCAATGTGAATGTACAATTTTCATAGTCATGAAAATACAGAAAAATCTTTAAATGAGAAGGTGATATAATTAACAATGTATTTAAGCACTATTAATATGTGTTTATGATACCGTCCCAACTGCTTTAAACACATAGTGAAGCTGGTTGTCAATTTATTTAATGTATTTAATGCATATCCCTATGGTTTTAGTCAAGCACTAGTGATGGCATGTTATTCTTACAAATAACAGAAATAACAGTGGTTGAATAATAACCTTTGCCCTTTGAATGGATAGAATGTAATTTTCTCATTATTGCTTCTAAAACAATGAATCCAAATTGTTCCCTTGGCTCTATGTATTTCCTTGGTTCCATGCTGGATACAATCTGCATATTTAATTTTCTTCCACAGCGTCCTTTACTTCTACAAAGCTTCATTAACTGCTGTACAAAAAAACTTTTTTTAACTGAGCAATTACTCTAGATATTAAATATATAAGCATAGTAAATGAATAAACAGAATAATGATTTAGGGTAAGTTATTAAGTGCAATATTTTCAAAATGAAAAACTTTGCACAAATTTAAATTCAATAAACATTTAATAAAATAGCCGTTTCTATGATTCATTATAAACAGGACTGGACACACAAGAAATGAATTAAAATTCATACAAATATGCAGCAGCATAAGGTATACACATACACTAGAAAATTAAGTGATGCAGAAACAAAGGTTTCATTAATTAAAAGTTTAATAAATAAATACAACAATAAATTAAAATGGATAAATTAAGTTTTAAAAGCATTTTTCAAAATTTGGAGACATAATAAGGCGTAAAATAGTAAAGAAAAGAATGGCATACAGCTTAAAAAGGCACATATGAGTAAACCAAAGACTATAGTGAGAGCAATTTTATGAGTATTTTGTGGGTGGTTTAACCCATGCAAATTTGATATTATTTTTGTGGAGATTCTGAAGTCAAAGCAAGGAAACTCCACAGTGTGCACATTGTTAAATAAGCACTCTTATTATTATTTTTTTAAATAAATGTGTGTATATGTGCATGTAATATAGTGTGAGTGTATTAATATTCTTAACTACCGCTGTTCTCTCCAAAATCCAGTGCTGTTCCTCTCCTCTTCTGAGTGACGTCATCCCTTTACAGACTCTCCATGTGACATTGTGGTCTGTGTGACCCAGAAGTGACATTTAGGACGGAGTCACACTACAGTGTAACATGGCCCAGTGCTATGCGATAAAACATTTTCTTACTTTTATATATTACATCCGATGCTCTCATATCGGAAGCCATACGCTGGTGTGGTTCCAGTCTTAAAATGGAAGTCTGTGGAGCTTCAGAATGTAACTAAAGTGTGCCAGCTAGTCAAAATTGCAGTGATGTCACTGAGAAAAGAGGAAGAATGGCTCTGGACACTGAAGAGAGCAGTGGTACATTAGTATATTAAAACACTCACACTATATCACATGCACATATACACACATTTAATCTTTATAACTCACTGTTAGTGCTTCTATAATAAACACCACAAAACATATATAGCAGTCAGTATCAATGTGCACATTGCAGTAAACACTATTGTAGTAAACTCCACAGTGTGTTAATTGCTTTTAGCTCAACAAAGTGAACATTGCAGTGAAGCCCACAGTGTGCACATTTTAGTTGTCACATTTCCAGTAAGACATGTTCCTGCAACGTCTTCTTCTGTAACCAGATGACACCACATTCATTCTGCAGTCAACACTGGTGATAGAGGAAATGTTGGAACCAGAAGTTCTGGGCTATGCAGACTCTGTCTTGCCATTTTTAAGGTGTCTGGGAATCGCAGACACTTGCCACCTGCCCTGGTGATGTGGCAAGTAGGGTGATAGTTGGGGGGTTGATGTCACCTTTGTATTGTCAGGTGATGTCAAGCCCAGAGGTAAGTAATGGAGAGGCATCTATAAGACACCTATCCATTACTAACCCCATAGTCATATTTTATAAAAAAAAAAAAAAACAGAATAAAGTCCTTTAATTGAAATAATGACACAGTCTACTTTAATGAATCAAAATTAAACCATACTTACATCATCGCTCTGTCTGTTATTATCCCAGTGGCTGGAGATCACAGGAAATACTAGCTAAGTAACTAAACATAGACACGAGCTCTAGGGAGGTGGTAACTGGACTGACCACAAAACCTGATCCTATCCAAACACACTAAAGGTAGCTGGTGAACGTGCCTAAAATCCTGGACATCTCGACGCAGCCTGAGAAACTGACTACCCCTAAAGAGAAAGCAAGACCTCACTTGCCTCAAGAGAAATAACCCCAAAGATATAGGAAGCCCCCAACAAATAATAACGGTGAGGTAAGGAGAAAAGACACACGTAGGAATGAAAACAGATTCAGCAAATGAGGCCCGCTAATACTAGATAGCAGAAGACAGATAGCGAACTGTACGGTCAGTAAAAAACCCTACCAAAATATCCACGTTGAGAAATCAAGAACCCCCACACCAACTAACGGTGTGGGGGGAGAAACTCAGCCCCCCAGAGCTACCAGCAAGCTGGGAAATCACATATTAGCAAGCTGGACAAGAAACATATAGAACACTGATGATCAAAAAATGAACAAAACGGAAACTTAGCTTCTCTTGAAGAGACTGGGAGCAAGGTAGTCAGAAGGAATCAGAATAGCACTGAATACATTGACAGCAGGCATAGACTGAGAGTCCAAGTGAGCTTAAATAGAAAACCAGCCCACAGATAATGAGACAGCTGATGCCAGTCACAAACCTGCAGAAAGACAGCACTCACACAGTACCACTTGTGACCACAAGAGGGAGCCCAGAAATAGAGTTCACAACAGTACCACCCCCTTGAGGAGGGGTCACCGAACCCTCATCAAGACCCCCAGGGCGATCAGGATGAGCCGTATGGAAGGCACGAACCAAATCGGCCGCATGGACATCAGAGGCGACAACCCAGGAATTATCCTCCTCACCATAGCCCTTCCACTTAACTAAATACTGAAGCCTCCGTCTGGAAATACGAGAATCCAAGATCTTCTCCACCACGTACTCCAATTTGCTCTCAACCAGCACCTGAGCAGGAGGCTCAACAGAAGGAACCACAGGCACCACATACCTCCGCAACAAAGACCTATGGAACACATTATGAATGGCAAACGATGCTGGGAGGTCCAAATGAAAAGACACCGGGTTAAGGATTTCCAAAATCTTATAAGGACTGATGAAGCGAGGCTTGAATTTAGGAGAGAAAACCTTCATAGGAACATACCGAGAAGACAGCCATACCAAATCCCCAACACGAAGTCGGGGACCAACACCGCGATGGCGGTTGGCAAAGCGCTGAGCCTTCTCCTGTGACAACTTCAAATTGTCCACCACATGGTTCCAAATCTGCTGCAACCTATCCACCACAGAATCCACCCCCGGACAGTCAGAAGGCTCAACCTGACCCGAGGAAAAACGAGGATGAAAACCAGAATTGCAGAAAAAAGGCGAAACCAAAGTAGCAGAACTAGCCCGATTATTAAGGGCAAACTCGGCCAATGGCAAAAAAGTCACCCAATCATCCTGATCAGCAGAAACAAAACATCTTAAATAAGTTTCCAACGTCTGATTAGTTCGCTCGGTTTGGCCATTCGTCTGAGGATGGAAGGCCGACGAAAAAGACAAATCAATGCCCATCTTAGCACAAAAAATCCACCAAAATCTGGACACAAACTGGGATCCTCTGTCAGACACAATATTTTCAGGGATGCCGTGCAAGCGAAAAACATTCTGAAAAAATAAAGGAACCAAATCGGAGGAGGAAGGCAACTTAGGCAAGGGCACCAAATGGACCATTTTGGAAAAATGATCACACACCACCCAGATGACAGACATTCTCCGAGATACTGGAAGATCTGAAATAAAATCCATGGAAATGTGCGTCCAAGGCCTCTTCGGGACAGGCAAAGGCAAAAGCAAACCGCTGGCACGAGAACAGCAAGGCTTAGCCCAAGCACAAATCCCACAGGACTGCACAAAGGAACGCACATCCTGCGACAAGGAAGGCCACCGAAGAATGAACCTCGAAAATAACTCTGCTGGTCCATCTATCTGGGACAAACAGTCTCTCTGGTGGGCAACGGTCAGGTCTATCAGCCTGAAATTTCTGCAGCACTCGTCGCAAATCTGGGGAAATGGCAGACAAAATCACTCCCTCTTTGAGGATACCAGCCGGCTCTGAAACTCCCGGAGAGTCAGGCACAAAACTCCTAGAAAGGGCATCAGCCTTCACGTTCTTCGAACCAGGCAGGTATGAGACCACGAAATCGAAACGGGAGAAAAACAACGACCAACGAGCCTGTCTAGGATTCAGGCGCTTGGCAGACTCGAGATAAATCAGATTTTTGTGATCAGTCAAGACCACCACACAATGCCTAGCTCCCTCGAGCCAATGTCGCCACTCCTCAAATGCCCACTTCTTAGCCAACAACTCCCGATTACCAACATCATAATTCCGCTCGGCAGGCGAAAACTTTCTTGAAAAGAAGGCACAAGGCTTCATCACAGAGCCATCAGAGCTTCTCTGCGACAAAACAGCCCCTGCTCCAATCTCAGAAGCATCCACCTCGACCTGGAAAGGAAGAGAGACATCAGGCTGACATAAGACTGGAGCTGAAGAAAACCGGCGCTTCAGCTCCCGAAAGGCTTCCACTGCCGCAGGAGACCAATTAGTCACATCAGAACCTTTCTTGGTCAAATCCGTCAAGGGCTTAACCACGCCAGAAAAATTAGCGATGCAGCGACGGTAAAAATTAGCAAAACCCAAGAACTTCTGAAGACTCTTAACAGATGTAGGCTGAGTCCAGTCATGAATAGCCTGGACCTTGACTGGGTTCATCTCTGTTGTGAATTAGACTTTTTTGGCTCCCTCTTGTGGTCACTAGTGATATGACTCTGGGATTGTCTTTCCTCAGTTTGGCACCCACCTGGGTCGTTAGTCCAGGGGTGTTGCTATAAAAACTTCCTGAATTCTCAGTCTGGTGCCTGGCATCGTTGTAATCAGTTCTTTCTGTTTGCTCCTGTCTGCTGGTCCTGGTTCATGCATAATTAAGCTAAGTCCTGCTTCCTTGTTTTTTGGTTATTTGTATTGCTATTATTTTTTGTCCAGCTTGTACTAAATGTGATTCCTGATTTTGCTGGAAGCTCTAGGGGGCTGGTATTCTCCCCCCGGGCCGTTAGACGGTTCGGGGGTTCTTGAATATCCAGCGTGGAAATTTTGATAGGGTTTTTGCTGACCGTATAAGTCATCTTACTATATTCTGCTATTAGTCAGTGGGCCTCTCTTTGCTAAATACCTAGTTCATTCTTACGTTTGTCTTTTCTTCTTACCTCACCGTTATTATTTGTTGGGGGCTTGTATCCAACTTTTGGGGTCTTTTCTCTGGAGGCAAGAAAGGTCTATCTTTTCCCTTCTAGGGTTAGTTAGTTCTCCAGCTGGCGCGAGACGTCTAGAACCAACGTAGGCACGTTCCCCGGCTGCTGCTATTTGTGGTGCTAGGATTAGATATACGGTCAGCCCAGTTACCACTGCCCTATGAGCTGGTTTTTTGTGTTTGCAGACTTAGAATTTATTTCTGAGACCCTCTGCCATTGGGGTCATAACAGTATGCCAGGCCAAAGTTGAATGTTTAATGCATTGCAGAAGTGGGATTATAAGAAAGGAAATTCTGTTTTTTTTTTGTTTTTTTTTCTTCCTCCCCTTTACCTTTGAGTGGCTTGAGCTTGCTGCAGACATGAATGTCCAGACCTTGATTACAAGTGTGGACCAGCTTGCTGCTCGTGTGCAGGGCATACAAGATTTTGTTACCAGTAGTCCTATGTCTGAACCTAAAATACCTATTCCTGAACTGTTCTCTGGAGACCGATTTAAGTTTAGGAATTTCAGGAATAATTGTAAATTGTTTCTATCTCTGAGACCCCGTTCATCTGGAGACTCAGCTCAGCAAGTAAAAATTGTTATCTCTTTCTTACGGGGCGACCCTCAGGATTGGGCCTTCTCGCTAGCGCCAGGAGATCCGGCATTGGCAAATATTGATGCGTTTTTTCTGGCGCTCGGATTGCTTTACGAGGAACCCAATCTTGAAATTCAGGCGGAAAAAGCCTTGCTGGCTATTTCTCAGGTCCAGGATGAAGCTGAAGTGTATTGCCAAAAATTTCGGAAATGGTCCGTGCTTACTCAATGGAATGAGTGTGCTCTGGCCGCAAATTTCAGAAATGGCCTTTCTGAAGCCATTAAGAATGTGATGGTGGGTTTCTCCATTCCTACAAGTCTGAATGATTCCATGGCGCTGGCTTTTCAAATTGACCGGCGTTTGCGGGAGCGCAAAGCCGCTAATCCTCTTGTGGTGTTGTCTGAACAAACACCTGATTTAATGCAATGTGGTAGAATTCAGACTAGAAATGAATGGAAAAATCATAGAAATCAGAATGGGTTGTGTTTTTACTGTGGTGATTCTACACATGTTATATCAGCATGCTCTAAACGCCCAACAAGGGTTGTTAGTCCTGTCGCCATTGGTAATTTGCAACCTAAATTTATTTTGTCTGTGACTTTAATTTGCTCATTGTCTTCCTACCCTGTTATGGCGTTTGTGGATTCAGGTGCTGCCCTGAGTCTTATGGATCTGTCATTTGCCAAGCGCTGTGGTTTTGTTCTTGAGCCGTTGGTAAATCCTATCCCTCTTAGAGGTATTGATGCTACGCCATTGGCGGAAAATAAACCGCAGTTTTGGACACAGGTAACCATGTGCATGACTCCTGAACATCGGGAGGTGATTCGTTTTCTTGTTCTGCATAAAATGCATGATTTGGTCGTTTTGGGGCTGCCATGGTTACAGACCCATAATCCAGTCTTGGATTGGAAGGCAATGTCTGTGTCAAGTTGGGGCTGTCAGGGAATTCATGGTGATTCCCCGCCGGTGTCTATTGCTTCCTCTACTCCTTTGGAAGTTCCTGAGTATTTGTCTGATTTTCAGGATGTATTCAGCGAGTCCAGGTCCAGTGCTCTGCCTCCTCATAGGGACTGTGACTGCGCTATAGATTTGATTCCAGGCAGTAAATTTCCTAAGGGAAGACTATTTAATCTGTCTGTACCTGAGCATACCGCAATGCGTTCGTATATCAAGGAATCTCTGGAGAAGGGGCATATCCGTCCATCCTCTTCCCCTCTTGGTGCTGGATTCTTTTTTGTGGCCAAAAAGACGGATCTTTGAGACCTTGTATTGACTATCGGCTTCTGAATAAAATCACTGTTAAATTTCAGTATCCTTTGCCTCTGTTGTCGGACTTGTTTGCCCGGATTAAAGGTGCCAAGTGGTTCACCAAAATAGATCTTCGTGGTGCGTACAACCTTGTGCACATTAAGAAAGGAGATGAATGGAAAACTGCATTTAATACGCCCGAAGGTCATTTTGAGTACTTGGTGATGCCTTTTGGGCTCTCTAATGCTCCTTCAGTGTTTCAGTCCTTTATGCATGATATTTTCCGGAAGTATCTGGATAAATTTATGATTGTTTATCTGGATGATATTCTGGTTTTTTCTGATGATTGGGACTCGCATGTAGAGCAGGTCAGGATGATGTTTCAGGTTTTGCGTGAGAATGCTTTGTTTGTTAAGGGCTCAAAGTGTCTCTTTGGAGTACAGAAGGTTCCCTTTTTGGGTTTTATTTTTTCCCCCTCTGCGGTGGAGATGGACCCAGTCAAGGTCCGAGCTATTCATGATTGGACTCAACCCACGTCAGTTAAGAGTCTTCAGAAGTTCTTGGGTTTTGCTAACTTCTACCGTCGTTTTATTGCTAATTTTTCTAGCGTTGTTAAACCTTTGACGGATATGACCAAGAAAGGTTCTGATGTTGCTAACTGGGCTCCTGCAGCCGTGGAAGCTTTCCAAGAGTTGAAGCGCCGGTTTACTTCAGCACCTGTTTTGTGCCAGCCTGATGTCTCACTTCCCTTTCAGGTTGAAGTGGATGCTTCTGAGATTGGGGCAGGGGCCGTTTTGTCGCAGAGAGGCCCTGGTTGCTCTGTAATGAGACCATGTGCTTTTTTCTCTAGGAAGTTTTTGCCTGCTGAGCGGAATTATGATGTTGGCAATCGGGAGTTGCTGGCCATGAAGTGGGCATTTGAGGAGTGGCGTCATTGGCTCGAGGGTGCTAAGCATCGTGTGGTGGTCTTGACTGATCACAAAAATCTGATGTATCTCGAGTCTGCTAAACGCCTGAATCCTAGACAGGCCCGTTGGTCATTGTTTTTTCTCCCGTTTTGACTTTGTGGTCTCGTATTTACCAGGTTCAAAGAATGTGAAGGCTGATGCTCTTTCAAGTAGCTTTGTGCCTGACTCTCCTGGAGTCGCTGAACCAGTTGGTATTCTTAAAGAGGGAGTAATCTTGTCAGCCATTTCTCCGGATTTGTGACGTGTGTTGCAGAGATTTCAGGCTGGTAGACCTGACTCTTGTCCACCTGACAGACTGTTTGTTCCTGATAAGTGGACCAGCAGAGTCATTTCCGAGGTTCATTCCTCGGTGTTGGCAGGGCATCCGGGAATTTTTGGCACCAGAGATTTGGTGGCTAGGTCCTTTTGGTGGCCTTCCTTGTCACGGGATGTGCGGTCATTTGTGCAGTCCTGTGGGACTTGTGCTCGAGCTAAGCCTTGCTGTTCTCGTGCCAGCGGGTTGCTCTTGCCCTTGCCTGTCCCGAAGAGGCCTTGGACACACATTTCCATGGATTTCATTTCAGATCTTCCGGTGTCTCAGGGCATGTCTGTCATCTGGGTGGTATGTGATCGCTTTTCCAAGATGGTCCATTTGGTATCTTTGCCTAAGCTGCCTTCCTCTTCCGATCTGGTTCCTCTGTTCTTTCAGAATGTGGTTCGTTTACACGGCATTCCTGAGAATATCGTGTCTGACAGAGGATCCCAGTTTGTTTCCAGGTTCTGGCAATCCTTTTGTGCTAAGATGGGCATTGACTTGTCGTTTTCGTCTGCCTTTCATCCTCAGACTAATGGACAAACGGAGCGAACTAATCAGACTCTGGAGGCTTATTTGAGGTGTTTTGTTTCTGCAGATCAGGATGATTGGGTGACCTTCTTGCCGTTGGCTGAGTTTGCCCTTAATAATCGGGCTAGTTCCGCTACTTTGGTTTCGCCATTTTTCTGCAACTCTGGTTTCCATCCTCGTTTTTCCCCAGGACATGTGGAGCCTTCTGACTGTCCTGGGGTAGATTCTGTGGTGGATAGGTTGCAGCAGATTTGGAATCATGTGGTGGACAACTTAAAGTTGTCACAGGAGAAGGCTCAGCGTTTTGCCAACCGCCGCCGCGGTGTGGGTCCCCGACTTCGTGTTGGGGATTTGGTATGGCTGTCTTCTCGATTTGTTCCTATGAAGGTCTCCTCTCCTAAATTTAAGCCTCGCTTCATCGGTCCTTACAAGATATTGGAAATCCTTAATCCTGTGTCCTTTCGCTTGGATCTTTCGGTGTCGTTTGCCATTCACAACGTGTTCCATAGGTCTTTGTTGCGGCGGTACGTTGTACCTGTGGTCCCTTCTGTTGAGCCTCCTGCTCCGGTGTTGGTTGAGGGCGAGTTGGAGTACGTGGTGGAGAAGATCTTGGATTCTCGTCTCTCCAGGCGGAGGCTTCAGTATCTGGTCAAGTGGAAGGGCTATGGTCAGGAGGATAATTCCTGGGTGGTTGCCTCTGATGTGCATGCGGCCGATTTAGTTCGTGCCTTTCACGCTGCTCATCCTGATCGCCCTGGTGGTCTTGGTGAGGGTTCGGTGACCCCTCCTTAAAGGGGGGTACTGTTGTGAATTAGACTTTTTTGGCTCCCTCTTGTGGTCACTAGTGATATGACTCTGGGATTGTCTTTCCTCAGTTTGGCACCCACCTGGGTCGTTAGTCCAGGGGTGTTGCTATATGAAGTTCCTGAATTCTCAGTCTGGTGCCTGACATCGTTGTAATCAGTTCTTTCTGTTTGCTCCTGTCTGCTGGTCCTGGTTCGTGCATAACTAAGCTAAGTCCTGCTTCCTTGTTTTTTGGTTATTTGTATTGCTATTATTTTTTGTCCAGCTTGTACTAAATGTGATTCCTGATTTTGCTGGAAGCTCTAGGGGGCTGGTATTCTCCCCCCGGGCCGTTAGACGGTTCGGGGGTTCTTGAATATCCAGCGTGGAAATTTTGATAGGGTTTTTGCTGACCGTATAAGTCATCTTACTATATTCTGCTATTAGTCAGTGGGCCTCTCTTTGCTAAATACCTAGTTCATTCTTACGTTTGTCTTTTCTTCTTACCTCACCGTTATTATTTGTTGGGGGCTTGTATCCAACTTTTGGGGTCTTTTCTCTGGAGGCAAGAAAGGTCTATCTTTTCCCTTCTAGGGTTAGTTAGTTCTCTGGCTGGCGCGAGACGTCTAGAACCAACGTAGGCACGTTCCCCGGCTGCTGCTATTTGTGGTGCTAGGATTAGATATACGGTCAGCCCAGTTACCACTGCCCTATGAGCTGGTTTTTTGTGTTTGCAGACTTAGAATTTATTTCTGAGACCCTCTGCCATTGGGGTCATAACAGTATGCCAGGCCAAAGTTGAATGTTTAATGCATTGCAGAAGTGGGATTATAAGAAAGGAAATTCTGTTTTTTTTTTGTTTTTTTTTCTTCCTCCCCTTTACCTTTGAGTGGCTTGAGCTTGCTGCAGACATGAATGTCCAGACCTTGATTACAAGTGTGGACCAGCTTGCTGCTCGTGTGCAGGGCATACAAGATTTTGTTACCAGTAGTCCTATGTCTGAACCTAAAATACCTATTCCTGAACTGTTCTCTGGAGACCGATTTAAGTTTAGGAATTTCAGGAATAATTGTAAATTGTTTCTATCTCTGAGACCCCGTTCATCTGGAGACTCAGCTCAGCAAGTAAAAATTGTTATCTCTTTCTTACGGGGCGACCCTCAGGATTGGGCCTTCTCGCTAGCGCCAGGAGATCCGGCATTGGCAAATATTGATGCGTTTTTTCTGGCGCTCGGATTGCTTTACGAGGAACCCAATCTTGAAATTCAGGCGGAAAAAGCCTTGCTGGCTATTTCTCAGGTCCAGGATGAAGCTGAAGTGTATTGCCAAAAATTTCGGAAATGGTCCGTGCTTACTCAATGGAATGAGTGTGCTCTGGCCGCAAATTTCAGAAATGGCCTTTCTGAAGCCATTAAGAATGTGATGGTGGGTTTCTCCATTCCTACAAGTCTGAATGATTCCATGGCGCTGGCTTTTCAAATTGACCGGCGTTTGCGGGAGCGCAAAGCCGCTAATCCTCTTGTGGTGTTGTCTGAACAAACACCTGATTTAATGCAATGTGGTAGAATTCAGACTAGAAATGAATGGAAAAATCATAGAAATCAGAATGGGTTGTGTTTTTACTGTGGTGATTCTACACATGTTATATCAGCATGCTCTAAACGCCCAACAAGGGTTGTTAGTCCTGTCGCCATTGGTAATTTGCAACCTAAATTTATTTTGTCTGTGACTTTAATTTGCTCATTGTCTTCCTACCCTGTTATGGCGTTTGTGGATTCAGGTGCTGCCCTGAGTCTTATGGATCTGTCATTTGCCAAGCGCTGTGGTTTTGTTCTTGAGCCGTTGGTAAATCCTATCCCTCTTAGAGGTATTGATGCTACGCCATTGGCGGAAAATAAACCGCAGTTTTGGACACAGGTAACCATGTGCATGACTCCTGAACATCGGGAGGTGATTCGTTTTCTTGTTCTGCATAAAATGCATGATTTGGTCGTTTTGGGGCTGCCATGGTTACAGACCCATAATCCAGTCTTGGATTGGAAGGCAATGTCTGTGTCAAGTTGGGGCTGTCAGGGAATTCATGGTGATTCCCCGCCGGTGTCTATTGCTTCCTCTACTCCTTTGGAAGTTCCTGAGTATTTGTCTGATTTTCAGGATGTATTCAGCGAGTCCAGGTCCAGTGCTCTGCCTCCTCATAGGGACTGTGACTGCGCTATAGATTTGATTCCAGGCAGTAAATTTCCTAAGGGAAGACTATTTAATCTGTCTGTACCTGAGCATACCGCAATGCGTTCGTATATCAAGGAATCTCTGGAGAAGGGGCATATCCGTCCATCCTCTTCCCCTCTTGGTGCTGGATTCTTTTTTGTGGCCAAAAAGACGGATCTTTGAGACCTTGTATTGACTATCGGCTTCTGAATAAAATCACTGTTAAATTTCAGTATCCTTTGCCTCTGTTGTCGGACTTGTTTGCCCGGATTAAAGGTGCCAAGTGGTTCACCAAAATAGATCTTCGTGGTGCGTACAACCTTGTGCACATTAAGAAAGGAGATGAATGGAAAACTGCATTTAATACGCCCGAAGGTCATTTTGAGTACTTGGTGATGCCTTTTGGGCTCTCTAATGCTCCTTCAGTGTTTCAGTCCTTTATGCATGATATTTTCCGGAAGTATCTGGATAAATTTATGATTGTTTATCTGGATGATATTCTGGTTTTTTCTGATGATTGGGACTCGCATGTAGAGCAGGTCAGGATGATGTTTCAGGTTTTGCGTGAGAATGCTTTGTTTGTTAAGGGCTCAAAGTGTCTCTTTGGAGTACAGAAGGTTCCCTTTTTGGGTTTTATTTTTTCCCCCTCTGCGGTGGAGATGGACCCAGTCAAGGTCCGAGCTATTCATGATTGGACTCAACCCACGTCAGTTAAGAGTCTTCAGAAGTTCTTGGGTTTTGCTAACTTCTACCGTCGTTTTATTGCTAATTTTTCTAGCGTTGTTAAACCTTTGACGGATATGACCAAGAAAGGTTCTGATGTTGCTAACTGGGCTCCTGCAGCCGTGGAAGCTTTCCAAGAGTTGAAGCGCCGGTTTACTTCAGCACCTGTTTTGTGCCAGCCTGATGTCTCACTTCCCTTTCAGGTTGAAGTGGATGCTTCTGAGATTGGGGCAGGGGCCGTTTTGTCGCAGAGAGGCCCTGGTTGCTCTGTAATGAGACCATGTGCTTTTTTCTCTAGGAAGTTTTTGCCTGCTGAGCGGAATTATGATGTTGGCAATCGGGAGTTGCTGGCCATGAAGTGGGCATTTGAGGAGTGGCGTCATTGGCTCGAGGGTGCTAAGCATCGTGTGGTGGTCTTGACTGATCACAAAAATCTGATGTATCTCGAGTCTGCTAAACGCCTGAATCCTAGACAGGCCCGTTGGTCATTGTTTTTTCTCCCGTTTTGACTTTGTGGTCTCGTATTTACCAGGTTCAAAGAATGTGAAGGCTGATGCTCTTTCAAGTAGCTTTGTGCCTGACTCTCCTGGAGTCGCTGAACCAGTTGGTATTCTTAAAGAGGGAGTAATCTTGTCAGCCATTTCTCCGGATTTGTGACGTGTGTTGCAGAGATTTCAGGCTGGTAGACCTGACTCTTGTCCACCTGACAGACTGTTTGTTCCTGATAAGTGGACCAGCAGAGTCATTTCCGAGGTTCATTCCTCGGTGTTGGCAGGGCATCCGGGAATTTTTGGCACCAGAGATTTGGTGGCTAGGTCCTTTTGGTGGCCTTCCTTGTCACGGGATGTGCGGTCATTTGTGCAGTCCTGTGGGACTTGTGCTCGAGCTAAGCCTTGCTGTTCTCGTGCCAGCGGGTTGCTCTTGCCCTTGCCTGTCCCGAAGAGGCCTTGGACACACATTTCCATGGATTTCATTTCAGATCTTCCGGTGTCTCAGGGCATGTCTGTCATCTGGGTGGTATGTGATCGCTTTTCCAAGATGGTCCATTTGGTATCTTTGCCTAAGCTGCCTTCCTCTTCCGATCTGGTTCCTCTGTTCTTTCAGAATGTGGTTCGTTTACACGGCATTCCTGAGAATATCGTGTCTGACAGAGGATCCCAGTTTGTTTCCAGGTTCTGGCAATCCTTTTGTGCTAAGATGGGCATTGACTTGTCGTTTTCGTCTGCCTTTCATCCTCAGACTAATGGACAAACGGAGCGAACTAATCAGACTCTGGAGGCTTATTTGAGGTGTTTTGTTTCTGCAGATCAGGATGATTGGGTGACCTTCTTGCCGTTGGCTGAGTTTGCCCTTAATAATCGGGCTAGTTCCGCTACTTTGGTTTCGCCATTTTTCTGCAACTCTGGTTTCCATCCTCGTTTTTCCCCAGGACATGTGGAGCCTTCTGACTGTCCTGGGGTAGATTCTGTGGTGGATAGGTTGCAGCAGATTTGGAATCATGTGGTGGACAACTTAAAGTTGTCACAGGAGAAGGCTCAGCGTTTTGCCAACCGCCGCCGCGGTGTGGGTCCCCGACTTCGTGTTGGGGATTTGGTATGGCTGTCTTCTCGATTTGTTCCTATGAAGGTCTCCTCTCCTAAATTTAAGCCTCGCTTCATCGGTCCTTACAAGATATTGGAAATCCTTAATCCTGTGTCCTTTCGCTTGGATCTTTCGGTGTCGTTTGCCATTCACAACGTGTTCCATAGGTCTTTGTTGCGGCGGTACGTTGTACCTGTGGTCCCTTCTGTTGAGCCTCCTGCTCCGGTGTTGGTTGAGGGCGAGTTGGAGTACGTGGTGGAGAAGATCTTGGATTCTCGTCTCTCCAGGCGGAGGCTTCAGTATCTGGTCAAGTGGAAGGGCTATGGTCAGGAGGATAATTCCTGGGTGGTTGCCTCTGATGTGCATGCGGCCGATTTAGTTCGTGCCTTTCACGCTGCTCATCCTGATCGCCCTGGTGGTCTTGGTGAGGGTTCGGTGACCCCTCCTTAAAGGGGGGTACTGTTGTGAATTAGACTTTTTTGGCTCCCTCTTGTGGTCACTAGTGATATGACTCTGGGATTGTCTTTCCTCAGTTTGGCACCCACCTGGGTCGTTAGTCCAGGGGTGTTGCTATATGAAGTTCCTGAATTCTCAGTCTGGTGCCTGACATCGTTGTAATCAGTTCTTTCTGTTTGCTCCTGTCTGCTGGTCCTGGTTCGTGCATAACTAAGCTAAGTCCTGCTTCCTTGTTTTTTGGTTATTTGTATTGCTATTATTTTTTGTCCAGCTTGTACTAAATGTGATTCCTGATTTTGCTGGAAGCTCTAGGGGGCTGGTATTCTCCCCCCGGGCCGTTAGACGGTTCGGGGGTTCTTGAATATCCAGCGTGGAAATTTTGATAGGGTTTTTGCTGACCGTATAAGTCATCTTACTATATTCTGCTATTAGTCAGTGGGCCTCTCTTTGCTAAATACCTAGTTCATTCTTACGTTTGTCTTTTCTTCTTACCTCACCGTTATTATTTGTTGGGGGCTTGTATCCAACTTTTGGGGTCTTTTCTCTGGAGGCAAGAAAGGTCTATCTTTTCCCTTCTAGGGTTAGTTAGTTCTCTGGCTGGCGCGAGACGTCTAGAACCAACGTAGGCACGTTCCCCGGCTGCTGCTATTTGTGGTGCTAGGATTAGATATACGGTCAGCCCAGTTACCACTGCCCTATGAGCTGGTTTTTTGTGTTTGCAGACTTAGAATTTATTTCTGAGACCCTCTGCCATTGGGGTCATAACACATCTCAATAGTAGAAGGAGAAAAAATAAAACCCAAAAAGGAAACCTTGTGTACTCCAAAGAGACATTTTGAGCCCTTCACAAATAAAGCGTTAGCAAGCAGGACCTGAAAGACCATCCTGACCTGCTTCACATGGGACTCCCAATCATTAGAAAAGACCAAAATGTCATCCAGATACACAATCATAAATTTATCCAGATATTCTCGGAAAATGTCATGCATAAAGGACTGAAACACAGAAGGAGCATTAGAGAGTCCAAAAGGCATCACCAAGTACTCAAAATGGCCTTCGGGCTTATTAAATGCTGTTTTCCATTCGTCCCCCTGCTTGATACGCACAAGGTTATACGCACCTCGAAGATCTATCTTGGTGAACCAACTGGATCCCTTAATCGGAGCAAACAGATCAGACAATAATGGCAAAGGATACTGAAATTTGACCGTGATTTTATTTAGAAGACGATAATCTATACAAGGTCTCAGAGAACCATCCTTCTTGGCCACAAAAAAGAATTCCGCACCAAGAGGGGAGGAGGATGGGCGAATATGTCCCTTCGCCAAAGACTCCTTTATATAACTCCGCATCGCGGCATGTTCTGGTATAGACAAATTAAAAAGTCGTCCCTTAGGGAACTTACTGCCAGGAATCAAATTTATAGCACAATCACAATCCCTATGAGGAGGCAGGGCACCAGATCTGGGCTCATCAAATACATCCTGGTAGTCCAACAAAAACTCAGGGACCTCAGAAGGAGTGGAAGAAGCAATTGACACCAAAGGGACATCGCCATGAATCCCCTGACAACCCCAACTTAACACAGACATAGCTTTCCAATCCAGAACTGGATTATGGGCCTGCAGCCATGGCAGACCCAAAACTACAACATCATGCAAATTATGCAGCACAAGAAAGCGAATCACCTCCTGATGTACAGGAGTCATGCACATGGTCACTTGAGTCCAATACTGAGGCTTATTCTCAGCCAATGGCGTAGCATCTATTCCCCTCAGTGGAATAGGAAATTCCAAAGGCTCCAGAACAAAACCACAGCGCTTGGCAAACGACAAATCCATAAGATTCAGGGCAGCACCTGAATCCACAAAAGCCATAACTGAGTAGGATGACAAAGAACAGATTAAAGTAACAGACAAAATGAACTTAGGCTGTATAGTACCAATGGTGACAGGTTTAGCGATTTTTTTTAAGCGCTTAGAGCAAGCTGAGATAACATGAGTAGAATCACCACAGTAAAAGCACAACCCATTTTGACGTCTATGACTTTGTCGCTCAATTCTAGTCAGAATTCTGTCACATTGCATTGACTCAGGTCTCTGTTCAGAACACAGCCAGAGGATGCGCAGATT
This sequence comes from Ranitomeya variabilis, assembly GCF_051348905.1. Lineage (NCBI taxonomy): Eukaryota > Metazoa > Chordata > Amphibia > Anura > Dendrobatidae > Ranitomeya > Ranitomeya variabilis. Next base: position 1,016,061,538 of record NC_135232.1, on the reverse strand, counting down.
TGCGCTCCCGCAAACGCCGATCAATCTGATTGGCCAAAGCCATTGAATCACTCAGACTTGCAGGCGTGGGGAACCCCACCATAACATTCTTAATGGCTTCAGAAAGACCCTCTCTGAAATTTGCAGCCAGGGCACACTCATTCCATTGAGTAAGCACTGACCATTTCCGAAATTTTTGACAGTACACCTCAGCTTCATCCTGACCTTGAGAGATAGCCAGCAAAGCCTTTTCTGCCTGGTTCTCAAGATTATGTTCCTCATAAAGCAGTCCAAGCGCCAGAAAAAATGCATCCACATTCAGCAATGCAGGATCTCCTGGCGCCAGAGAGAAAGCCCAATCTTGAGGGTCGCCGCGTAACAAGGAGATAACAATTTTAACTTGCTGAGCGGAATCACCAGAGGAACGAGGTCTCAAAGATAGAAACAATTTACAATTATTCCTAAAATTCAGAAACCTAGATCTATCTCCAGAAAACAACTCAGGAATAGGTATCTTTGGCTCAGACATAGGGCTATGAACAACAAAATCCTGAATATTTTGCACCTTTGCAGCAAGATGATCCACACTAGAAGTCAGACTCTGAATATCCATGTCTGCAGCTGAGCTCAAAACCACCCAGAGATTAAGGGGATTAGAGAAGCTAGACAGACTGCAGCAAAGGAGGAAAAAAAAAAAATTGTACTCTGGACTAGTGTTGAGCATTCCGATACCGCAAGTATCGGGTATCGGCCGATACTTGCGGGTATCGGAATTCTGATACTGAGATCCGATACTTTTGTGGTATCGGGTATCGGTATCGAAACAACATTAATGTGTAAAATAAAGAATTAAAATAAAAAATATTGCTATACTCACCTCTCCGACGCAGCCTGGACCTCACCGAGGGAACCGGCAGCGTTCTTTGCTTAAAATGCGCGCGTTTACTTCCTTCCGTGACGTCACGGCTTGTGATTGGTCGCGTGCCACCCATGTGGCCGCGACGCGACCAATCACAGCAAGCCGTGACGTAATTTCAGGTCCTGAATGCAGAATTAGGCATACAGGACCTGAAATTACGTCATGGCTTGCTGTGATTGGTCGCGTCGCGGTCACATGGGCGGCACGCAACCAATCACAAGCCGTGACGTAATTTTAAAATGCGCGCGTTTCCTGCCTCCCGTGACGTCACGGCTTGTGATTGGTCGCGTCGCCCATGTGACCGCGACGCGAGCAATCACAAGCCGGAACGTAATTTTAAAATCCTGAATGCCTAGAATTAGGCATTCAGGACCTGAAAATTATGTCACGGCTTGCTGTGATTGGTCGCGTCGCGGCCACATGGGCGGCACGCGACCAATCACAAGCCGTGACATCACGGAAGGAAGTAAACGCGCGCATTTTAAGCAAAGAATGCTGCCGGTTCCCTCTGTGAGGTCCAGGCTGCATCGGAGAGGTGAGTATAGCAATATTTTTTATTTTAATTCTTTATTTTACACATTAATATGGATCCCAGGGCCTGAAGGAGAGTTTCCTCTCCTTCAGACCCTGGGAACCATCAGGGATACCGTCCGATACTTGAGTCCCATTGACTTGTATTGGTATCGGGTATCGGTATCGGATTAGATCCGATACTTTGCCGGTATCGGCCGATACTTTCCGATACCGATACTTTCAAGTATCGGACGGTATCGCTCAACACTACTCAGGACTTCTTTTATCCCACTTCATGTGATGCATTAAACACTTTTTTGGCCTGCTGTACTTTTATGATCCCAGTGGCTGGGGATCACAGGAAATACTAGCTAAGTAACTAAACATAGACACGAGCTCTAGGGAGGTGGTAACTGGACTGACCGCAAAACCTGATCCTATCCAAACACACTAAAGGTAGCCGGTGAATGTGCCTAAAATCCTGGACGTCTCAACGCAGCCTGAGAAACTGACTACCCCTAAAGAGAAAGCAAGACCTCACTTGCCTCAAGAGAAATAACCCCAAAGATATAGGAAGCCCCCAACAAATAATAACAGTGAGGTAAGGAGAAAAGACACATGTAGGAATGAAAACAGATTCAGCAAATGAGGCTTCTCTTGAAGAGACTGGGAGCAAGGTAGTCAGAAGGAATCAGAATAGCACTGAATACATTGACAGCAGGCATAGACTGAGAGTCCAAGTGAGCTTAAATAGAAAACCAGCCCACAGATAACCAGACAGCTGATGCCAGTCACAAACCTGCAGAAAGACAGCACTCACACAGTACCACTTGTGACCACAAGAGGGAGCCCAGAAATAGAGTTCACAACATCTGTCCACAGAAGCCAATATTTCATGTAACAGAATTGAAATAATAAACAACAAAATTACTCACTTGTCTGAAGAGAAGATGATAATCCATTTGTCCCATGATGGGTCTAGCTCTGCTATATTTAGATGGCAGGCTGCATTGTTGTATGATGCAACTATACAGCATGGCATCCATCAGAGACACACTGAACAGTGGGTGCTAGTGCTACTCAGTGTCTTGTAGTGTTATCTGTGTGTCATCAGTGTGCATGTATGCAGGACATTTGAGGCTTGTGGTGCTACCGGAAACACTGATTTTTGAAAGAACCCTTGGTGAACTTGATCATTTACCGAACTTTGGCCAACCTTTGCTGATTTTCAGGGAAAATGTTTGGGAATCCGAACACGAATCAAAATGTGCAACATTCTTGCTGAATTTGATATTGGCAAACATTTTCCGAACAAGTCTACTAAGGACTCACCAATGTGATCATTGCAATAAAGTTCAAAGTGTGCACATTAAAATGTTAATCACAGTTTTGCATAGTGTAGTTAACACCATTGTACACTTTGCTGTAAATTCTACAGTGCAGATTGTTGTAAACTCCACAGTATACACACTGCAGTATATTCTATAGTGCACAGTTCTCTAAAATCCACATAATAGACATTGAAGATTAGGTCCACATTGTGTTTTTGCTCTCTGGCTGGTCTATATGCTGAAGTGGTAAGAGCTTGACAGTGGATACTATCAGGATTGATGTTGAAGTGACTGTCTACCACAGAGACCCAATATAAAATAAATGTATACCACATGGAACACGTTTATTTGCAGTGGCACTCTGTATAGGAATGTGCAGATAAACAAATGGAATGCCAATGAGTATCAGACAGAAAGAAGTACATTTCAGTACTTTTAGCCTCTGTGTTAGTGAATGGTTGCTTATGGAAATAATACAAAGTATGTCGGGAAAAGCTCTCATTGTCTATTGTAGGCTAGGAGGCTAGGTGCATGGAAGTACTGTGAGCTTAGCCTTACTATATCTATGCATCTCTTTCATTTTATGCTAAGGCATGTTTATCAGTAACCCAACAGAAACAAAGTACAGTGCCATGTAAAAGTTTAGGCACCCTTTGCTAAAATTACTGTTATTGTAAACAGTTAAGCAAGTTAAAACGTAATGATCTATAAAACGCCTAAAGTTAAATATGACTCATTTCCTCTATATTTTAGGCAAAAAAAAAATATTGTCATATTTTACATTTTAAAAATTACAAAAAGGAAAATGGGCCAATGCAAAAATGTGGGCACCCTTGGAGATTTGTGTGCTTAGGTATTTTGACCAAGGTTTCAGATCTTATTTTAGGGCTATGGTTTGTTTACTATCATCAATAGGAAAGGTCAGGTGATACAAAATTCCCAGCTTTACAAAATTCAAGCCTCCTCTAACCTTTTGCCAAGAAACACCAGCCATAAGTTCCTCTAAGCAGTTGCCTAACCTTCTGAAATTGAAAAAGATTGGAGGCCCACAATGCAGGAGAAGGCTATAAGAAGATAGCAAAGCATGTTCAAGTTGCCCTTTCATCAGTTTGAAATATAATTAAGAAATGTCAGTTAACAGGAGGTCAAGATAAGGTGTGGAAGAACAAACACAATTTCTGTGACAGCTCCTCATAGGATCACCAGAGAGTAGTGATGGGCTAGCACTAAATCAATGGTAATGATGGGCGAGCACTAAAATGCTTGGGTGCTCGTTGCTCGGGTCGAGCATATTGGAATGCTCAGGTGCTCGACCCGAGCAAAGAGCCCAATGTAAGTCTACAGTATGGGAAACTCGAGCATTTTTGCAGTGGCCCCCCAGGGGTCTTAAGAGGGTCTATAGACTGCAGAAATTGATTGGAACAGAGCTCAAATAACATGGGAACATCATGGGGAAGAACCCTGGAAGCATTTCTGACTCCCAGGTCACTGCTGTGAACAATGTTGTCAGAGTGTTACACCACTTTTACAGACTCACAATGAAACATATAAAAACTAAACCAAAATGGATTTTCTTGGGAATTATATTAAGGAACATCCTTTCCAGGGTAATGATTTGTATATAAGGCAAAATAAATAACACCAACCAAAAATGCTCCTCCACCACTTGGGTTATGTTCACACGTTGTGTTTTGATGCGTTTTTCAACTTTAGCATTGCTTTCAAAAAAGACAAATGCATTCACTGGGAAATATATTTTTAACATTTTACAACCTTATCTGGCTATGTGGTATGTGACACATCATCTGACACATCCTGTTTCATTCATGAACGAGGGACTCTGAAAGTCACAATGTCTATTTTTAAAGGTCCATCAGGCAGCTTTTACCATTCTTAAAGGGCCAGCAGTCAGCCCTCACTATTCTTAGAGAGCCATCAGCTGGCTATGCTTTGTTGTTCCCATTATTAAACAGTGGGTCACCTATCATGTTATTGCGTATGCAGAGAGTGGCTTGGCTGCCAAAAATTTGGATGCACCCCAATAACCCTTTGATGCGATGTACAGGATGGCCATATGCAACCAAAGTTCCCATTATTTGTAATTTGGTACTCCCATGCTGTTTGCCTATGCATTGAATGCAAGGCCTGCCCAGCACCAAAATTACACGCACCTCAATAACTCTTTGAACACATGTACAGGATGGCCACATGAAACCAAAGTTCCCTTTATTAGTAATTTGGTAATCCCATACTGTTTGTCTATGCATTGAATGCAAGACCTGCCCAGCCCCAAAGTAACACACACCCCAATAACCCTTTGAACACACGTACGGGATGGCCACATGAAACTAAAGATCCCATTATTAGTAATTTGGTACTCCCAAACTGTTGCCTATGCAGTGAATTGTGATGTTGAGCCTGAAGAATCTGCAGTGGAGAATTGCAGTGTTGAGGATGAAAACCCGGCATTGGCAAATTACAGTGTTGAGGCTGAAGACCCGACAGTGGCAAATTGCAGTGTTGAGACTGATGACCTGGCAGTGGAGAACTGCATTGTTGAATCTGACCAACCCCTACAGCCTTACTATTTGCCTATGCATTGAATGCAAGGCCTGCCCCAAATTTGACCGCACCCCAGTACCCCTTGGAAGAGATGTTGAGGAGGGCCTCATAAACATATGTTCCTTCTCATTACAAAGGAGCGGGTCTCCTATAATTGTAATGCCCATGCAGTAAGTGTATGGGCTGACAAACATTTCCGCTTTGAGGGTATACATCAACCTAGTGTGTAAATTTTCTGTTATGGGCATCATAAACGCCCTTTAAAAAATGATGTTGTATCACAGACCACGGTCACCCTGGTGATCTTTTGGTGGTGGATGAAGAGGATGAGTAGAAGGAGGAGGACAACAGCAAATAGGCCAAATCAGGAGGTGCATACCCATGTGTGGGTGTGAAGATGTGCATGGAAATAGACCTAAAAAAAAAACACTGGATTTGAGGTTATATTAAGCTGCTATCATTTGGTGGTGGTGAGAAGTCTGGCTCAATCCAGCCCTTGTTCATTTTAGAAGAGTCAGCCTGTCAGCATTTTCAGTTGACAGGCGAATACAAGTATCAGTTATAACTCCACGAGTGGCACTAAATACGCACTCTGACAGAACGCTAGCAGCAGGGCAGGCCAGATCCTCCAAGGTGTAGAGAGCCAGTCCATGCCACGTGTCCAGCTTGGATACCCAATAATTATAAGGCAGAGAGGAATCACGGAGGACATTTGTACGGTCAGCAAGGTACTCCCTCAGTATCTTCCAAAACTTTGCACTCCTTGTGAGAGTACCCCACACCTCAGGGCCTGTGCAATGGGAGGGTAAGAGAAATTGTCTCCAAGAACTTTGCCAGTGTTCCCCTGCCTCTGCTGGATTAGAGTTGTGTCTCTCGCCTGTACTCATTGGTTTTCCAATTAACTGTGACCTCAGCCACCAGCATTTTCAGATGGGAATTTTTTTAATAATTGAAAAATCAAGGGCCTTCTGGTACTGCACCACTTTAGTACACCTATCTGCCTTTGGAATAAGAGATACAAAGTTCTCTTTGTAGCGTCGGTCTAGAAGTGTCACCAAACAGTAATGACTGTCACCCAATATTTTGAGAACGCGAGGGCCACGGGAAGGACAGCATAACATAATCTCAGCCATGCGCGCCAGACTGCTAACAGGCAAGATTTCCGTGTCCTCACTAAGAGGACAATTGACCATGCTCTCCTTCTCCTCTCTGTCCTCAGGCCAACCACGCTGAATGGACGGTATGTAGTACCATCTGCAGTGCATGAAACTAGCTTCTATTCTTCCTCCTCCTCCTCTTCCTCATTGTCACCCAATCCACATTGGGATGAGTTGAGGCTAGGCTGTGTGTATAATCACCCTGTATGGTTCCTTGCTCTGTCTCATCATGCTCCACCTGCAATGCATCCTCTTTGATTGTGAGCAGAGGCCGTTTCAGAACACAGATAAGTGGGATGCTGATGCTAATTATTGTATAATCGCCGCTCCCATCTTGATGGAGTCCTCAAAGTTTTGGAGGATGGTACATGTTGTGAACTCTATTTCTGGGCTCCCTCTAGTGGTCACAAGCGGTACTGTGTAGTGTTGTCTTTCTGCAGGTTGGCTTCATCAGCTGGTTCGTTATCCTTGGTTGGTTTTCTATTTAGCCCACCTGGATACTCAGTTCCTTGCCTGCTATCAATGTATTCAGTGCTCTTCAGATTTCGTGTGTCTACCTTGCTCCCAGTCTCTCCAAGACAAGCTAAGTTTTTGTTTGATCATTTTTTGATTATCAGTGTTCATTATGTTTTTAGTCCAGCTCACAAAAATGTGATTTCTTCGCTTGCTGGTTGCTCTAGGGGACTGAGTTTCTCCCCCCACACCGTTAGTTGGTGTGGGGGTTCTTGAAATCTAAGAGTGGATATTTTGTAAGGGTTTTTTACTGACCGCATAGATTCCCTTTTCTATTTTCTGCTATCTAGTATTAGTGGGCCTCATTTGCTGAATCTGCTTTCACCCCTGTGTATGTGCCTTCCTCTTACCTCACCGTTATTATTTGTTGGGGGCTTCTATATCTTTGGGGATTATTTCTCTGGAGGCAAGAGAGGTCTTTCTTTCTCTCTAGGGGTAGTTAGTGTTGTGAATTAGACTTTTTTGGCTCCCTCTTGTGGTCACTAGTGATATGACTCTGGGATTGTCTTTCCTCTGTTTGGCACCCACCTGGGTCGTTAGTCCAGGGGTGTTGCTATATAACTTCCTGGATCCTCAGTCCAGTGCCTGGCATCGTTGTAATCAGATCCTTTCTGTTTGCTCCTGTCTGCTGGTCCTGGTTATTGCAAAATTAAGCTAAGTCCTGCTTCCTTGTTTTTTGGTTATCTGTATTGCTCTTATTTTCTGTCCAGCTTGTACTAAATGTGATTCCTGATTTTGCTGGAAGCTCTAGGGGGCTGGTATTCTCCCCCCGGGCCGTTAGACGGTTCGGGGGTTCTTGAATATCCAGCGTGGAAATTTTGATAGGGTTTTTGCTGACCGTATAAGTCATCTTACTATATTCTGCTATTAGTCAGTGGGCCTCTCTTTGCTAAATATCTAGTTCATTCTTACGTTTGTCTTTTCTCCTTACCTCACCGTTATTATTTGTGGGGGGCTTGTATCCAACTTTTGGGGGTCTTTTCTCTGGAGGCAAGAAAGGTCTATCTTTTCCCTTCTAGGGTTAGTTAGTTCTCCGGCTGGCGCGAGACGTCTAGAACCAACGTAGGCACGTTCCCCGGCTGCTGCTATTTGTGGTGCTAGGATTAGATATACGGTTAGCCCAGTTACCACTGCCCTATGAGCTGGTTTTTTTATGTTTGCAGACTTGGTATGTACTTTTGAGACCCTCTGCCATTGGGGTCATAACAAGTTAGTTCCTTAGGCTGGCTCGAGACGTCTAGGAATTCAGGCACGTTCACCGGCTACTTCTAGTGTGTTTGGTTAGGTTCAGATTTGCGGTCAGTCCAGCTTGCCACCTCCCTAGAGCTTGTCCTATGTTTGTTACTTAGCTGGAGTAATTTGTGATCCTCAGCCACTAAGGATCATAACAGTATAGCAGGCCAAAAAGTGTTTAATGCATCGCAGAAGTGGGATAAAAAGAAGACCTGAGTACATTATTTTTTTTTTTTCCTCCTCCCGCTTTTCCTTTGCTGCATTCTGTTTAGCTTCTTTCATCCCCTTGAACTCTGGGTGGTTTTGAGCTCAGCTGCAGACATGGATGTTCAGACTCTGACTTCTAGTGTGGATCATCTTGCTGCACGGGTGCAAAGTATTCAGGATTTTGTTATTCATAGCCCTATGTCAGAACCAAAGATACCCATTCCTGAGTTGTTTTCTGGAGATAGATCTAGGTTTCAGAATTTTAAGAATAATTGTAAGTTATTTCTATCTCTGAGACCTCGTTCCTCTGGTGATTCCGCTCGGCAAGTAAAGATTGTTATCTCCTTGCTATGTGGCGACCCTCAGGATTGGGCCTTCTCTCTGGCGCCAGGAGATCCTGCATTGCTTAACGTGGATGCGTTTTTTCTGGCTCTTGGACTGCTTTATGAGGAGCCTAATCTTGAGAATCAGGCAGAAAAAGCGTTGCTGGCCCTTTCTCAAGGGCAGGATGAAGCAGAGGTGTATTGTCAAAAATTTCAGAAATGGTCAGTGCTTACTCAATGGAATGAGTGTGCCCTGGCTGCAAATTTCAGAGAAGGTCTTTCTGAAGCCATTAAGGATGTTATGGTGGGGTTCCCCACCCCTACAAGTCTGAGTGATTCTATGGCTTTAGCCATTCAGGTTGATCGGCGTTTGCGGGAGCGCAGATCTGCTCATCCTTTGGCGGTATTATCTGAACAGAGACCTGAGTCTATGCAATGTGATCGAACTCTGACCAGAATTGAGCGACAAAGTCATAGACGTCAAAATGGGTTGTGCTTTTACTGTGGTGATTCTGCTCATGTTATCTCAGCATGCTCTAAACGCTTAAAAAAGGTCGCTAAACCTGTCACCATTGGTACTATACAGCCTAAGTTTATTTTGTCTGTTACTTTGATTTGTTCTTTGTCGTCCTAATCGGTTATGGCCTTTGTGGATTCGGGTGCTGCCCTGAATCTGATGGATTTGTCATTTGCCAGGCGCTGTGGTTTTCTCCTGGAGCCTTTGGAATTTCCTATTCCTCTGAGGGGAATTGATGCTACGCCATTGGCTGAGAATAAACCTCAGTATTGGACGCAAATGACCATGTGCATGACTCCCGTTCATCAGGAGGTGATTCGCTTTCTTGTTCTGCATAATTTACATGATGTTGTCGTTTTGGGTCTGCCATGGTTGCAGGCTCATAATCCAGTTTTAGATTGGAAAGCTATGTCTGTGTCTAGTTGGGGTTGTCAGGGAATTCATGGCGATACTCCATTGGTGTCTATTGCTTCTTCCACTCCTTCTGAGGTCCCTGAGTTTTTGTCTGACTACCAGGATGTATTTGATGAGCCCAGGTCCAGTGCCCTGCCCCCTCATAGGGATTGTGACTGTGCTATAAATTTAATTCCTGGTAGTAAATTCCCTAAGGGACGACTTTTTAATTTGTCTATACCAGAGCATGCCGCGATGAGGAGTTATATAAAGGAGTCTTTGGAGAAGGGACATATTCGCCCATCCTCTTCCCCTCTTGGTGCAGGATTCTTTTTTGTGGCCAAGAAGGACGGTTCTTTGAGACCGTGTATAGATTATCGCCTTCTGAATAAAATTACAGTCAAATTTCAGTATCCTTTGCCTCTATTATCTGATTTGTTTGCTCGGATTAAGGGTGCCAGTTGGTTCACCAAGATAGATCTCTGTGGTGCGTATAATCTTGTGCGCATTAAGCAGGGAGATGAATGGAAAACAGCATTTAATACGCCCGAAGGCCATTTTGAGTACTTGGTGATGCCTTTTGGACTCTCTAATGCTCCTTCTGTGTTTCAGTCCTTCATGCATGACATTTTCCGTGAATATCTGGATAAATTTATGATTGTTTATCTGGATGACATTTTGGTCTTTTCTGATGATTGGGAGTCCCATGTGAAGCAGGTCAGGATGGTGTTTCAGGTCCTGCGTGCCAATGCTTTATTTGTGAAGGGCTCAAAATGCCTCTTCGGAGTACAGAAGGTCTCCTTTTTGGGTTTTATTTTTTATCTTTCTGCTGTGGAGATGGACCCAGTCAAGGTCCAGGCTATTCATGACTGGACTCAGCCCACGTCTGTTAAGAGTCTTCAGAAGTTCTTGGGTTTTGCTAATTTTTACCGTCGTTTCATCGCTAATTTTTCTAGCGTGGTTAAACCTTTGACGGATTTGACCAGGAAGGGCTCTGATGTGACTAATTGGTCTCCTGCGGCCATGGAGGCCTTTCGGGAGCTTAAGCACCGGTTTTCTTCAGCTCCAGTCTTATGTCAGCCAGATGTCTCTCTCCCCTTTCAGGTCGAGGTTGATGCTTCCGAGATTGGAGCAGGGGCTGTTTTGTCACAGAGAAGTTCTGAGGGCTCTGTGATGAAGCCGTGTGCTTTCTTTTCAAGAAAGTTTTCGCCTGCCGAGCGAAATTATGATGTTGGTAATCGGGAGTTGTTGGCTATGAAGTGGGCATTTGAGGAGTGGCGTCATTGGCTCGAGGGAGCTAGACATCGTGTGGTGGTCCTGACTGATCACAAAAATCTGATTTACCTCAAGTCGGCCAAGCGCCTTAATCCTAGACAGGCTCGTTGGTCGTTGTTTTTCTCCCGTTTCAACTTCGTGGTCTCATACCTGCCTGGTTCGAAGAACGTGAAAGCTGATGCACTTTCTAGGAGCTTTTTGCCTGACTCTCCGGGAGTTTCTGAGCCGGCTGGTATTCTTAGAGAGGGAGTGATTTTGTCTGCCATTTCTCCAGATTTGCGACGAGTGCTGCAGAAATTTCAGGCGGATAGACCTGACCGTTGTCCACCAGAGAGACTGTTTGTCCCGGATAGATGGACCAGCAGAGTTATTTCCGAGGTTCATTCTTCAGTGTTGGCGGGTCATCCTGGGATTTTTGGTACCAGAGATTTGGTGGCTAGGTCCTTCTGGTGGCCTTCCTTGTCGCGGGATGTGCGTTCCTTTGTGCAGTCTTGTGGGATTTGTGCTCGGGCTAAGCCTTGCTGTTCTCGTGCCAGCGGGTTGCTTTTGCCTTTGCCTGTCCCGAAAAGGCCTTGGACGCACATCTCCATGGATTTTATTTCGGATCTGCCAGTATCTCAGAGAATGTCTGTCATCTGGGTGGTGTGTGATCGTTTTTCCAAGATGGTCCATTTGGTGCCCTTGCCTAAGCTGCCTTCCTCCTCCGATTTGGTTCCTCTATTTTTTCAGAATGTGGTTCGCTTGCACGGCATTCCTGAAAATATTGTGTCTGATAGAGGATCCCAGTTTGTGTCCAGGTTTTGGCGAACTTTTTGTGCTAAGATGGGCATTGATTTGTCTTTTTCGTCGGCCTTCCATCCTCAGACTAATGGCCAAACTGAGCGAACTAATCAGACGTTGGAGACTTATTTGAGATGTTTTGTTTCTGCTGATCAGGATGATTGGGTGACTTTTTTGCCATTGGCCGAGTTTGCCCTTAATAATCGGGCTAGTTCTGCTACCTTGGTTTCGCCTTTTTTCTGCAATTCTGGTTTCCATGCTCGTTTTTCCTCGGGTCAGGTTGATTCTTCTGACTGTCCTGGGGTGGATTCTGTGGTGGATAGGTTGCAGCAGATTTGGAGCCATGTGGTGGACAATCTGAAATTGTCACAGGAGAGGGCTCAGCGCTTTGCCAACCGCCGCCGCGGTGTGGGTCCCCGACTTCGTGTTGGGGATTTGGTGTGGCTGTCTTCTCGGTATGTTCCTATGAAGGTCTCATCTCCTAAGTTTAAGCCTCGCTTCATCGGTCCTTATAAGATCTTGGAAATCCTTAACCCAGTGTCTTTTCGTTTGGATCTCCCGGCATCGTCTGCCATCCATAATGTGTTCCATAGGTCTTTGTTGCGGAGGTATGTGGTACCTGTGGTTCCTTCTGTTGAGCCTCCTGCTCCGGTGCTGGTTGAGGGCGAATTGGAGTACGTGGAGGAGAAGATTTTGGATTCTCGTATCTCTAGATGGAGACTTCAGTATCTGGTTAAGTGGAAGGGCTATGGTCAGGAGGATAATTCCTGGGTTGTCGCCTCTGATGTTAATGCGGCCGATTTGGTTCGCACCTTCCACGCAGCTCGTCCTGATCGCCCTGGGGGTCTTGATGAGGGTTCGGTGACCCCTCCTCAAGGGGGGGGTACTGTTGTGAACTCTATTTCTGGGCTCCCTCTAGTGGTCACAAGCGGTACTGTGTAGTGTTGTCTTTCTGCAGGTTGGCTTCATCAGCTGGTTCGTAATCCTTGGTTGGTTTTCTATTTAGCCCACCTGGATACTCAGTTCCTTGCCTGCTATCAATGTATTCAGTGCTCTTCAGATTTTGTGTGTCTACCTTGCCCCCAGTCTCTCCAAGACAAGCTAAGTTTTTGTTTGATCATTTTTTGATTATCAGTGTTCATTATGTTTTTAGTCCAGCTCGCTAAAATGTGATTTCTTTGCTTGCTGGTTGCTCTAGGGGACTGAGTTTCTCCCCCCACACTGTTAGTTGGTGTGGGGGTTCTTGAAATCTCAGAGTGGATATTTTGTAAGGGTTTTTTACTGACCGCATAGATTCCCTTTTCTATTTTCTGCTATCTAGTATTAGTGGGCCTCATTTGCTGAATCTGCTTTCACCCCTGTGTATGTGCCTTCCTCTTACCTCACCGTTATTATTTGTTGGGGGCTTCTATATCTTTGGGGATTATTTCTCTGGAGGCAAGAGAGGTCTTTCTTTCTCTCTAGGGGTAGTTAGTTCCTTAGGCTGGCTCGAGACATCTAGGAATTCAGGCACGTTCACCGGCTACTTCTAGTGTGTTTGGTTAGGTTCAGATTTGCGGTCAGTCCAGCTTGCCACCTCCCTAGAGCTTGTCCTATGTTTGTTACTTAGCTGGAGTAATTTGTGATCCTCAACCACTAAGGATCATAACAGGTACATATGTCTGACATCCATGTCCACTCTTGAGATCTTATGTGTGCAGTCTGAGCTGGCTACCGACCGCCTTGTTGATGCTGGTAGTCAACAACTGCCCTCTTCTGCTCTCACATAATTTCCGACATCTGCAATGTAGAGTTCCAATGCGTGGAGACATCACACAACAGTCGGTGAGACAGAAGCTGCAAACGCTGATGAAGCACTGCAAGCGCGGTGGAAGCTGCAGCTGACTTTCTAAAATGGGCACACAGGTGGCGTACTTTCACTAGCAGATCTGGCAGCTCCAGGTAGCTTTTGAAAAACCATTGAACAATGAGGTTAAGCACATGGGCCAGGCATGGTACGTGTTTGAGCTCGCCTGAACATCACCACCATTGTCTCACATGACCATGCCTGGCTGTAGGTTTAGCGATGTCAGCCACAGATCTGCCTGCACTTTCAGAGCTGCCAACAACTTTTCAGCATTGTGCGGTTTGTCACCTATGCATATTAGCTTCAGCACAACCTGTTGCCTCTTGGATGAGGCAGTGCTACAGTGCTTCCAGCTTGTGACTGATGGGGTCGTTTTAGAGATGGAGGCTGAAGAGGAGGCGGATGATGTGCAGGAGCTGTAGACTGTGGGAGAAACCCTGATTGATGTAGGGCCTGTAATCCTCGACGTCAAGAGGACGTATTCCATCCAATAGCGTAGCTACCGGGTAGGCAGAGGGGGCCATCGCCCCGGGCCTTGCACTCTGATGGGGCCCACCTTGAGCTACGCTACTGTAAGCGCACCAATGCAGTTACATTCTGCGAAAAGCAGGGAGAATCAATCTCCCTGCTCTGCCTAATATGGAGCCCCTGAGCAGGCGGGGGGGCGGTGCCAGCAGTTGGCCCCCTGCCCATTATCGCAAGGTGAGCTGTATCGGCATCTAGCCTATACAGCTCACTGCATTGATGAGGGAAGGAGCACTGCGCTGAGCTCCTTCTACCATCATGCCCCACACTGACAGTGGGCGTGATGACGTCACCACCCGGCGCCCGCTTTCTTTGAATGTGCCGGTATGTCCTATTTTGCAGTATGTTCCCCCAAATGGATGTACTGATATATCCTGGCAATTGTGTGGGCACAGTAGCTATGCCCACACAATTGTTGCTGGGAGCTTTGTTTAAGTGATAGTTAAGCCCTGTCTCTCACAGCTAAACCCTGTCTGTCAGAGCCAAGGATGATGCCTACACCACAGTATTTTGAGGTTAGGAAATGAGGGGGCTCTCTCAGCCGATCGCCACCTCCACAAAGTAATTGCGGGCTACCGATGGTAGTCATGGTAACAGGAGATCAAGTGATGATCTCCGGATTTGCCAGCAATAGTAGAAAGGTAGACCACACCAGGTGCATTCTCTAACAGGCATTTTGTCAGCGTAGCACTGACAGGTATAATAGTACATGTGAATTGCAATGCATTACATTGGTGATCTGAGTAATAGAAGTTAAAAGCCCATATAAAACAAAGTAAAAAGTGAAGAAAAAAAAAGTTTAAAAAAATTGAAACACTTTAAAAAAAAAATCCCAACATGAAGACAAAAGAAAAAAAAATGACACCAATAAATATGTAAAAACAAAAATAAACAAAAAAAGCATGTATATTTAATATCACCGTGTCCAGAAAGACACAATCTATAAAATTGTCACACTAGGTAACCCTTCAGTGAACACCATATAAAAAATGAATAAAAAATGTACCAAAAAGCTATGCTTTTTCATCGCAATGCCAAATAGTAGAATAATATACAAAGAGGCAAATGTAAATAAAAATGTTATAGTTGAAAATTACATCTTGTCCCACAAAAACTAAGCTGCAATATTATCAGCAGAGAAATAAGCTATAGCTATCAGAATATAGACTTGTTTTTATTGTGTAAAAGCGGCAAAACATAAGAAAAGTTGTGTAAAAGATGAAAGCTGTCTTATCACTTTTACCACACGGAGAATGGCAATAAAGAAAAAATTATTCTGAATTGCTGTTTTTTATTTATTTTGCAACCCAAAAATCAGAATAGAAAACAATCAAAAAAGGTTATGGCTGAAAATGGTATCAATAAAAATTTCAACTCATCCTGCAAAAAATGAGCCCTCGCATGGCTCTATTGGCAGAAATATAGAAAAATGTATCTCCCCAAATATGGAATGCAAATCATTTTTTTGGTAAAAAAAAGCATTTTTTAGTGTGTGATAGAAGCCAAACATAAAATGCCAATATAAATTTGGTTTCGCTGTAATTGCACTGAGCTGAAGAATAAACGCCTCTAATGACTTATTCCACACAAACAATGGCATAAAAAATGAATAAAACCAATTCTTGACCTGCTATTGATTTTGTTATAATGCCCCCCAAAAATCGTAGCAAGGCTCAGCTCACAATTATCCTGTGCTCTACGTTGAGCAATTACATCAGGATTTCCATGCTAATCTCTGAAATACGTGATTTAGACTTAAATCTCTACGGAAGATTCCCTACAATGAGGCAGATGGAGAGACTTTGAACTCTCTCTGGCCTATAAGCCAGCGGTGTCCATCTTTTTAAGTGTCTTTTTAGATGTGCACAAAAGTACAGTTAGCTACAGTTTTGTGTATGTCGGAAAAGGACACCACTGAATAGAGGCCAGACGAAGACCAAAGTAACTCTGCCTCTTCATTAAAGTGAATGGATCCCTCGGAGGTTTTATTGGAATCACGTCATTTGGAGATATATATGAAAACCCAAATGTAAGTATTGAGCATAGAGCTCTGTGTAAATGTGATCCAACATTTTAAGTAAAATGTACCTAAAAACCTTGAACTCAATCCACAAAAAACAAGTCCCACTTAGGTCTGTCACCTGTCAGCAGAAATATAGTGGGCTTCCATATTACTGGAAACACAACGAATTTGGAAAAATGCTATGGCTCCTCACCCCCCAAAAGAAATCTAGTGCATGCTGCGCTCCTAAATTCAAATGACCGGCCCGTTCTGAGACCCAGTGTGCCTAAACCACATTTAGCATCCATATGCTTTATATTTCTGAAGTGATGAGAGCCTGCTTAATTTACTATGTGCATGTCTCCAGAAGCATGAACTTGGCACAATGTACTGGACACTAGTACATACGGGTAGGGTTGAGCGACTTTTATTTTTATAGGATCGGGTCGGGTTTCACGAAACCCGACTTTCTCAAAAGTCGGGTCGAGTAAAATCGGCCGATCCTATAAAAAAGTCGGGGTCGGGGTCGGCCGAAACACGAAACCCAATGCAGTGCAATGGGATACTATGGTTTCCAGGGTCTGAAGGAGAGGAAACTCTCCTTCAGGCCCTGGGATCCATATTTAAGTGTAAAATAAAGAATTAAAATAAAAAATATTGATATACTCACCTCTCCGACGCAGCCTGGACATCGCCGCTGGTA
The DNA here is from genome assembly GCF_051348905.1 of Ranitomeya variabilis. Lineage (NCBI taxonomy): Eukaryota > Metazoa > Chordata > Amphibia > Anura > Dendrobatidae > Ranitomeya > Ranitomeya variabilis. Next base: position 1,016,044,760 of record NC_135232.1, on the reverse strand, counting down.
ACCGGCATCTTCCGTTCCTAAGAATGGCGCTTGAAAGACCTTTCGATGACGTCACGGCTTGTGATTGGTCGCGGCCGCCCACGTGACCGCTCAGCGACCAATCACAAAGCCGTGACGTAATTTTCAGGTCCTAAATTCCTCATTCTAGGAATTTAGGACATGAGAATTACGTCACGGCTTTTGATTGGTCGCTGAGCGGTCACGTGGGCCGCCACGACCAATCACAAGCTGTGACGTCATCGAAAGGTCTTTCAAGCTCCATTGTTAGGAACGGAAGATGCCGGTTACCAGCGGCGATGTCCAGGCTGCGTCGGAGAGGTGAGTATATCAAAATTTTTATTTTAATTCTTTATTTTACACTTAAATGTGGATTCCGATACCGATTTCCGATATCGCAAACATATCGGAACTCGGTATCGGAATTCCGATACCAGATTCAGAAGATCGCCGACCTCATGGCCGACCCCACACAGGGGTCTGGTCGGGTTTCATGAAACCCGACTTTGCCAAAAGTCGGCGACTTCTGAAAATGGCCGACCCGTTTCGCTCAACCCTACATACGGGGCACTACGACAGATGGGGCCTTAAAATGTGCATGCACTGCAATGGAAGATTAACAATTTTCACTCAGCAACATCCATTGCTGCTTGTTTCTGGAAAGTACCCATGGAGTCAATACACGAGTAGGTAAATTCCCAGAAAAGTGTAATTTCCAAAATGTGGTCACTTGAGCTGGAATTCTGCTGTTCTCTGGGTCTCTGTATATGAAGTCCAGAAACTATTCTACAAAAATGTGTCCTCCAAGAGTCAAATAGCACTCCTTTCCTTCTGAATCTCATCATGTGGCAAAGCAGTACTGTACAGCCACTTTTATGGTATTGCCACATTCAGCAGAAATTGTGTGACAACCTTTTCTGCTATTTTTACTCAATTTTCCAGTATGAAAATGTAAAATCTGGGAATAAAACAAATTTGTTGTCGTAAATATTATTTTTTTTTTCACTGCACAATGATATAATGTTCTGTGACACAACTGTCGTGTCAATATGATCAGTGGACCCTTAGATGAATTCATTGAGAGGTGTAGTGTGTAAAATGGGGTCACTTAAATGGGGTTCTGCTGCTCTGGCACTTCAGGGGCTCGGCCAGTGTGACATGGCGCCCGCAAAGCATAACAGCAAAATTTGCACTACAATATGACACTCTTCTGAGCTTTTAACTGTGCCTTAAAAGTTGCTCCTAATTATATGTATGGTATTGGCACACTCAAGAGAACTGTGAGGTCCATTTTTTTCAATTAGTCTTTATAAAAATTAAAAACTTGAGGCCAAAGCAGTATTTTAGTGGTAAGAATGTAATTATTAGTGATGAGTGAATAGCATTGTTGCTCTGGTGATTTTCAAGTATTTGTTAGTGCTCGGAGATTTAGCTTTCCTCGCTTCAGCTGCATGATTTATGGCTGCTAGACAGGCTGAGTACATATGAAGAATGCCTGTTTGTTAGGGAATTCCCACATGTATTCTGGCTGTCCAGCAGCTGTAAATCATGCAGCTGAGGTGGCAAAAACTAAATCTCTGTGCACTAACAAATACTCGGAGATAACCCGAGCGTGCTCGAGGAGACCTGAAAAACAATGCTATTCGCTCATCAATAGTAATTATTCTTTCTTAACCACCCACTGTTATAAAATTTTGTGATGTACATGTGGTGTCAGTATGCTCACTGCACTCCTAGATGAATTGCTGATCTCCTATATATTTCACTGTTATAGGTAACAGAAGTTATCACCAAAGCACCATTACACCATCCCTGGAAATAATGATTATCTCCTAATCTTCCTCTTTGATAATGGGATCAATGGATGGATGGGGAAAGAGTTGTGAATGTATTAATAAATTGTAAAACCTGGAAGGGACAGACATAGGGTCTTATCTGGGTAAATGTTGGGGAAAGGCTATGCACTATCATGCTCACCTGATCAGGTTGTGTGAACTGAACACAACTTCTGAAAAAGACTTAAGCTGCTGCAGACCCACAAGAAAGAAATCAAGAAAACTAGAAACTATTGGGTAAAACTGTGCTGCCATCAAAGGATGATAAGAAGGCAGAAATCCAATTCTGCAGTTTATTGGCCAGCGAGTTTTGAAGTTTCAAATTTCTTTATCAGGACAAAACTACGGGAATTTATGTATTCATGTTATAGATGGAATTCAGCAATGTATATACTGTACATTGCATAATGTATATAATAGGAGGTGTGTACATAAATACAAAAGCTGGAGGAAAATTCACAGGCTGGTTCAGATCGTACAGCTAAGCTATCATTCACAATACTAAAAGCTCAGCATGCCCGTGCCTCAGATTGGGCAGAAGAGCTGTCACTCACAAAATTGGCAGCTGAGCGGGCCCCTGATCCTATGGGGTGACGGAGCTGTCACTAACATCGTCCTTAGGACACTGAGTGGTGGAATCGTGACACATACACGCTCAATGATGTTGTTTAGATAAAGATTAAATTATTAGATGGTCAGACGGCCTTATGTTCTCTCATGATCTGAATCAGCATGAGAAAAAAGGTGCTAGCTGGCACTGCCCCATAACATAAAATTGAGTCCGGTGCTATCTGATAAAACAGTGGATAGCACTCCACCTTGTTATACGCTTGTGTAAGTAAACCCTTAGGCCAACCCAAATATATTGGGGTGAAAGCGAAGCTAAATTAAATCAATGTGAAAAAGGCAAAGATGCAGCCTCACACCGAGATGTGTGTGGCACATAGGAAATGGAAGTTGAGTATAGTTGTAAGGGGCTGTAGTGGCACACCTCGACTCGTGCGGCAATTATAAATAAAGATAGAGGCCCTTATAACAATCAGCTATTTCAGTGTAACAAGTAATGTCCCTCCACATGTAACTGTTAAGTTTTTACCTCTGATCTGTGCAGAAGATGTATTGCTCAAGTTTCATTCCTGTTACTGGATATACATAAGTTTCACTAGTTCTTAAGTAAAGAAAAGTTTATTTTAATACACTTGTCTCTATCATTCATCTCTATTCAGTGTCCTGGCTTGCCATGTCAATCAGCAGTATGCGTTCTTCATTTGCATTTGCAAGAGTCAGATGAAAGAGTGAAGAATTGCAATACCATCAAGTTTTTGTTGTGTTTTGTTTATATGGTATTCATTATATGGTAAGAATGACCTGATGAAAACATGATTCTCCAGGTCAATACAACTACATCGCTATAAAATATGCATATGATACTTTTTATTTATCAGGTGACAAATTATCAGAGGCTGGTAAAAGAAAAAATGTTGTTTTGTCATAAGGTCCCATAGCAAAACTTCCAAGTGAACCCACTCTCCCCCCCATCAAAAAACAAAATATCAGTCATAGCGCAAAATAGTATACCTGACAACTTTTAAAGACAGAGAGAGGGACAAGTATTGTGACACATATGCATTGATTGTGCTCCTTGTGTTTTAACCCTTTCAAAGCTGTATAGAGTATTATACCCTCAAAATGCCTATCCATACACAGTGTGGTGCTCTCACAGTGAATTCCATCACACATTTTGCCCCACATTAGCCTCATCAGGCACAGCATCATGACTCCATGGCACCCCCAGTAAGGTATAATACCACCACAATACCTCCAAAACAGTTTTAGGTCCAGACAGCATCCTAAAGACATTATAATGTTCACACAACTTCTAAAAAAGAGGATGATGCCCCTACAGTGCTGTCTACTAAGCATGGTGTCTCTGAAGTTTCCCCATACATATTATGAGGCCATCTCAGTGACCTTAATACAGTACAAGTATTGTGTCTCCACAGTATGATGCCTCAATATCACTCCAAAGAAGATTGATGTCTCCACATCACAATGTAATACACAGAGCCCACACTGTGCGATGACTGCCACATTCCCCATACAGTATGATGTCTCCCACAGTCTATCACACTGCAAGATGTCCCCACAAGTACTGATTTATAAGATTAAAAAAACCTAATATCACTATTCCCCCAATGCTCTGCTCCAGTATATGCTGTGTATGGACTGAAGCTTCATGTAGCAGGTGAGATCTGGTGATGTCTTTATGACTGCTGCACTGAGAACAAGTTGCTCAAACTAAATAAGTGCAGCAAGAAGCCAATGTCTACTTGCACATCTAAAGGCACTTGAAGATGCATCAAATAGGATTTATTGTCAATATTTCAAATACACTGGTTACACCGCTGTATGTACAGTATTGCGTACAGTATAACATAATACTGAACTTAACAAAGTGTAACCAATGGATATGAAATACTGACAATAAATCTTATTTAGAGCATCTCCAAGTACAGAATCTCAGTGGATAGCTTCTAACACACTTCTCAAGCTAACTCTAATTCATTAGATGTGCCACCTACCTATTTGATTACTGCCAAGGCCTACGTGTTCTGATTTTTCCAACACTTTTTTGGACTGTTATATAACACATAAATGTACCACAGACCACAAAATTGTATATGGATGAGCAATTTGATACATACAATTTTTTCAACACTTTTTTGAACTGTTATATAACACTAAAATGTACCACAGACTACGTAGTAGTATATGGATGAGTCATTGAATACAGAAAAATATTTAAATGCTTTTTGAGAGTTTTAAATAACACCAAAATGTACACAGACCACATAATGGTATATGGATGAGTAATTGAATACTGAAACATTTTGAAATGCTTTTTTAACTTTTATGTAACACAGAAATGTATCACAGATCATGTAATAGTATATGGATGAGTAATTAAATCTAGAAAAATGTTTTCATGCTCTTTTAGAGTGTTATATGCCACTAAAATGTATTACAGAACACTTAATAATATAGTGGGTATGGGAAGTATTCATACTTCTTTAATTTTCACTCTTTGTTTCATTGCTGCCCTTTGTTAATTTTTTTTTCTTATTATTGTTCACTCTACACCCCATCTTGACTGAAAAAAACCCCAGAAATGTAGTAATTTTTACAATTTTAATGAAAATGTAAAACTGAAATATATGGCCATAAGTATTCAGACCCTCTGCTCAGAAACTCATATTTAAGTCACATGCTGTCCATTTCCTTGTGATCCTCCATGAGATGGTTCTACTCCTTCAATGGAGTCAAAATGTGATTAATTAAACTGATAGGACTTGATTTGGAAAGGCACACATCTGTTTATATAAGACCTCACAGCTCATAGTGCATGTCAGACCAAATGAGAATCATGAGAAAGGAACTGGCCAAGGAGCTCAGAGACAGAATTGTGGCAAGGCACAGATCTGGCCAGGGTTACAAGAGAATTTCTGCAGTACTCAAGGTTCATAAGAGCACAGTGGCCTCAACAATCCTTAAAAGGAATAAGCCTAGGAACACCAGAAGTCTTCCTAGACCTGGCCGTCCAGCCAAACTGAACAATCGTGGGAGAAGAGCCTTGGTGAGAGAGGTAAAGAAGAACCCAAAGATCACTGTGGCTGAGCTCCAGAGATGCAGTAGGGAGATGGGAGAAAGTTCCACAAAATCAACTATCACTGCAGCTCTCCATCAGTCAGGCCTTTATGGCAGAGTGGCCCAACAGAAGCCTCTCCTCAGTGCAAGACATATGAAAGCCCGCATAGTTTGCTAAAAAACACAGGAAGGACTCCCAGACTATGAGAAATAAGATTCTCTGGTTTGATGAGAGGAATATAGACTTTTTGGTGATAATTCTAAGCAGCATGTGTGGATAAAACAAGGCACTGCTCATCACCTGCCTAATACAATCCCAGCAGTGAAACATAGTGGTGGCAGCATCATGCTATGTTGTTGTTTATTAGCTGCAGGGGCAGGACGACTGCTTGCCATTGAAGGAAACATGAATGCGGCCAAGTACAGAGATATCAAATAATATACACCTAGGTGTATACAGGTACGCGCTGAAAAAATAGCAAAGTGGGATAAAAACTAAAAGCTAAAAGTGTCCTTTAGAGTCAATGACCACTTATAAAATGTCCAAGTGTGTTGTGGTCTAATACCTGGATCAACACGAGTATACCACCGGTGCGCTCACTTCATATAACCACAGAGTTAATGTATAAAGGATCTTCCTACCTCCATTGGTGATTAGAAGACTGTAGCGTTACTCCTCCGGATATGTTCAGCCACAAAAGATATTGTTAACAGGTGGCTGCCCCGGCCGGCAGCAAGCCACCACTAACTAACATCCAAATAGAGACGGGGTCCTACAGAGCCGATGCCGCATGTGTTTTCAGCGGTGAGTACGGACGGTGCGCAGGACCTGCATGATGTAGTAGGTCACGTGACAATTATCCCCAGGGAGTGAGTACGATGTGCAGCTAGGACCAAACAACCAATGCGTTTCGGAGACACTTGTCTCCTTCCTCAGGGTTGATCCCAGCCTCGTACTCGCCGTCTTTATATAGCTGCTCATTAAATCAACTGGCTATTGAAAGCCAAAAAGTTCCGTGCCCATATTCAATCCTCTTGGTGCAACAGTATCCAGAAGAAAGATCCATTTTGTCTCTGCTCGTGACATTGCCTTAATATAGTCACCACCTCTCCAATGGCGATGTACCACCAATATACCAGATATTTTAATGTCTTGTATTGTCCCGCCATGATGTTCTATAAAATGCTGTGAGAGTGGGTGACCCATAAATTTATTTTTAATATTGCGAATATTTTCACTAATCCTTATTTTTAGAGGTCGTTTTGTCCTTCCCACGTATAATTTCCCTTATGGACATTCTATGGTATAAATAACCCCTGTTGAGGAGCTTGTGATATAATCCCTGATTTTAATTGTCCTGTCTCCTTTTTTAATATACAAACATTTCTGTGTTGTGGTCTGTTTGCATACTGTACATTACATTTGTGACACGGGAAAAAGCCTCTTAGTTTAGTATGTAAAAGAGAAGACTGTATGAGAGAGGGTTTTTTTCTGGACCATAGGGGCGATCATATTTCCCAGATTTTGACATTTTTTATATACGAAGCGTGGCTGATTGCTAATATTTTCTCCCAATATTTTGTCATCTTTTAAAATATGCCAATGCCTATTCACTATCTTACGGAGAATATTTGAATTTGTATTATACTTTGTAATAATAGGAATAGACTCAAGGGTTGCTATAGATTTAGGGGCTGGATTAATAAGCTCCTGTCTGGGTTTGCTTCTAGCAATTTCTTTTGATTTTTCTAGCATAGTTACATTATACCCTTTTTCCAGGAATTTCTTAGTTAATGTTTGAGATTCCATCTCAAAATCCTGAGGCCTCGAGCAGTTTCGGTGGATCCTAGCAAACTGGCTTCTAGGGATATTCAGCAACCAGCTGGGAAGGTGACAACTGTCTAAAGGAATATTGCTGTTAGTGTCAGTTGGCTTAATGAAAGTGTGTGTGTGAATTTTCGAATCTTCAATAACAATTTTTAAATCTAAAAAATTAATTTCAGTGGTACTGGTGGTGGAGATGAATTTTAAAAAATATTGATTCTTATTTATATCCATTAAAAATTGATTAAGAGTATCCCACCCACCAGACCAAATAAAAACAATATCATCAATAAAACGGTGCCATAGGACCAGGTTCGCGAGCAGGCCGCCCTCCGGGTAGATAAATTGTTCTTCCCAACTACCCACATAGAGGTTGGCATAACTGGGCACGAACCTGGTGCCCATGGCGGTGCCCCACTGCTGGGAGTAGTAGTCCTCCTGATATAAAAAATAATTGTGGGTTAAAATGAACTGTATTAGTTCACCTAAAAATTCTGTCTGTTCTGGAGGAGCTTTAGAAAATGTATTTAAAAAATATTTGGTAGCCTCACATCCTTTATTGTGGTCAATAACCGTGTATAGTGAGGTTATATCAAGAGTACCCTTTATATACCCTTTTCGCCATTCCACTTTTTGAAGGAGTGCTAGGATGTGTGTACTATCCTTCAGATGTGATGGAAGAGGAGTGGGACAATAGGTTGTAGGTGAGAGTCTACCAACTTAGACATGTAAAGGTACCGTCACATTCAGCGACGCTGCAGCGATGTAGAGAACGAGCCGATCGCTGCAGCATCGCTGTTTATGTCGCTGCGGAGCTGTCACACAGACAGCTCTCTCCAGCGACCAACGATCAGGGGAACAACTTTGGCATCGTTGAAACTGTCTTCAACGATCCCGAAGTCCCCCTGCAGCACCCGGGTAACCAGGGTAAATATCGGGTTACTAAGCGCAGGGCCACGCTTAGCAAACCGATATTTACCCTGGTTACCATTGTAAAAGTAAAAAAAAAACACTACATACTCACCTTCTGATGTCTGTCACGTCCCCCGGCGTCCACAGGGTTAAACTGCTTTCGGCAGGAGCGCTTGCTAATGCTGCGCTGCTGCCGTGAGCTCTTCCTGCACTGAATGTGTCAGCACCGGCACCCGGCAGTAACAGCGGTGACGTCACCGCTGTGCTCTGCTTTACGGCCGGCACTGACAGTCAGTGCAGGGAAGCTCTCGGCAGCAGCGCGTGCATTTAGCAGCGCTCCTGCCGAAAGCAGTTTAACCCTGTGGATGCCGGGGGACATGACAGACATCAGAAGGTGAGTATGTAGTGTTTTTTTAACTTTTACAATGGTAACCAGGGTAAATATCGAGTTACTAAGCGCGGCCCTGCACTTAGTAACCCGATATTTACCCTGGTTACCATTGTAAAACATTGCAGGCATCGTTGCTTTTGCTGTCAAACACAATGATACACACTGATCTGATGACCAAATAAAGTTCTGGACTTCTAGCTCCGACCAGCGATATCACAGCGGGATCCAGATCGCTGCTGCGTGTCAAACACAAAGAGATCGCTATCCAGGACGCTGCAACGTCACGGATCACTGTCGTTCTCGTTGTAAAGTCGCTCAGTGTGAAGGTATCTTTAGCCGTTAATAGTGTTGAGCATTCCGATACCGCAAGTATCGGGTATCGGCCGATACTTGCGGTATCGGAATTCCGATACCGAGATCCGATACTTTTGTGGTATCGGGAATCGGTATCGGATCCATATTACTGTGTAAAATAAAGAATTAAAATAAAAAATATTGATATACTCACCTCTCCGGAGGCTCCTGAACATCACCGCGGGTAACCAGCAGCCTTCTTTGCTTAAAGTGAGCGCGTTTAGGGCCTTCCATGACGTCACGGCTTCTGATTGGTCGCGTGCCGCTCATGTGACCGCCACGCAACCAATCACAAGCCGTGACGTCATTCTCAGGCCCTAAACTCCTCATTCTAGGAATTTAGGACCTGAGAATGATGTCGCGGCTTGTGATTGGTCGCGTGGCGGTCACATGAGCGGCACGCGACCAATCAGAAGCCGTGACGTCATGGAAGGCCCTAAACGCGCTCATTTTAAGCAAAGAAGGCTGCCGGTTACCAGTGGTGATGTCCAGGGGCCTCCGGAGAGGTGAGTATATCAATATTTTTTATTTTAATTCTTTATTTTACACAGTAATATGGATCCCAGGGCCTGAAGGAGAGTTTCCTCTCCTTCAGACCCTGGGAACCATCAGGATACCTTCCGATACTTGGTGTCCCATTGACTTGTATTGGTATCGGGTATCGGTATCGGCAATATCCGATACTTTTCGGGTATCGGCCGATAGTATCCGATACCGATACTTTCAAGTATCGGACGGTATCGCTCAACACTAGCCGTTAAGCATTGAATGCCGGATACAATTGGTCTACCAGGTGGATTGACAGTGTCCTTATGAATTTTTGGGAGATAATAGAACACTGCCAATCTGGGGGGACCACAATTCATAAATTCAAACTCTTGTTTGTTAATGAATCCCAGGTCTAAGCCCTTGTTTGTTAAGATTTTCATTTCCTTGATGTAGTCCTTAGTGGGATTTCCATTTAATCTCTTATAAGTACAGGAATCACTTAACAAATGGAGTGTTTCCTTATGGTAAGATTCCTGATCAAGTATAACTACCCCACCCCGTTTATGAGCTGGACAGATAACCAGTCCTTTATTTTGTTGCAGGGAAATAATGGCTTTTCTTTCTTTATTAGTTAAGTTAAATTTAAATTTATTGCATTTTTTATCACTTATTTTTCTGATTTCGTCTAATACCACAGTCTGAAATGTATCCATCTCTTCAGAATATTCATTTATTGGATGAAATTTTGATCGATTTTTGAGATTAGTATGAATATATATACTTTCTTGAACAGGTTCTGCATTGTTGGCAAGGGTTTTTTTTATATAGTATCTCTGGATTGCCAATTTTTGCCTATTTTTAATTTAAGTAAAACTCATTTAGGGCAGGATGAACTGTCTTTATTGCATAAAGGCCTAAAATATGCTCCAGCCAGTGGATTTAACAAATTCGAGGCCTATATTGGTATCAAATTGTTCATGCGCAAATTGGCAATCCAGAGATACTATATAAAAAAACCCTTGCAAACAATGTAGAACCTGTTCAAAAAAGTATATATATTCTTACTAATCTCAAAAATCGATCAAAGTTTCATCCAATAAATGAATATTCTGAAAAGATGGATACATTTCAGACTGTGGTATTAGACAAAATCACAAAAATAAGTGATAAAAAATGCAATAAATTTTAATTTAACTTAACTAATAAAGAAAGAAAAGCCATTATTTCCCTGCAACAAAATAAAGGACTGGTTATCCGTCCAGCTGATAAAGGGGGTGGGGTAGTTATACTTGATCAGGAATCTTACCATAAAGAAGCACTCCATTTGTTAAGTGATTCCTGTACTTATAAAAGACTAAAAGGGAATCCCACTAAGGACTACATCAAGGAAATTAAAATCTTAACAAACAAGGGCTTAGACCTGGGATTCATTAACAAACAAGAGTTTGAATTTATGAATTGTGGTCCCCCCAGATTGGCAGTGTTCTATTATCTCCCAAAAATTCATAAGGACACTGTCAATCTAGCCAGTAGACAAATTGTATCCGTCATTCAATGCTTAACGGCTAACATGTCTAAGTTGGTAGACTCTCACCAACAACCTATTGTCCCACTCCTTCCATCACATCTGAAGGATAGTACACACATCCTAGCACTCCTTCAAAATGTGGAATGGCGAAAAGGGTATATAAAGGGTACTCTTGATATAACCTCACTATACACGGTTATTGACCACAATAAAGGATTTGAGGCTACAAATATTTTTTAAATAAATTTTCTAAAGCTCCTCCAGAACAGACGGAATTTTTAGGTGAACTAATACAGTTCATTTTAACCCACGATTATCTTTTATATCAGGAGGACTACTACTCCCAGCAGTGGGGTACCGCCATGGGCACCAGGTTCGCGCCCAGTTATGCCAACCTCTATGTGGGTAGTTGGAAGAACAATTTATCTACCCAGAGGGCGGCCTGCTCACAAACCTGGTCCTATGGCGCCATTTTATTGATGATATTGTTTTTATTTGGTCTGGTGGGTGGGATACTCTTAATCAATTTTTAATGGATATAAGTAAAATTCAATATTTTTTAAAATTCACCTCCACCACCATTACCACTAAAATTATTTTTTTATATTTACATTTTTTTATTGAAGATTTGAAAATTCACACACGCACTTTCATTAAACCAACTGACACTAACAGCTATATTCCTTTAGACAGTTGTCACCTTCCTGGCTGGTTGCTAAATATTCCTAGAAGCCAGTTTACTAGGATCCACCGAAACTGCTCGAGGCCTCAGGATTTTGAGATGGAATTTCAAACATTAACTAAGAAATTCCTGGAAAAAGGGTATAATGTAACTATGCTAGAAAAATCAAAAGAAATTGCTAGAAGCAAACCCAGACAGAAACGTATTAATCCAGCCCCTAGATCTAAAGCAACCCTTGAGTCTATTCCTATTATTACAAAGTATAATACAAATTCAAATATTCTCCGTAAGATAGTGAATAGACATTGGCACATTTTAAAAGATTACAATATATTGGGAGAAAATATTAGCAACCAGCCACCCTTCGTATATAAAAAATGTCAAAATCTGGGAAATATGATCGACCCTACGGTCCAGAAAAAATCCTCTCTCATACAGTCTTCTCTTTTACATTCTAAACTAAGAGGCTTTTTCCCGTGTCACAAATGTAATGTATGCAAACAGACCACAACACAGAAATGTTTGTATATTAAAAAAGGAGACAGGACAATTCAAATCAGGGATTATATCACGTGCTCCTCAACAGGGGTGATTTATACCATAGAATGTCCATGTGGGAAATTATACGTGGGAAGGACAAAACGACCTCTAAAAATAAGGATTAGCGAACATATTTGCAATATTCAAAATAAATTTATGGGTCACCCACTCTCACAGCATTTTATTGAACATCATGGCGGGACAATACAAGACATGAAAATATCTTTTTTATCGGTGGTACACTGCCATTGGAGAGGCGGTGACTATATTAACGCAATGTCACGAGCAGAGACAAAATGGATCTTTCTTCTGGATACTGTTGCACCAGGAGGATTGAATATGGGCACGGAACTTTTTGGCTTTCAATAGCCAGTTGATTCAATGAGCAGCTATATAAAGACGGCGAGTACGAGGCAGGGATCAACCCTGAGGAAGGAGACAGGTGTCTCCGAAATGCGTTGGTTGTTTGGTCCTAGCTGCACATCGTACTCACTCCCTGGGGATAACGGTCATGTGACCTACTACATCACGCAGGTCCTGCGCACCGTCCGTACTCACCGCTGAAAACACATGCGGCGTCTGCTCTGCAGGACCCCGTCTCTATTTGGAGGTTAGTTAGTGGTGGCTTGCTGCCGGCTGGGGCAGCCACCTGTTCATAATATCTTTTGTGCCTGAACATATCCGGAGGAGTAACACTACAGTCTTCTAATCACCAATGGAGGTAGGAAGATCCTTTATACATTAACTCTTTAGTTATATGAAGTGAGTGCACCGGGGGTATACCCATGTCGATCCAGGTATTAGACCACAACACACTTGGACATTTGATAAGTGGTCATTGACTCTAAAGGACACTTCTAGTTTTTATCCCTCTTTGCTATTTTTTCAGCATGTACCTGTATACACCTAGGTGTATATTATTTGAGACTCATTTGTTTACAAACTATTTGTGGAGGTTTTTGGTATTGCTGCAGGAATCTATAATAGCTGTGACACTTTGCGCCACCATTTAAAATATTTTACAAGTACAGAGATATACTGGATGAAAACCTGTTCCAGAGTGCTCTGGACCTCAAAACTTGGCCGAAGGTACACCTTTCAAGAAAACAATGACCCAATGAACACAGCTAAAATAACAAAGGAGTGGCTTTAAAACAACTCTGTGACTATTCTTGACGGGCCCAGCCAGAGCCCTGACCTAAATCCAATTGAGAATCTATGGTGAGACCGTAAAAATGGCTGTCCACCAATGTTAACCATCCAACCTGATGGAAATGGAGAGGATCTGCAGGGAAGAATGGCAGAGGATCCACAAACCTAGATGTGAAAAACTTGTTGCATCATTCCCACGAAGACTCATGGCTCTACGAGCTCAAAAGGGTGCTTCTGCTCAATACTGAGCAAAGGGTCTGAATACTTATGACTATGTGATATTTCAGTTTTTCATTTTTAATACATTTGCAAAAAGTGCTACATTTCTGTTGTTTTTCAGTCAAGATGGAGTGCAGAGTGTACATTAATGAGAAGAAAATGAACTTTTTTGAACTTACCATATGGCTGCAATGAAACAAAGAGTGAAAAATTTAAAGGGGTACGAATACTTTTCGTACCCACTGTATATCATTGAGCAACTGAATACCGAAAAAATTTTGAATGCTTTTTTGGACTGTTATATAACAATGAAATGTACCACAGACCTCGTAAGAGCATATGAATGAGTAATTTAATACAGAAAAAATGTTTCAAAGCTTTTTGGGAGTGTTATATAACATAAAAATGTACCAGAGACCACATTATAGTATATGGGTGAGTAACTGAATACAGAACATTTTTCAATGCTTTTTTAGACTGTTATATAACACACGAAACATACCACAGAGCGCACAATAGTGAATAGATGATTAATTCAATTCAGAAAAATGTTTCAATGCTTTTTTTGGAGTGTTATATGCCACTGAAATGTAACACAGAACACCTAATAATATATGAATGAGTAACTGTATACCAACACATTTTTTATCTCTTTTTTATTACTGTTATATAACAACAACATGTACCACAGACCACATAAAAGTATATGGATGAGTAATTGAATACAGAAAAATGTTTAAACTTTTTTGGGAGTGTTATATAACACCATTGTGTACCAGAAACCACATAATAGTATATGAATGAGTAATTCAATACAGAAAAATGTTTTAACACTTTTTAGGAGTGTTATATGACACCAAAATGTACTACAGACCATGTAATGGTAAATGGATTTGTAATTGGATACAGAAAAATATTTTAACACTTTTTTGGAGTGTTATGTAACATGGAAATGTATCACAAAGCACCTAATACTCTATGGATGACAATAATTTGTTTACCCAAAAAATATAAAATGTGTTCAATTTCTGCAGCTATATATTTAGCAATAGACTGCAAAGCCCTAATCCCTGCTTAAAGACTTTATTCAACCACTCTGCCTGCTCCTGCAACTCTCTCTTCCTCCTAAAGCAAAATGCAGATTATGTCTGATAGAAACATGAAAGCACAAAATTAGCCCTTACAAAGACTGTTAGTATGATGGTTCAGCTTCAGCACCAGTATCAATACTGCAGGACTCTGGTTTGTTAAACTGTGCACACAAACACCTGGACAAGAACTCTCTCTATCCATTAACAACTGTCACAGAGCTGTGCAATGATGTCAGTGTGCAGAGTCTGGCAGCACCTGTCATTTTATAACCTCTGATGATGTCACACAGCCAGCTAATAACAATAATGCCACTACCAAGATGGTTACAGCATTAGAGTGACTCGCAAACAACCCCTGAATTGTTATTGACTATGTAACAGATACCCAACATGCGGGGCAGGGATTTGAGTTTGAAATTGAGCACTGGCTCGCGCAGTGCGGAGCACATCCGAGCACCCATATATCTGAGAATCACCGAGCACGTTCGCTCATCCTTATTTCCTACCAAGAATGCAATAACAATGCCAATGGCAGCCTTTAGCTGATGCATCTTTTAATAATAGCATTGCTAAATTCAATGTAATGTATAAAAGCAGGAGGTTTGATAAAAAATTACCGTAGGTCTTTCATTTCATGAATAAGTTATGTAACATTACAAGTCATCTTTCATGCACCTGCCTGACCTAACCAATTATTCATTCCAAATAAAAAGATTTTCTTATTCTTATCATTTCTTGATTTATACAGTAACTGCCTAGTGTTGATATTGAACAAGATGAAATCAAATAAACTAAATTGAAAGCATCAGTTCTTGAATCAGTAAGGATCTATCATATTATTATGTACAATTTCAAACTTTTAGATGTTAAACCCATGTTCAATAGCTGCCATGATAGTTTATTTAAAGAGGACACTTCACCAGTTTTAGCATGTTAAACTGGCCACATTAGGGAATAATAGCTGCAGAGCTAAGTAAAACATAGGCTTTTTTTTATTTCTCTTATCTATTGTGGAGATATTAGCTTGTAGAGATTAAGTGTAATTTCCCTTTAACAAAGAGGCCAGTAGCAGAGATTATTCTCTGCATACGTTCACTTTTTGCCCTGCATGACTGTGAAAAAAGTCATGGTGAAAAGGACAAGCCCCCTAAAAAGGTCAGACCAAATATTATCTGTGTGAGACATGTTATGAAATATAGCTCTGCCCTTCTCTCTTATCTCAATGTTGGCTTTTACTGTGTTTGCAAAATGGAGCTTTGTGTCATTACAAGCATCTTGTGCAGCTCTCCTTTCACAGAACTGTCAACTATGCTCTACTTCCTCCCTATCATCCCCTCACTGACAGTGCAGTCAAATGAGAGCTGCTGACATCTCTTCATTAAGACACAGCTCTGCTCTTCTCTAACAAGTGTTTATATGTTTTTTCTATGAGAATAGAGAAATCTACTATCAAACAGCATTGACAGTGGCTCATTTCACAGAGAATGCAAGGGTCGGGTAAATTCAAAGTACCCACTGCAAGAGTGAGTCTTAATGGGTTTATCCAGATTTTACATGAAATTCTGTAGTGACTTTACGTGACTGAAGATTTGTGAATACTCACAAGCTGACTTGCATGTGTGACTTGTCAGTATGTCACCAGAAATACACATATTGCTTTCTTGCTGTGACATGACTGTTTGCTCTTGGCGCCAACACTGGAGAATCTTAATAGTGCGTGCTGTGCAGATTCATAATTCTGCATTCAGAAAGAGCGACTGCTGACTTTCCAGACAAAACAGGACCCCTGTTAATCAAGCACTGACCACTTAGGACAGTAAATAATGTGTAAGCAACTTATATTCCTTTTTGATACAGTGCACAAAAGATATTACCCCCACTAAGTTTTCACAGCAAGTGAGAAACACTTTACAGTCAATAGTCAGGGAAAAAGGAAGAAAAAGACAGCACAAAACAATAGTGCACACACCGAAGTAATGTAAATGATAAAGCTTTATTAGGAACAAATGTGCCAAAAATACATGTTAAAAACATTAATACCATACAACCATGAAAAAAAAATTAAAAAAGTGATGACAGACAGACCCAATGGGGTAAATGACCCAGAAGTAACAATAGTAGGTGACTCCAAAACAGGTGGATGGTAAAACATAGAACACGCAGTAAATGCCAATTTATGGACTCCTATATAGAGAATAAACAAACCATAGGGCTATATGGTGTCACTGTCGTTGCATAGAGATATATAATACAAACATAACACTAATCAAGAGTGACACCATATATGAAATGAACCCTCTTGATTAGTGTTATATTTGTAATATATAGCTCTGTTCAGCAACAATGACGCCATATAGCCCTATGGTTTGTTTATTTTCTATATAGCAGTCCATAAATTGGCATTTACTGCGTGTTCAATCTTTTACCATCCACCTGTTTTGGAGTCACCTACTATTATTACTTCTGGGTCATTTTGCCCATTGAGTCTGCCTGTCATCACTTTTTAAAGTCTTTTTCGTGGCTGTATGGTTTTAATGTTCTTAACATGCATTTTTGGCACTTTTGTTCCTAATAAAGCCTTGCCATTTACATTACTTTGGTGTGTGCACTATTGCTTTGCTCTGTCTTTTACTTCCTTTCTCCCACATTTACTTAAGCACAATTAATTGCACCTGTTTTCACTCTCATTACTGTTAGCAGTGCCCACTTTCTTGCCTGTTTCTCAGTCCATAGAGTCCGTCCTTTAAAATAGGCAGTGATATCATCTGCTATGCAGTGTGTCTACTGTTTATACACAGACCACAGAATACACCAGAAATTCGTTCATGCATCTGTTATCCACTAGTAATAATTCTGTGATATTATTTATTTTTACTGTAGGCTGTAAAATGAGATGCTTCATTAAAATGTAGAATTTGCTGATTGGCCACTAGATGTCAGAATATGTACAGCTGCAATTTTTCCAAAATGATTTTTCTTTCCGAAATTATTATGTCAAAGTAAGAAATAAACAAATAATACTTTGTGATCCTAGGGCCCATAAAATGCCTACATTTTTGCACCCAGGTACAAAAATGCAACTTCTAATAAACATTTTAGACCATCTTATACAGTGGTTTGCAAAAGTATTCACCTCCTTTGGCTACTTATCTATTCTGTTACTAAAATATATAAACACAGGTAAATATTTGTAATTTGTAAATGTAATCATATTTTTGTGTGATGCATCAGCAATAATTCAAACCTGTCAGCAGGATTTTGCTAAGTAAACTACAGACACTGTCAGGCTGGTGCCGTTACACTGATGAAAATGATACCTGGGGTGAAGGTATCCATTTTGTAGTTCTTGTGTAATCAGTGTTAGAAGTTTTCAGTTAATGAGATTCTCGTGCTCTGGTTCGTGACTTTAGGCAGAGTCTTATCTCCCTGCTCTAAGCCAGAGAAACCAAGGAAAGACCTGACCACAGGCCACCTGAAGTACAAACAGTCTGTCTCTATGATGAGAAACTTGTTTGTGCTTTGGGGTAGGCCTGTGGGCAAGTCTTTCCTTGGTTTCTCTGGCTTAGAGCAAGAATAAAAGACTCTACCTGCAGTCCCGCCCTGGATCATGAGCATATCATTAACAAAACTTCTAACATTGATTACACAAGAAATACAAGATGGATTTCTTAACCCCAGGTATCGTTTTAAGCAGTATAACAGCGGCAACATGACAATGTCTGCTGACAGATTCACTTTAAATAGTCTAATTTGTGAAGTGAGAAAAATATAGGAATAAATTACATTTCTGGGATCAAATAACTAAAAATTGGCATAAGCATATGTATTCATGCCTTTTGCTATGAAGTCCCTAAAAATTTATGGTGCAGTCAAATACTTTCATAAGTAACATGCTTAAAGAAAGAAAGTCCACCTGTGTGCAATTTAAGTGTCACATGGTCTCTCTGTCAGTACATACACACCTTTTTCTGAAAGGTCAAAGAGGCAGCAACACCATTAAGCAAGAGGAACCATTATCTAAACAATACCAAGATCTAGGAGATCTCCGAATAAGTCAGGGACAACAGTGTTTAGAAGTACAAGTCAGAGTTGGGTTATAAAAAAATACCCCAATCTCTGATGATCCCCCAGAGCACAATCAGATCCATTATCATCAAATTGAAACAGCATGGTAACAACAAGCTTGCCAAGCACCCCACCAAAACTCTCAACCCAGTCAAGTAGGGCATTAATCAGAGAGGCAGCACAGAGACCAAAGGAAACCCTGAAGGAGATGCAGAGTTCCCAAGCAGAGACTGGAGTATCTGTCCAAACTACCGCAGTCCAAGGAGGTGGCCTTTATGGAGGAGTGGACAGAAAAAAGCCTTAATTTGCACAAAAAAATTGTAAGGCTCGTTTTGTGCTTGCCAAAAGACATATGGTAAACGCCTCAAATGTATGGAATGAGAAGAAGGAGGTGATGTGGTCAAATTAAATCAAAATAGAACTTTTTGGCCTCCAAGGTAAATGCTGTGTCTGGTGCCAAATAACAGATCATTACCCAGAAGCACAATGAAGGCAGCATGATGGTAGCAGCTTCATGCTGTGGGGATGTTTTTTAACAGCAGGGAAAGGGAAAATGGTACGAGTAGGAGTAGACGGATCGTGAGAAATACAGCGATATTGAGCACAATGTGTTTCAGTCTGTCAGTGATTTGACGCTGGTACAGAGGTTCACCTTCCAAGAAGACAATGACTCAAAGAATACTGCTAAAACAAGACTCGAGTGGTTTAAGGTGAAACATGTTAATGTTTTGGAGAGGCCTAGTCAAAGCCCAGACCTTAATTCGATTGAGAATCTCTGGTCATACTTGAAGATTCCTCTTTACCAGAGGACATCATTTTCCTTGAGGAATGGGCAAAAATTCCAGTGGCAAGATGTGGAAATTTCATAGAGACTTATGAAAAGCTACTTGCAGCTGTAATTGCCACAAAAGGAAGCTTTAAAAAGTATTGACTTTAGGGTGGTGACTAGCTATGCACACTGAAGTTTTCAGTTATTTTGATCAATTTGTTGCTTGCTTCACAATAAAAAGAAAACCAATTGTTCACAGTTGTAGGCATATTCTTTACATGAACTGATGCAAATCCTCAACCAAAAAGTGAAATTTCAAGTTGTGAGGTAGCAAAAGACCAAAAATGCCAAGGGGTGAATATTTTCACAAGTCACTGTATGTCATAGCATTTGAGCAGAACTTTTGAGGCAGTTTCTTTTTAAGATTTGTAGTCTAACTCAAACCTAAGCTAAAACTGGATGGACATGTTTCATAAGAAAAATAATCATTTATAATGCAATGTGGAGACTTTAGCATAAAAACAAAGTACAAGCGATCAATCAGAGCAGCTAGACTAAGCCCAGTGTATTGTCATGCTCTTCATGGGTAAAACCAAAAATTAGCCAATATTGCCTAATAGAAGACTTTTTACAATGATTGACAAGTTGAAATTACAATGTTGCTTAAATTTTTCGGTAACAGTAGAGCAATTTTAACTTCTAACATGTTTAATTTTGCATTTATGTAAGTACAAAAGAACTTAGTTTGCACTTGGATTATGGTTTTTTTCTGTTACCTGTATTGTTCCTTACAAAAGAATACCATTTTCATATACCATACATTTTATAAGCCTGTTGTTTGCACCTTTTTATCTTAGATTATACAATATTTGGTAGGATTAGCATGTGAAGTATGAGAAAGGACACCTTGTACTTTGTGAAAAGTGACTTTAGGTTTGCAGAGGAAAATTGTCATCAACTATAGGTACTTGATCAGAGTGATGGCTGTGTGCTCCAGTTTATGCTCATACTTCAAAAACATATGGATAACTATAATTGGCTTCTTACAACAATAACCCTTATGTGTATATAAGATAAGAAAATCAGACTGTGAAACCTTCTAGGGTGAAGGACTGTGAGGGGTCACATCTTCACATTAAGTGAGGAATACTTTACATTCAAGACATTGAAGTCTGTAATTTGAAATAGGCAGTGATAACAATCCTGCACTATACTGTTCATGCATACACTACACAATACACATGAAATCCCGGAATGCATCCCTTATCTATTAGTAATACTTGATATAATTAATTTTTACTGTAGTTTTGTAAAATGAGATGCTATTAATATGATGAATTGATAAATAATCTAATGTTATTTCTCGTAATCCTAGGGTCTATTCAAAACCTAAATCTTTTCAGTCCATGAAAAAATGACTGCTTCTTAACAGCTTCTGAGATATTAATATAGATCTCATAGCCAGATATGAGTGGATCTTTTAAAACTCAAATTTGTCAGCTTTGTAAAATTTACCTCCCCAAAATTTGCCACAAATCTCAATACTGCAAAGCATCTAATTGCCCTCAAAATAGGTGCAGAGCACTTTGATGTCTCCATAATATGTAATTATCTCAAACTGAGCTCTATAACACAAACACAGTTTTGTTGTTGTTCAAGTCACCTGGACAATAATACAATGGATGGCAAAGAGCGGGAGAAAACACCTGCATTTGGGTGGTATTTGCAGGTCTAATATTGGACTATTACAACAAGTAAATGGATAAAAAATGTATTTCTTTTACAACACTCATACTATGAAAGGTACCGTATATGCTCGTGTATAAGCTGAGTTTTTCAGCACATCTTTTTGTGCTGAAAATGCCCCCCTCGGCGTATACACGAGTCACGATACAGAAAGCTGGCGGGGGAGCGGTGGAGCAGTGGGTGCCAGGAGCCAGCGCACACATCATACTCACCTACCTGCGTGACTTCTGTGCTGGCACTGCATCTCAATCTGACCGCCGGTGGCCCGGCGCCTGCCTGCTTCTCTTCCTGTGCTCAGCGGTCACGTGCTACTGCTCATTAAGGTGATGAATATTTACGCATCTCCACTTCCATAAGGATAGAGCGCATGTTCATCACCTTAATGAGTGGTACCACATGACCGCTGAGCACAGGAAGAACTGCAGGCAGGCGCCGGTGGCCAGAACGAGATGCAGTGCCAGCACCCAGGGCGCGCAGGTAGGTGAGTATGATGTTTTGTTTTTGTTCCAATAGGAAACATGCACACAGGGATCGGGAATAAGGAGGCATGCATACAGGGATGGAACTGGGTGGCATGCATACAGGGACAGAACTGGGAGGCATGCATACAGGGACTGAACGGGGGAGGCATGCATACAGGGAAGGAACGGGGGAGGCATGCAGACAGGGGAAGGAACAGGGAAGCATTCATACCAGGACAGGGAAGAGGGAAGCATGCATACAATGACAGGGACAGGGGAGGCATGCATACAGGAATGGTGAGGCATTCATACCAGGACAGGGAAGGGGGAGCCATGCATAGCAGGATAGGGATGAGGGGACAATGCATACCCGGCTTATACTCGAGTCAATAAGTTTACCCAGTTTTCCATGGCAATAGTAGATGCCTCGGCTTACACTCGGGTCAGCTTATACTCGAGTATATATGGTAGATTGTTGTGTTTTTAAATATCCGGATTGGGAGATTTTTCACAAGTAAGGAAGCACACATCTTGTGACACACAAGCCTTGCTTTTAGGATTTTTCTTCAGAAGCAAAATGAGATTAGAGAAATATTTAACTATGGAGCTAATTTTCTATGTGTGAAGATAAACCCCTTAACAACCGCTGATATGCCTTTTAACGGTGGTAGTGAAGGGTACTTAAACCACAGCGCCTTTAATTAATGGTGCTGTGTAAAAAGTGTATGGCACCCCATAGAGTCAGATTTTTGCCGTGGTCTCGGCTGTCGGGGCTAGACGAAACCCCAGAGAACATGATTCGGGTTGGTTTTTACTGACCCCAGGGTTGCGATTGCTGTTATTAACCGTATAACAGCGACCGCAAAAAAAGTCCAATTTGCCATTTCATTTCTCTCTTCTCTGATGTGATCGTACATCAGAGGAGAGATAAATAGGGTCTCCGATCCCCCCGGTACCTCCCGCTGTCCCTGGGTCCTCCTGGTTCCCCTCTACAGCCGCCAGCATAATCTTCCAGTAAGAAAATGGCGGGCGCATGCGCAGTGTGCCCGCTGAGATCTGCCGGCCGGCACCTGGCAACAATAGATTTTTCCTATTGGCTCATTTTGATCACTGTGATAGACCATTAAAAATAGTAAATAAAAACCCCTATATCACCCCCTTAATTTAGGGAACAATAATGAAATAAATATATATTTCCATTTTTCTATTAGAGTTAGAGTTGGGCTAAGTGAGTAAAGTTTGGGTTAGGGCTATTGTTAGGGTTAGGGTTAGGATTAAGATTAGGGTTGGGATTAGGATTAGGGTTGGGATTGGGGTTAGGGGTGTGTTAGGGTTAGGGTTGGGGCTAAAGTTAGGGTTAGGGTTGGAGCTAGAGTTGGGGTTAGGGTTTGGATTATGTTAATGGTTGGGATTAGGGTTAGGGTTGGGATTAGGTTAGGGTTGGTTTTAGGGATGGGGTGTGTCAGGGTTAGGGGTGTGGTTAGGGTTAAGGTTAGGGTTTGGATTAGGGTTGAGGTGTGTTGGGGTTAGAGATGTGCTGGTGTTAGGGTTGTGGTTAGGGTTGGTATTAGGGTTAGGGGTGTGTTAGGGTTAGGGTTGGGGCTGAAGTTGGGGTTAAGGTTGGAGCTAAAGTTAGGGTTAGGGTTAGAGTTGGGGCTGAAATTAGGGTTGGGGCTAGAGTTGAGGTTAAGGTTTGGATTATGTTTACGGTTGGGATTAGGGTTAGGGTTGGGATGAGGGTTAAGGGTGTGTTGGGGTTAGGGTTGGAGTTATAATTGGGGGGTTACCACTGTTTAGGCACATCAGGGGCTCTCCAAACGTGACATGGTGTCTGATCTCAATTCCAGCCAATTCTGAGTTGAAAAAGCAAAACGATGCTCCTTCTCTTCCGAAATCTGCCATGAGCCCAAACAGTGGTTTACCCCCCACATTTGGGGTATCAGCGTACTCAAGACAAATTGGACAACAACTTTTGTGGCTTTCTCCTGTTCTGCTTGGGAAAATAAAAATTTGGGGGTTAAAAAAATCATTTTTGTGGGAAAAAAATGATTTTTCATTTTCACAGCTCTGCGTTATAAACTTTAGTGAAGCACTTGGGTTTCAAAGTTCTCACAACACATCTAGATAAGTTCCTTGGGGGGTCTAGTTTCCAAAATTGTGTCACTTGTGGAGGGTTTCTACTGTTTAGGCACATCAGTGGCACTGCAAACGCAACATTACCCCCGCAGACAGTTCCATCAAAGTCTGCATTCCAAAATGTCACTACTTCCCTTCTGAGCCCCAATGTGTGCCCAAACAGTAGTTTTCTCCCACATATCAGGTATCAGCAAACTCAGGACAAATTGGACAACAACTTTTGCAGTCCAATTTCTCCTATTACCCTTGTGAACATACAAAATTGGGGGCTAAAAAATCATTTTCATGGAAAAAATGATTTTTTTATTTTCACGACTCTGCGATATAAACTTTTATGAAACACTTGGGGGTACAAAGTTCTCACAACACATCTAGATAAGTTCTTTGGGGGTCTATTTTCCAAAATGGGGTTACTCATGGGGGGTTTCTACTGTTTAGGTACATCAGGGACTTTGCAATTGGGTCCAATTTCTCCTGTTACCCTTGTGAAAATACAAAATTGGGGGCTAAAACATCATTCTTATTGGAAAAAAAAATATTTTCACTGCTCTGCGTTATAGGCTTTAGTGAAACACTTGGGGGTTTAAAGTTCTCACAGCACAGTTAGATAAGTTCCGTGGTGGTCTAGTTTCCAAAATGGGGTCACATGTGGGGGGGGGTTCAACTGTTTAGGTATATCAGGGGATCTGCAAATGCAACATGACGCCCACAGACCATTCCATCAAAGTCTGCATTCCAAAACATCACTACTTCCCTTCCGAGCCCCGACATGTGCCCAAACAGTAGTTTTCTCCAACATATGGGGTATCAGCGTACTCAGGCCATATTGGACAGCAACTTCTGGGGTCCAATTTCTCTTGTTACCCTTGTGAACATACAAAATTGAGGGCTAAAAATCATTTTTGTGGAAAAAAATGATTTTTTATTTTCACGACTCTGCGTTATAAACTTTAGTGAAACACTTGGGGGTTCAAAGTTCTCACAACACATATAGATAAGTTCCTTGGGGGTCTATTTTCCAAAATGGGGTCACTTGTGGGGGTTTATACTGTTTAGGTACATCAGGGGCTCTGCAAACGCAACGTGACGCCTGCAAGACCATTCCATCTAAGTCTGCATTCCAAACGGCGCTCCTTCCCTTCTGAGCTCTGCCATGCACCCAAACGGTGGTTCCCCCCCTACATATCAAGTATAGACATATTCAAGACAAAGTGCAGAACAACATTGGGTATCTTATTTCTCCTGTTACTGTCACGCTCATGCCCTGACTGGTGGGCATGAGCTCGGGGGGTTTGTGGCCCCAATGTGCCACAAACCAGACTACCCTGGAAAGGGCATGACTATGACTGCTGCCTGGGTTTTCACTGGAGTCTCTGATGGTGAGGTCAGGCTTGTGCAGCAGGCAGCTGCCAGGTGCTACTCCAGGGTGGTGTCTGGCTGTGGCTGCTGATCCCACTTGGGAGACAGGAACACCAGGATTGGTGTGGGCATCAGGCAGGACTGGCAGAAGAGCACGGCTGAAACTCAGACGAGTAGGCTGGCATGGCTGAGACACAGGGCTAGCAGAGACACGGCAGAGAACACAGGGCTGGCAGAGACACGGCAGAGAACACAGGGGTGAAAGGAACACAGGACTGGCAGGGACGGCAGGAAACACAGGACTGGCTAGGACGGCAGGAACACAGGACTGGAAGGCACAGCAGGAACGGCAGGACTTGCAGGAACACTCGATTGGAAGGCACGGCAGAGAACACAGGACTGGTTGATGTGGTTTATGAAGGAACAGGTAGGGACCTGTTCACACTGGAGGTGCAGGTACGGATATGTAGTATGGAGGAACAGGTAGGGACCTGTTCACACAGGAGGTGCAGGAACGGATATGAAATATGAAGGAACAGGTAAGGACCTGTTCACACAGGAAGAGAACCACAAGGCTGCAGATAGGAATGGTAGAGCAGCAAGAGATAGTGTAGCAACAAAAGCTAAGCAGAGCAGAACCGCAAGGAATACGGAGACGAGCTGCAGCGAGAGGTTTCTGCAGCAAAGCAGAGCGGAGCCACAAGGAATGTGGAGAGGAGCTGCAGCAAGGGATAACTGCAGCAGCAGAAGATAAGCAGAGTAGAAAGGAGCAGAACCACAGGAGTGCGGAGCAGAGGTATAGCCACAAGAGTACAGAGCAGGCAGAGCCACAAGAGTGCGGAGTGTAAGCAGACTGAGAACATGAGGAAAGACACAGCAGGGAAGGATGCCACAGACAAGGAGAACGAGATAAGACTAAGTTCAGACAAGGAAATGGAACAAGACAAGAAACAAAGACAAAGATACAGGGACCAGGATATTCTGCCTCCTGGAGGGCGGACAAGAAGACCAAGGCAATAGCACAGAGAAAAGCCTCCAGAGAGGGAGTAACACAGAGCAAGGCCTGGCAAACTCAGAAGCTAAACACTAACTGAGCTAACACATTGCACAGGCCCAGACCACTGGGTGGAGCTGCACTAAATACTGGAGGCCTCCTGGCAATTGGTCAGGAACAGATTAGACAGATGCACCTGATTCCTATACCGCCCCCCTATACACACAGCCATGAAGCATGCAGAGAGCAGAGACACAGAATATGGAGCTGGCATGAAACAGAAACCACATCATGACCTGGAGCAGTGGGTAAGATAGTGTGAGAGATGCGAGGCCATGCCGTGATGCCAGCAGAGTTGTTACAGTTACAAATGGAAAAAATTTAATTTGGGGTTGAAAAGATCATTTTTGTTGGAAAAAAAATGTTTTGTTTTTTAATTTTAATGGCTCTGCGCTATAAACTTTAGTGAAACACTTTTGGGTTCAAAGTTCTCACAACAAATCTAGATACGTTTCTTGGGGGTAAATAAAACAACAAACCCCAACGTGAGACGTTCATCCAGGCTTAGGCACGCCACCGGTAATATATTTATACTTATTTATGCACTTTGATCTCCGCTTCTATAAGGCTCTGGTTAGATCTGGAATTTGTGAAAGCGTTCCTTTAGCTTGTTTTCCACTTAGGTATTTTTATACCAGTGGTTGCATGTGACATTGCATTGAAGGTTCACTGTGACTATGTATCATTAATAGGGTTGAGCGACTTTCATTTTTTTAAGATCGAGTCAGGTTTTGCGAAACCCGACTTTGTCCAGAGTCGAGTCGAGTGCAGTCGGCCGATTATCGCTAAAAGTCAGGGATCGACCGAAACACGAAACCCAATGCAAGTCAATGGGGAAGCATAGTCGACAGTGAGTGGAGGCCAGGAAAACACCTACAGTGCCCATTTTAATGCCAAAAACATCCATTCTTGTTTCTGAAGCTTGTCAATCTTAATTAACTTTATAATAATAGTTGGGCATTGGAAATTGGGGGTCATTTGGCAAAAGTTGTGGGGGGTAGGGCTGGTTCAAGGTTTTAGTGGGCCCAGGAAACGTGGACTACGTCACGGCGGTGGAGCAGTGAGAGGTAAGTATGTCAAGTTTGCAAGTGCTGTGATCCTAAGCAAGCAGGGGGGGCCCACTCATTGGCATTGGCACTGGCACAGGGCCCCTCAAAGTACAGCGGTGTGTTTGCACGGCGGGGGCGCCTCCCACCAGCAGCGACACTTTTGCGTACTCTGAGGGGCCCTGTGCCAGTGACGTCGCCAACGAGTATGCCCCCCACCTAATGAAGGAACCTGCACTTTCATCTGCACCTTCCTCTTTGTCCCTGTGTAAGGTGGTATAACATGCGGGAAGGGGAACCTTACTTTCAGCAGGGTCAGATTCTGGCTGTGTAGAGTGCAAGGGGAATGTAGTGGTCTAGGTCAATGTACCAGCAGACTCATCTAGCAGTGGCTGGGCAATGGGCAGGATGAGGAGGAAACACAGATATAGGGCCAAAGAATAAAGTAGGCTAAATGCAGTTCAAAATTGGTAACAGGACTAAACAGGCGGCATTGCTTTGTTCAGTGGAGTAGCAAACCCAGGAGCAGCAGACACTGTTTTAAGGGCCCAACCACACTAGTAGGCCAAATGCAGTTTAATATCTGCTACTATAGGCCAAAAGCCTAAAGACTGAAGCTCAGCTTTATACAGTGGAGGACAACACCATGGAGCGGCAGACACCGTTAGTAGGCCCTAACCACCAATTTTTTAAAAAACAGCACTTAATGAGAGCAAGAAGGTTGAAGCTCAGCTTTATACAGTTGAGGACAAACACCAGGGAGCGGCAGACACCATTAGTAGGCCGTAACCAAAGTTGAAGGCCAAATGCAGTTTAATATCTGATACTATAGGCCGAAAGCCAGAAGGTTGAAGCTCAGCTTTATACAGTTGAGGACAAACACCAGTGAGCAGCAGACACCGTTAGTAGGCCGCAACCAAAGTTAAAGGCCAAATGCAGTTTAATATCTGATACTATAGGCCGAAAGCCAGAAGGTTGAAGCTCAGCTTTATACAGTTGAGGACAAACACCAGGGAGCGGCAGACACCGTTAGTAGGCCGCAACCAAATTTGAAGGCCAAATGCTGTTTAATATCTGATACTATAGGCCGAAAGCCAGAAGGTTGAAGCTCAGCTTTATACAGTTGAGGACAAACAACAGGTAGCGGCAAACAGAGGTATTAGGCCCCAAACACCAATTTTTTTTAAAAAAATGAGAGCCAGAAGGTTGAAGCTCAGCTTTATACAGTTAAGGACAAACACCAAGGAGCGGCAGACACTGTTAGTAGCCCCTAACCACCAATTTTTTAAAAAACAGCACTTAATGAGAGCCAGAAGGTTGAAGCTCAGCTTTATACAGTTGAGGACAAACACCAGGGAGCGGCAGACACCGTTAGTAGGCCGTAACCAAAGTTGAAGGCCAAATGCAGTTTAATATCTGATACTATAGGCCGAAAGCCAGAAGGCTGAAGCTCAGCTTTATACAGTTGAGGACAAACACCAGGGAGCGGCAGACACCGTTAGTAGGCCGCAACCAAAGTTGAAGGCCAAATGCTGTTTAATATCTGATACTATAGGCTGAAAGCCAGAAGGTTGAAGCTCAGCTTTATACAGTTGAGGACAAACAGGGAGAGGCAAACAGAGGTATTAGGCCCCAAACACCAATTTAAAAAAAAAAAAAAAAAATGAGAGCCAGAAGATTGAAGCTCAGATTTATTCAGTTGAGGAGAACACCAGTGAGCAGCAAACAGAGGTATTAGGCCCCAAAAACCATTTTTTTTAAAAAAAGCACTTAAGGAGAGCCAGAAGGTTGAAGCTCAGCTTTATACAGTTGAGGACAAACACCAGGGAGCGGCAGACACCGTTAGTAGGCCGCAACCAAAGTTGAAGGCCAAATGCTGTTTATTATCTGATACTATAGGCCGAAAGCCAGAAGGTTGAAGCTCAGCTTCATACAGTTGAGGACAAACACCAGGGAGCGGCAGACAGAGTTATTAGGCCCCAACCACCAATTTTTTTTAAAAAAGCACTTAAGGAGAGCCAGAAGGTTGAAGCTCAGCTTTATACAGTTGAGGACAAACACCAGGGAGCGGAAGACACTGTTAGTAGGCCCTAACCACCAATTTTTTTAAAAACAGCACTTATTGAGAGCCAGAAGGTTGAAGCTCAGCTTTATACAGTTGAGGACAAACAACAGGGAGCGGCACACACCGTTAGTAGGCCGTAACCAAAGTTGAAGGCCAAATGCTGTTTAATATCTGATACTATAGGCCGAAAGCCAGAAGGTTGAAGCTCAGCTTTATACAGTTGAGGACAAACAACAGGGAGCGGCAAACAGAGGTATTAGGCCCCAAACACCAATTTTAAAAAAAAAAAAATGAGAGCCAGAAGATTGAAGCTCAGATTTATTCAGTTGAGGAGAACACCAGTGAGCAGCAAACAGAGGTATTAGGCCCCAAAAACCATTTTTTTAAAAAAAAGCACTTAATGAGAGCCAGAAGGTTAAAGCTCAGATTTATTCAGTTGAGGAGAACACCAGGGAGCGGCAGACAGAGTTATTAGGCCCCAACCACCAATTTTTTTTAAAAAAAGCACTTAAGGAGAGCCAGAAGGTTGAAGCTCAGCTTTATACAGTTGAGGACAAACACCAGGGAGTGGCAGACAGGGTTATTAGGCCCCAACCACCAATTTTTTTTAAAAAAGCACTTAAGGAGAGCCAGAAGGTTGAAGATCAGCTTTATACAGTTGAGGACAAACAACAGGGAGCGGCAGACACCGTTAGTAGGCCGTAACCAAAGTTGAAGGCCAAATGCAGTTTAATATCTGATACTATAGGCCGAAAGCCAGAAGGTTGAAGCTCAGCTTTATACAGTTGAGGACAAACACCAGGGAGCGGCAGACAGAGTTATTAGGCCCCAACCACCAATTTTTTTTAAAAAAGCACTTAAGGAGAGCCAGAAGGTTGAAGCTCAGCTTTATACAGTTGAGGACAAACACCAGGGAGCGGCAGACACCGTTAGTAGGCCGCAACCAAAGTTGAAGGCCAAATGCTGTTTATTATCTGATACTATAGGCCGAAAGCCAGAAGGTTGAAGCTCAGCTTCATACAGTTGAGGACAAACACCAGGGAGCGGCAGACAGAGTTATTAGGCCCCAACCACCAATTTTTTTTAAAAAAGCACTTAAGGAGAGCCAGAAGGTTGAAGCTCAGCTTTATACAGTTGAGGACAAACACCAGGGAGCGGCAGACACCGTTAGTAGGCCGCAACCAAAGTTGAAGGCCAAATGCAGTTTATTATCTGATACTATAGGCCGAAAGCCAGAAGGTTGAAGCTCAGCTTCATACAGTTGAGGACAAACACCAGGGAGGGGCAGACACTGTTAGTAGGCCCTAACCACCAATTTTTTTAAAAACAGCACTTATTGAGAGCCAGAAGGTTGAAGCTCAGCTTTATACAGTTGAGGACAAACAACAGGGAGCGGCAGACACCGTTAGTAGGCCGTAACCAAAGTTGAAGGCCAAATGCAGTTTAATATCTGATACTATAGGCCGAAAGCCAGAAGGTTGAAGCTCAGCTTTATACAGTTGAGGACAAACACCAGGGAGCGGCAGACAGAGTTATTAGGCCCCAACCACCAATTTTTTTTTAAAAAAGCACTTAATGAGAGCCAGAAGGTTAAAGCTCAGATTTATTCAGTTGAGGAGAACACCAGTGAGCGGCAAACAGAGGTATTAATCCCCAAACACCAATTTTTTTTAAAAAAAAGCACTTAATGAGAGCCAGAAGGTTAAAGCTCAGATTTATTCATTTGAGGAGAACACCAGTGAGCGGCAAACAGAGGTATTAGGCCCCAAACACCAATTTTTTTAAAAAAAAAATCACTTAAGGAGAGCCAGAAGGTTGAAGCTCAAATTTAGACAGTGGAGGACAATTTGAATTAGGGACTGCAGACAGACTTAGTAGGCTGTCCCCTGTGGACCATGCATCCACCACATTAACCCATTGCGCCGTAATGGACACATAACCTTCCGTGGCCATGCCTACAGGTCCATGCGTCTGTTGTCAGGTGCACCTTTGTACTCACAGATTGCCAGAGTGCATGGACAATGCGGTCTTTTACATGCTGGTGGAGGGTTGGGATGGCTTTTCTCGCAAAAGAAGTGTCGACTGGTTAACTTGTAGCGTGGTACAGCGTAGTCCATCATGGCTTTATTAATATTAAATAAAATATATATAAATAGGCTCTATGAACTTTTAAATAGGTTCCAGGGGTACACGGGCAGCATTGGTGTGGTCAGCGGAGGAGGATTGCAAGGAGGGACCGCAGACAGGCTAACGAAAGCCTAAAATAACAAAAAATAGGCTCATGGCAGTTTTAAATAGGTTACATGGATACACAGGCAGCATTGTGATCAGTGGAGGAGTATTGCAAGGAGGGACTGCAGACAGGCTAATGAAGGCCCGCAGACAGGCTAATGAAGGCCTAAAATAACAAAAAATAGGCTCAAGACAGTTTTAAATCGGTTACATGGATACACAGGCAGCATTGTGGTCAGTGGAGGAGTATTGCAAGGAGGGACCGAAGACAGGCTAATGAAGGCCCGCAGACAGGCTAACGAAGGCCTAAAATAACAAAGTAGGCTCAAGGCAGTTTTAAATCGGTTACATGGATACACAGGCAGCATTGTGGTCAGTGGAGGAGTATTGCAAGGAGGGACCGCAGACAGGCTAATGAAGGCCCGCAGACAGGCTAATGAAGGCCTAAAATAACAAATAGGCTCAAGGCAGTTTTAAATTGGTTACATGGATACAAAAGGCAGCATTGTGGTCAGTGGAGGAGTATTGCAAGGAGGGACTGCAGACAGGCTAATGAAGGCCCGCAGACAGGCTAATGAAGGCCTAAAATAACAAAAAATAGGCTCAAAGCAGTTTTAAATCAGTTACATGGATACACAGGCAGCATTGTGGTCAGTGGAGGAGTATTGTAATGACGGACTGCAGACAGGCTAATGAAGGCCTAAAATAACAAAAAATAGGCTCAAGGCAGTTTTAAATCGGTTACATGGATACACAGGCAGCATTGTGGTCAGTGGAGGAGTATTGCAAGGAGGGACCGCAGACAGGCTAATGAAGGCCTAAAATAACAAAAAGTAGGCTCAAGGCAGTTTTAAATCGGTTACATGGATACACAGGCAGCATTGTGGTCAGTGGAGGAGTATTGCAAGGAGGGACCGCAGACAGGCTAAAGAAGGCCTAAAATAACAAAAAATAGGCTCAAGGCAGTTTTAAATCGGTTACATGGATACACAGGCAGCATTGTGGTCAGTGGAGGAGTATTGCAAGGAGGGACTGCAGACAGGCTAATGATGGCCTAAAATAAATAAAAATAGGCTCAAGGCAGTTTTAAATCGGTTACATGGATACACAGGCAGCATTGTGGTCAGTGGAGGAGTATTGCAAGGAGGGACCGCAGACAGGCTAACAAAGGCCTAAAATAACAAAAAATAGGCTCAAGGCAGTTTTAAATCGGTTACATGGATACACAGGCAGCATTGTGGTCAGTGGAGGAGTATTGCAAGGAGGGACCGCAGACAGGCTAATGAAGGCCTAAAATAAATAAAAATAGGCTCAAGGCAGTTTTAAATCGGTTACATGGATACACAGGCAGCATTGTGGTCAGTGGAGGAGTATTGCAAGGAGGGACCGCAGACAGGCTAACGAAGGCCTAAAATAACAAAAAATAGGCTCAAGGCAGTTTTAAATCGGTTACATGGATACACAGGCAGCATTGTGGTCAGTGGAGGAGTATTGCAAGGAGGGACCGCAGACAGGCTAATGAAGGCCTAAAATAAATAAAAATAGGCTCAAGGCAGTTTTAAATCGGTTACATGGATACACAGGCAGCATTGTGGTCAGTGGAGGAGTATTGCAAGGAGGGACCGCAGACAGGCTAACGAAGGCCTAAAATAAATAAAAATAGGCTCAAGGCAGTTTTAAATCGGTTACATGGATACACAGGCAGCATTGTGGTCAGTGGAGGAGTATTGCAAGGAGGGACCGCAGACAGGCTAATGGAGGCCCGCAGACAGGCTAACGAAGGCCTAAAATAACAAAGTAGGCTCAAGGCAGTTTTAAATCGGTTACATGGATACACAGGCAGCATTGTGGTCAGCGGAGGAGGATTGCAAGGAGTGTCGGACACAGTTAGTACTCACAAAAAATAAATAGATGTTAATGTCTTGCAAAACAACAACAAAAAAAGTGTGGCATACTTAGGTACAGGGGGGGGCTCATCTGCTGAGTTTCTGACAAAGTAATTTGGCAGTAAGTATTTACTGGTGTCAATATAGGACACTGACCCAGACTACTTTAACTAGCATCATAGATGTCAACAAATTGGTATTGTCAGTGCCAGGCATTGAATGATGTCAGCGCATAGACGAAACATTGGTGGAGCTGTGCGAGATAATTTTGCACGTGGTAGAGCACAGTTTGAGCTGGGGGGAACTCTCTTGTGGCCGGCGGTACCGTCCCAGGGCCCCTCATGTTACAACGGTGTGTCTGACGTTGGGTGCGCACCACCACCGCCAGAGACACTTCATTGTACTATGAGGGACACAGTGGCAGTGCCGTCGACCAAAAGCGGGCACACCCACCTCTTCAGACAAACAGCACTGTAACGGGTGCTTGTGCCAAGTGGCGAGACCACGGCCCCATGGGGGGGATTTTCCCATTGAGGGAGGTGTAAACATGTCGTATGCTGGACAAACAGCTGCGGCAAATTAAGAGATTGGAACACTCAGTAAGACCAGTCCACAAGCAAGACCTTTTTATAGGAAAGCTAGGTGTCAGCTGGGAAAGGTGGGGCAAAATAATTTGAAATCCAGGAGTGGTTCATTTTAATGAAGGTGAGATCATCCACATTTTGGGTAGCCAGACGAGTCCTTTTTTCGGTTAATATTGAACCAGCAGCACTGAATACTCTTTCTGATAGCACACTAGCTGCTTGGCAAGCAAGCTCCTGCAATGCATATTCTGCCAATTCAGGCCAGGTGTCTAATTTGGATGCCCAGTAATCAAATGGGAATGACGGTTG
Source organism: Ranitomeya variabilis (assembly GCF_051348905.1). NCBI lineage: Eukaryota > Metazoa > Chordata > Amphibia > Anura > Dendrobatidae > Ranitomeya > Ranitomeya variabilis. Next base: position 1,016,010,388 of record NC_135232.1, on the reverse strand, counting down.
AGGGAGAACATCGATAAGGGATGAAAAATAGTTAGTAACCATACTGCACAAATGTTGTCTCCTGTCACTTTGAATAGATGCTGCAGTACCTGCCCTGTCTGCGGTCATTGCGAAATCACTCCACAACCTGGTCAGAAAACCCCTCTGTCCAACTCCACTTCTGATCTGTGCACCTCTAACACCTCTGCCCTGTAGCCCCCTGCAGCTTGTGTGAGAACCATCACCGGCGCTGTGTGCTGGGAATGCCTGAATCAAACGGTCTACAAGAGTAGCTTGTTTGGTTGCTAATATTTGTTTGAGGTTCTCATGTGGCATAATATTTTGCAATTTGCCTTTATAGCAAAGGGTCAAGGATGCAGGCCAACCAGTAATCGTCATCACTCATCATTTTACTAATGCGTGGGTCCCTTTTGAGGATACGTAAGGCATAATCCGCCATGTGGGCCAAAGTTCTAGTTGTCAAATCTGCGGTTGTGCTGGTTTGAGGGGCAGTTACAGGCAAATCTACGTCACTTGTCTCCCTTAAAAAAACAGAACCCGGCCTTGCAACGCCACTGACTTCTGTTGGCCCAGGAGAAGCTTCCTCATTAAAAAGTACTCATCCCCATCATCCTCCTCGTCCTCCTCCTCCTCTTCGCCCGCTACCGCGTCCTCTACACGGCCCTGATCAGACAATGGCTGACTGTCATCAAGGACTTCCTCTTCTTCGGCTGCAGACGCCTGCTCCTTTATGTGCATCAAACTTTGCATCAGCAGACGCATTAGGGGGATGCTCATGCTTATTATGGCGTTGTCTGCACTAACCAGCCATGTGCATTCCTCAAAACACTGAGGGACTTGACACAGGTCTTGTAGCTTCGACCACTGCACACCTGACAACTCCATGTCTGCCATCCAACTGCCTGCCCGTGTATCCTCCCACAAATACATAACAGCATGCCTCTGTTCGCACACTCTCTGAAGCATGTGCAGTGTGGAGTTCCACCTTGTTGCAACATCGATGATTAGGCGATGCTGAGGAAGGTTCAAAGAACGCTGATAGTTCTGCATGCGGCTGGAGTGTATGGGCGAACGGCGGATATGCGAGCAAAGTCTGCGCACTTTGAGGAGCAGGTCGGGTAACCCCCGATAACTTTTCAGGAAGCACTGCACCACCAGGTTTAAGGTATGAGCCAGGCAAGGAATGTGTTTCAGTTGAAAAAGGGCTATGGCAGCCATGAAATTCCTTCCGTTATCACTCACTACCTTGCCTGCCTCAAGATGTACAGTGCCCAGCCATGACTGAGTTTCTTTCTGCAAGAACTCAGACAGAACTTCCACGGTGTGTCTGTTGTCGCTCAAACACTTCATTGCCAATACAGCCTGCTGACGCTTGCCACTAGCTGTCCCATAATGGCACACCTGGTGTGCAACAGTGGCAGCTGTGGATGGAGTGGATGTGCGACTGCGGTCTGTGGACGAGCTCTCGCTTCTGCAGGAGAAGGAGGAGGAAAAGGAGGAGGGGGGGCGAACGCCTACAGCCAACTCTTTCCTTGACCGTGGGCTAGGCAGAACTGTCCCAATATTGCTGGCCCCTGTGGACCCTGCATCCACCACATTCACCCAGTGTGCCATGATGGACACGTAACGTCTCTGGCCATGCCTACTGGTCCATGCATCTGTTGTCAGGTGCACCTTTGTAGTCACAGACTGCCTGAGTGCATGGACGATGCGGTCTTTAACATGCTGTTGGAGGGCTGGGATGGCTTTTCTAGAAAAGAAGTGCTGACTGGGTAGCTCGTAGCGTGGTACAGCGTAGTCCATCAGCGCTTTGAAAGCTTCGCTTTCAACTAACCGGTAGGGCATCATCTCTAATGAGATTAGTCTAGCAATGTGGGCGTTCAAACCTTGTGTACGCGGATGCGAGGATGAGTACTTCCTTTTCCTAACAAGAGTCTCATGTAGGGTGAGCTGGACTGGAGAGCTGGAGATCGTGGAACTAACGGTGGTGCCGGTGGACATGGGTGACAGAGAGGGTTGGAGATGGTATTCTTGCCGGTACCCTACATGCAGTGTTTCCTACTACTAACCTGGTGATTCCCTGACTGCTTTGGCCTGGCGACGAAAGCTGCACAGATACTGCAGGTGGCGCGGGAAATGGTGGGCTTACAGGGAGGGAAGGGATGTAGCGTTGCTGACTAGCTTCATTGGCCGAGGGTGCTGCAACCTTTAGGGACGTTTAGTAGTTAGTCCAGGCTTGCAAATGCATGGTGAATAAATGTCTATGCATGCAACTTGTATTTAGACTTTTAAGATTCTGACCTCTGCTTAAGGTAATTGAACATTTTTGACAGATGACTTTGCGCTGATCATTTGGATGTTGTTTAAAAAAATGCCAGACTGCACTCTTTCTACTATCGGATACCTTTTCAGGCATTGCAGACTGAGCTTCTTTAACCGGATGGCCACGCTGTCCTCCAACTGGTTTTGGTTTTGCCACGCGTTTTTGGCCAGATACGGGCCCGGCAGATGGAACCTGTTGTGATGTTGATGCCTGCTGCGGCTCCTCCTCCTCCACTTCAGAACTACTGCCACCTGCACCCTGTTCCCCCAATGGCTGCCAATCGGGGTCAACAACTGGGTCATCTATGACCTCCTCTTCTATGTCGTGTGCAACTTCGTGTGTGTCACCGTGTAAGCCGTTGGTATTGCGTTCGTGACGGGGCACCATAGTCTCCGCTGGGTTTGATTCTGCCTCAATACACTGCGAGGGCAATGTTCTGGTCTGAGTCAAATGAACAGCATAGTAATCTGGCTGTGGCTGTGCATCTGTACACTCCATGTCCGATTCAACTTCGAATGGGCATGTGTTGTGAATTTGCTTTTTGGCTCCCTCTAGTGGTTACTAATGATTTGACTCTGGGTATGTCAGTCATCCCTTGTATGCTCACCTCGGCCGTTAGTTCAGGGGTGTTGCTATATAAGCTCCCTGGACCTTCAGTTCAATGCCTGGCAACGTTGTAATCAGAGCTAATCTGCTGTGCTCTTGTCTACTGATCCTGGTTCCTGCTAGATTAAGCTAAGTCTGCTTTCTTGCTTTTTGCTATTTGTTTTTGTTTGCATTTTTGTCCAGCTTGTACATAATCTGTATCCTAACCTTGCTGGAAGCTCTAGGGAGGCTGGAATTCTCCCCCCGGGCTGTTAGACGGTTCGGGGGTTCTTGAATTTCCAATGTGGAATTTTGATAGGGTTTTTGTTGACCATATAAGTTATCTTACTACATTCTGCTATTAGTAAGTGGGCCTCTCTTTGCTAAACCTAGTTCATCTCTGTGTTTGTCATTTCCTCTTACCTCACCGTTATTATTTGTGGGGGGCTTGTATCCAACTTTTGGGGTCTATTATCTGGAGGCAAGAGAGGTCTTTGTTTTCCTCTTCTAGGGGTAGTTAGTCCTCCGGCTGGCGCGAGACATCTAGCGACCAACGTAGGCATGTTCCCCGGCTACTTCTAGTGTTGGCGTTAGGAGTAGATATATGGTCAACCCAGTTACCACTGCCCTATGAGCTGGATTTTTGTACTTCGCAGACTTACTTGTTCCTCTGAGACCCTCGCCATTGGGGTCATAACAGGCATGGCCTGTTAACTGTTTCACTGTCTAACCCAAGAACGGTATGTGTAAAGAGCTCCATGGAGTAACCTGTTCTGTCGACTGACGCATCCTTCACTGTTGTTCTGGGTGAAGGACACAAGGAAGCGACTTGTTCCTGACTGGGAGCATCCACTGACGATGCACTGCTCTGACATTTGGCACTTTCCGAGGAGGAGGCGAAAGAGCTAGAGGCAGAGTCAGAAATGAAAGCCAATACTTGTTCCTCCTGCCCCAATAATTTGAGACAGATGGCACACACAGGACCAGCACTCAAGCAGAAATGCCAATCTTATTCACCCACTATTTAATTTTTTTTTTCTGGGAGAATTTAAAAAAAACAAACAAAAAAAACAATATTACACACAAGGTTTTCTGTGGCACACAATGAGAGACAGATGCCACACACAGGACTGGCACAGAGGCAGACTTGCCAATCTTTATCTCCCACTAATTATAATTTTTTTTAAAAGGGAGAATTTAGAAAAAAAAAAAAGGCCCAGTATTACACAGTGGTTTTCGGTGGCACACAATGAGAGACAGATGCCACACACAGGACTGGCACAGAGGCAGACTTGCCAATCTTTATCTCCCACTAATTTTTTTTTTTTTTACAGGGAGAATTTACCCCCCCACAAAAAAAATGGCCCAGTATTACACAGTGGTTTTCGGTGGCACACAATGAGAGACAGATGCCACACACAGGACTGGCACAGAGGCAGACTTGCCAATCTTTATCTCCCACTAATTATTTTTTTTTTAAAGGGAGAATTTACCCCCAAAAATAAATGGCCAAGTATTACACAGTGGTTTTCGGTGGCACACAATGAGAGACAGATGCCACACACAGGACTGGCACAGAGGCAGACTTGCCAATCTTTATCTCCCACTAATTATTTTTTTTTTTACAGGGAGAATTTACCCCAAAAAAATAAATGGCCAAGTATTACACAGTGGTTTTCGGTGGCACACAATGAGAGACAGATGCCACACACAGGACTGGCACAGAGGCAGACTTGCCAATCTTTCTCCCACTAATTATTTTTTTTTACAGGGAGAATTTACCCCAAAAAAATAAATGGCCAAGTATTACACAGTGGTTTTCGGTGGCACACAATGAGAGACATATGCCACACACAGGACTGGCACAGAGGCAGACTTGCCAATCTTTATCTCCCACTAATTATTTTTTTTTTTTAAAAAGGGAGAATTTAGAAAAAAAAAAAAAAAAAGGCCCAGTATTACACAGTGGTTTTCGGTGGCACACAATGAGACAGATGCCACACACAGGACTGGCACAGAGGCAGACTTGCCAATCTTTATCTCCCACTAATTATTATTTTTTTTACAGGGAGAATTTACCCCAAAAAAATAAATGGCCAAGTATTACACAGTGGTTTTCGGTGGCACACAATGAGAGACAGATGCCACACACAGGACTAGCACAGAGGCAGACTTGCCAATCTTTCTCCCACTAATTATTTTTTTTTACAGGGAAAATTTACCCCAAAAAAATAAATGGCCAAGTATTACACAGTGGTTTTCGGTGGCACACAATGAGAGACAGATGCCACACACAGGACTGGCACAGAGGCAGACTTGCCAATCTTTATCTCCCACTAATTATTATTTTTTTTTAAAAAGGGAGAATTTAGAAAAAAAAAAGGCCTAGTATTACACAGTGGTTTTCGGTGGCACACAATGAGACAGATGCCACACACAGGACTGGCACAGAGGCAGACTTGCCAATCTTTATCTCCCACTAATTATAATTTTTTTTACAGGGAGAATTTACCCCCAAAAAATAAATGGCCAAGTATTACACAGTGGTTTTCGGTGGCACACAATGAGAGACAGATGCCACATACAGCAGGACTGGCACAGAGGCAGACTTGCCAATCTTTATCTCCCTGCAGTAATCTCAGAAATGTATGGCAGGCAGCTATAAAAAGGACTGCTGCACACAAAAGTGGGGACAAACACACAAGGTAGCTGTGCAGAAAGGAAGGAACAACAGGATTTGTGCTTTGAAAAAAGCAGTTGGTTTGCACAGCGCACAGCGTACACACAGAGCAACGCAGCTATCAGGGAGCCTTCTAGGGCAGCCCAGTGAGCTACAGCGCTGAGGAAAAAAAAATGTAGCTTCCACTGTCCCTGCAAACAAAAGGTGGTGTTGGACAGTGGAAATCGATACAGCACAAGCGGTTTGTGGCGTTATGTACCCTGCCTATCACTATCCCTGCTTCTGAAGAAGCGGCAGCAACCTCTCCCTATGCTCAGATCAGCAGCAGTAAGATGGCGGTCGGCGGGAACGCCCCTTTATAGCCCCTGTGACGCGGCAGAAAGCAAGCCAATCACTGCAATGCCCTTCTCTAAGATGGTGGGGACTGAGATCTATGTCATCACGCTGCCCACACTCTGCGTCCACCTTCATTGGCTGAGAAATGGCGCTTTTAGCGTCATTGAAACGCGACTTTGGCGCAAAAGTCGCGTACCGCATGGCAGACCCCACACAGGGATTGGGTCAGTTTCATGAGACGCCGACTTTGCCAAAAGTCGGCGACTTATGAAAATGAACGATCCGTTTTGCTCAACCCTAATCATTAATATCTAATTGTGGGGTCAATATTAGTGCGGTGCAGCATCAATCATTTATTATGCCCTAGCCTTGGTGATTCTTAGTTGCATTGTGAGGTACTTAGGTGTTTTTACTGTAATGTTCAAATTTTGTGAATAAAGTTGGTATATTTTTGCATTCCTTGAGCCATAGTATCTTTTGTGTGGCTTTGTTGTTTTATTTAGCTCCACGGAATGAGACCAAGCATATATTGGCTATAGGTCAAATTGGATTAATATGTATGCACACGATCCTTGGGGGGTCTAGTTTCCAAAATGGGGTAACTTATGAGGGGTTTCAACTGTTTAGACACATCAGTGTAGAAAACTCTGGAGATGGGGCAATTTCATAAACCAGATGTCTAAAATGGAGAGCAGATGGATTTTTAAATTGGACACACTTATGGCAGCTGGTTAAAAACCTTCTCCCTGAAGACTGTTTTCACCTTCCCGATCAGGCCAATTTTTACTATTCTGACCACTGTCATTTCATCAGGTCATAACTCTGGAATGCTTCAATGACACACTGATTCTGAGTTTATTTTCTTGTGACATATTGTACTTCATGATATTGATAAAATTTCTTTGATATGACTTTCGTTTATTTGTGAAAAAAACAAATTTTGAAAAAAATTTGATAATTTTGCAATTTTCAAACTTTTTATTTTTATGTCCTTAAATCAGACAGTCATATCACACAAAATAGTTAATAAATAACATTTCAAACATGTCTACTTTACATCAGCACAATTTTTGAAACATTTTTTTTGTTAGGAAGTTAAAAGGGTTAAAAGTTGACCAGCAATTTCCCATTTTGAAAACAAAATTTGCAAAACTATTTTTTTTAGGGACCACCTCACATTTGAGGAGCCTATATGATATACATGCCCAAAAGTGACAACATTCTAAAAATTGCACCCCTCAATGTACTCAAAACCACATTCAAGAAGTTTATTTACCCTTCAGATTAATCACAGGAATTTTTGGAATGTGAAAGGGAAAAATAAACATTTACTTTTCTTTCAGTAAAATTTTCCTTTAGACCTATTTTTTTTTTACTTTCACAATGGTAACTAAAGAAAATAGACCATACAATTTGTTGTGCAATGTATCTTCACAGAATATAGAGCCGTGAAAATAAAGAAAAGTCACATTTTTCCAAGATAAATCTTTTTAGGTCCAAATTTTACATTTTCATAATAGTAAAATGAAAAATTGCTATACAAAATTTGGTGTGAGGAAATATCCAATATGTGGACCCATTTGGGAACTTATCTAGATGTGTATTGAACCCCACCAGGTGCTTCACAGAAGTTTATAACGTTTAGTCGTGAAAATCACATTTTTCACGCAGAAAACTTTTTTCAGCTCAAAATGTTGCAGTTTCACAAGGGTAGCAGGAGAAAATGGACCCCAAAATTTGTTTTGCAATTTCTCCTTAGTTCACGGATACCCCATATGTTTTTAAAAATTACTTTTAAGGCACAGTGCAAAGCTCAGAAGGGAAGTAGCGCCATATTACAGTGCAGATTTTGCTGCACTGGTTTGAGGGTGCCATGTCACACTGGCAGATACCCTGAGGTACTGGGACAGCAGAACCCCATAAGTGACCCCATTTTACAAAGCAAACCTCTCAATGAATTCATCTAGGGGTGCAGTGAATATATTGACACCACAGGTGTGTCACAGAATTTTATACCATTGAGCAATGAAGAAAAAATAATTTACATTTTTACAGCCAAAATTGTATTAGCACCAAATTTTACATTTTTATGGTGGGAAATTGGTAAAAAAATGACATCAAAATTTGTTCCACAATTTCTGCTGAATGTAGAAATACCCCATATGAGGCTGTACAGTACTGGTTAGCCATACGGTGATACTCGGGAGGGACAGAGTGCTGTTGCCTCCAGGAGTGTAGATTTTCATACAATAGTTTGTGGATTCCATATAAAGAGCCCCTAAGTGCTAGGAAAGCAGAATCCCCCCTCAAGTGACCCCATTTTGGAAATTATACCCCTTTGAGAATTTATATACAGGTGTAGTGATGATTTTGACTCTATGGGTGTTTTCCAGAAACAAGCAGCAGTGGATGTTGCTGATTGAAAATTGCAAACTGCCATTGTAGTGATCAGTACATTATGTCCAGCTTATGCTTCTGAAGACACGCACCTGTAAATTAGGCGGGCTCTCATCAGTACGGAAATGCCAAACGTGTGCGCTAAATGTGGTTTGGGCATACTGGGACTCAGAAGGGAAGGGAGGCATTTGCATTTGGGAGTGGAGAATTCGCTGAATTTCTTTTGGGGGCAAGCTCCCATTTAGCTTTTCCAGATCCTTTGTGATACCAGTAACGTGGAAACCCCTATATTTCCGTTAACAAATGATGGACCTGATTGGGGACTTGCTTTTTTGTGGATTGAGTTGAAGCTTTTATTGGGAACCTTTTACATAACATTTATGATCCCATTTAGTCAGAGCTCTACGCTGAGCACTTACATCGCAGTTTACATCTAAACCTTCGAGTGACATGACAGATCAAACCCCCGATGGATCTATTCACTACAATGAGGCAGCAGAGTTACTCTGGACACCGTCTGGCCTCTGTTCAGCAGTGTCCTTCTATTCAGAAGTGTTAGGGCTGGCGGAATGCACAAAATAATTATAAGGATGGTATAAGGTGTATTTGCAGCCCAGGGTCCACCGTGCAGAGATGGAACCTGCTGCTGAGTAATGGCGGAGGGACGCTTGCTCACACGTGGGTTAGATCTCACCCAGTGTGACTGGGAGCAAACTCTGTTGCTTCACAGAGTCGCCAAATAAATGCTGAGCCCTGTTAGCAGTCTCAGGGTGCAGCTGAAAGTCGCTGGTGAGATCAGTATGAATTACCCCCACTAAACTAGAGATTGGACTGGCTCTGATCCTCGATGGCTTTGGAGCCCGCACCTGAAGATGCCCTGAGCCAGATGCAGAGTCCAAGCGGGAATTCCCACCCTACACTGACCGGTTGTCAGGACAGAACTAAACTAACATTTACCGCACAGGTACAGCGCTGCACTGGCGGACGCCACTATCCACCCTAACTAGGGTCAGGAAAGCGCACTGGTTGCACTTGGCGCCACACTGGCAGTCGCTGCTGATTTGATGCCGTAAAGTCGTGCTTCTGTGCAGGATAGCACTGTAAGGTGCTAGGTAGCTCCATCATTCGCAAACATTAAACATAACTAGGAATGGGTATGATTAAGGAGCATTCACCAGAACAGGCATACATCCACACACATGATAACTGGTTTATACTAGCGCATGTCCGTGCGGCCATGTGAACCTTTTATAGCGGAAGCTCTCCGGGACTTTCCTAGTGGTCCAATAGGAGCAGCTACAGGACCTGAGCATGTGACCCCCGACTTCCAATGGGAGGTCATCCCTTGGGCATGCTCAGAAGAAGAAAGCAGGACTTTGTCCCAGGAGTGCCCGCTCACCGCAGATCAGTACTTGTTACGATGGCAGAGCCTGGAAGGACAGCAATAACCAGCCGCACAGTATCAGCTTGAGCCACAAGCTGGGGCCGTCGTCTCTGCTGAGCAGGCTCCACTGCGGCGGGAGGAGAATGGGAGACCGCAGCGGAGATGGTTTGAGATTCCCCCTGTGCAGCGGCAGGAACTCAACACCTAACAAGAAGTGCACAAAACTGTGGCCGAAGGCACTTTTATGCAAACATTAAAAGACAGACACTGCCGGATCACAGGTCCTATGGTGTCCACAGTGCCTCATTATGCCTCTTTATAGGAAATCTTCTGCCAGAGGTACCATCTGAATCATGTATTTCAGAGATTTACATGAAAGCCTCAGTGTAATCTCTCAGTGCAAAGCGCAGGATAAATGTGTGCCGGGTATTACTGCGATCTTTGGGAGGCAGTATGAAAAAATCAACAACTTGTGAAGAATTGGTTTTACTTATTTTTTACATTGTTCCTCATGCAGTATAAGTGATTAGGAGACTTCTTTGGGTCGGTATGATTACAGTGATACCTGATTTATATTGTTTTTTTATATTTAACCGCTTTTACACAATAAAAAGTATTTTATAGAAAAAAATATTATTTTGACATCGCTTTATTCTGAGAACTATAACTTTTTTATATTTCTGCTGATGGAGCTGTATGACAACTTGTTTTTTGCGGGACCGGATGCCGTGTTCAGAGGTACAATGTTTATTTAAATTCATCTTTTTAATTGCGTTTTATTGCATTTTTTGTTTCGTGGTATGATGATAAAGCATTGATTTTTGCCTCATTTTTTTTACGGTGTTCACTGAAGGGGTTAACTAGTGAAACAGTTTTATAGAGCTGGTCTTTACGGACGCAGTGATACCAAATATAAGTACTTTTATTGTTTATTTTTTATTTAAATAAATAAATGTAGTTATTGGAAAATATTTTTTTTTCTTTATTTGGGAAATTTTTTAAAATTTTTTTTATGTAATTATACTTTTGTAAAAAATACAGTATATACTGCTCAAAAAAATAGAGTATAGCTCCAAGTAAATCAAACTTCTGTTAAATCAAACTGTCCACTTAGGAAGCAACACTGTTTTGACAATCAATTTCACATGCTGTTGTGCAAATGAAATAGACAACAGATGGAAATTATTGGCAATAATCAATAAACACTCCATAAAGGAGTGGTTCTGCGGTGGGGACCACAGACCACATCTCAGTACCAATGCTTTCTGGCTGATGTTTTGGTCACTTTTGAATGTTGGTTGTGCTTTCACACTCGTGGTAGCATGAGAAGGACTCTACAACCCACACACGTGGCTCAGGTAGTGCAGCTCATCCAGGATGGCACATCATTGTGAGCTGGGGCAAGAAGGTTTGCTGTGTCTGTCAGCGTAGTGTCCAGAGGCTGGAGGCACTACCAGGAGACAGGCCAGTACACCAGGAGACATGGAGGGGGCCGTAGGAGGGCAACAATCCAGCAGCAGGACCACGACTTCAGCCTTTGTGCAAGGAGGAACAGGAGGAACACTGCCAGAGCCCTGCAAAATGACTTCCAGCAGGCCACAAATGTGCATGTGTCTGCACAAATGGTTAGAAAATGACTCCATGGGAATGGTCTGAGTGTCTGACGTCCACAGATGGGGGTTGTGCTCACAGCCCAACCCCATGCAGGACTCTTGGATTTTGCCACAGAACACCAGGATTGGCAAATTCGCCACTGGCACCCTGTGCTCTTCACAGAGGAAAGCAGGTTCATACTGAGGACATGTGACAGACGTGACAGAGTCAGGAGACGCCGTGGAGAGTGATTTGCTGCTTGCAACATCCTTCAGCATAACTGATTTGGCAGTGGGTCAGTAATGGTGTGGGGTGGCATTTATTTGGAGGGCCACACAGCTCTCCATGCGCTTGCCAGAGGTAGCCCGACTGCCATTAGGTACCAAGATGAGACCCTCAAACCCCTTGTGAGACCACATGCTGGTGCGGTTGGCCCTGGGTTCCTCCTAGTGCAGGACAATGCCAGACCTCATATGGCTGGAGTGTGTCAGCAGTTCCTGCAAGATGAAGGCATTGAAGCTATGGACTGGCTTGCCCTTTCCCCAGACCTGAATCCGATTGAACACATCTGGGACATCATGTCTCGCACATCCACCAACATCTTGTTGCACCACAGACTGTCCGGGAGTTGGCGGATGCTTTAGTCCAGGTCTGGGATGAGATCCCTCAGGAAACCATCCGCCGTCTCATCAGGAGCATGCCCAGCCTTTGTAGTGAGGTCATACAGGCACATGGAGGCAACACACACAACTGAACATAATTTCCTTGTCTTGAGGCATTTCCACTGAATATATATATATATATATATATATATATATATATATATATATATACAGTATATATGTGTATATTTATATTTCATATAGAGCTAGAGAGCAGAAAAGCCAGCAATTCATCTGTCAGCTTTTGATAAAGCATTACTGAACCTGACAGGATATGAGACATGGTTTACATACAGTAAACCATTGCATATCCATTATATTTTTAAACATCCCTCCCTGTAGGTGTTTGCAGCTTGCATTTTCCCACGCCCAAGAGTTCATATGAGTTCATGCCGCCAGGGGGCGCAGCTTCGGTGATGGCACTACTAGTCACCGAAGCTCCGCTCCCTGCATTTCATTCATTCTCCAGTCATTTACAGCCGGGAGCGGCCACATTAGCAGCACTCCCGGTTGTAAAATGTAAATGACCCCAGATATGGATTACTGCGTGGGACTTGACTGTAAAGCAGACAGGTATGGGATATTGTTGCTTTTTTATTTTGCATTTTTTTACAGAAGAACGAGGGCTTTGCTTGGATTGAGCATACAATAAAGATGTTAAATCTGTGTGTTTCATTATTTCATTAAAATACTTTATTATTAATATGTGTGTATTTTTAACCCTTTCGTACTATTGGATTAATAATGGATAGGTGTCTTATTGACACCTCTCCATTATTAACTAGGCTTAATGTCACCTTACAATAGCAAGGTGACTTTAACCCCTTATTACCCCATATGCCAATGCTACAGGGCACTGGGGTGAGAGAGGCTAAGTGCCGGAATAGGCGTATCTTACAGATGCGCCTTTTCTGAGGTGGCTGGGGGCAGACCTTTTTAGCCAGGGGGTGGCCAATAACCATGGTCCCTCTCTAGGCTATTAATATCTGTCCTCAGTCACTGGCTTTCCCTTTCTGGTGGGAAAAATGGCGCAGGAGCCCATGCCAGTTCTTTCTGTGAATTAATCCTTTAATTTAACACCTACAGCTCCAAATTTTTACACACACAGTACTAACATTATTAGTGAGGGACATATATAAATCTAATGGATATACAATGGTTTACTGTGTGTAAACCATGTCTAATATCCTGGCAAACAAAACCTTCAAAACAGTATTGATGTAAATACTGGTGATCGCAGGCCTAAATAACCCAGCCACCGCATGCATTAGCTATGGAACCACTCCCAGCATTACTTTTAACAAGAAGAAAAATTGGAGTGAAAGAATCCACCAAAGAATAATAAAATCAAAATGATTTATTGAGATTAAACATATACAGCACTAAAATATATGACACAATCATAACAGGACAAAAGCTCCTTTGAATTGAGGACTCAAGTGCAGCAAACCACATGCAGCCAAACAAGACAGCAGGGTAGGATAAAAACTGAAACTCATAAAGTGCCCGTGCATCAAGTACATACAATATCCTCATACTTGTATTAAGGATAACCATGGGTGTATAAATATAGTCACAGTGAAAATTGATGGCATATCATATTACCAATATCATCCCATGGTGTCCACAAAGAGTAATAAATATAATTTAACCTTTCTTACCCATAGCTGCCAAGTCTGCCACACGTGGGTTAAATTAAATTCTATTTATTACTCTTTGTGGACACCATGGGATGATCTTGGTAATATGATATGCCATTAATTGTCACTGTGACTATATTTTTACACCCATGGTTATCCTTAATACGGGTATGAGGACATAGTATGTACTTAATGCACGGGCACTTTATGAGTTTCAGTATTTATCCTACCCTGCTGTCTTGTTTGGCTGCATGTGGTTTGCTGCACCTGAGTCCTCAATTCAAAGGAGCTTTTGTCCTGTTATGATTGTGTTATATATTTTAGTGCTGTATATGTTTAATCTCAATAAATCATTTTGATTTTATTATTCTTTGGTGGATTCTTTCACTCCAATTTTTCTTCATGTCTCATATCCTGTTGGGTTCTGCAATGGTTTTACAGAACTCGACAATTGAATTATCGCCTATTCTGCTATCTAACTCTCTAAGAAATATAAAGATATATATATATATAAGTGTGTCAAATATATATATATATATATATATATATATATATATATATATATATATATATATATATATATATGTATATATATATATATATATATATATATATATATATATATATATATATAAACCTATGCTATCTATGTGTAGACATTTATTTTATGGCGGCCTCAACCAATCAGAGACGCGGGATTTCCAAGACAGACAGACAGAAAGACAGACAGACAGACAGACAGACGGAAAAACCCTTAGACAATTATATATATAGATTCTATTGTAAGCTGTCAGTGTGATATGTACACTGTACCCTGCACTGAATTGCCAGCTTTTCTACAGAACATCAATGCGTATTTCTCGCAAGTCAAACTAATGGTCCATGTGGTGTGCGCGTTTTTCTCGCACCCATAGACTTGCATTGGCGTATTTCGGGTGTAATACAGTAACAATCGCAGCATGCTGCGATTTCACTCGCACGTATAATACGGCCGAGAAAACAATGGATGATAGGAGCTGCCCCATAGATTAACATTATTCCGAGTGCTATGCCATTTTTTTGGCATAGCACTCATCCGTATTACGCTCTAGTGTGATGCCGGCCTTACTGAAACAGATATTGCATCTCTGACTTAGTGGGATAAGAACGATAGAAGCTCATTAACCTCCCTTGCCTGGGGGCATCAAACACAAAAAAAATGAGCTGAACATGTTCTCCTGGACATCTATTTCTACTGTCACCAGACATCACTATTGAATTCAAGAAACTTTACTGCATAGAAATACATCTCATCTTCAAAGTGCAGCGGGATCATTTTTGCCACATACAGTACAGACCAAAAGTTTGGACACACCTCATTTAAAGATTTTTCTGTATTTTCATGACTGTGAAAATTGTACATTCACACTGAAGGCATCAAAACTATGAATTAACACATGTGGAATTATATACTTAACAAAAAAGTGTGAAACAACTGAAAATATGTCTTATATTCTAGGTTCTTCAAAGTAGCCACCTTTTGCTTTGATGACTGCTTTGCACACTCTTGGCATTCTCTTGATGAGCTTCAATAGGTAGTCACTGGGAATGGTTTTCACTTCACAGGTGTGCCCTGTCAGGTTTAATACGTGGGATTTCTTGCCTTATAAATGGTGTTGGGACCATCAGTTGTGTTGTGCAGAAGTCTGGTGGATACACAGCTGATAGTCCTACTGAATAGACTACTAGAATTTGTATTATGGCAAGTAAAAAGCAGCTAAGTAAAGAAAAACGAGTGGCCATCATTACTTTAAGAAATAAAGGTCAGTCAGTCAGAAAATTTGGGAAAACTTTGAAAGTGTCCCCAAGTGCAGTGGCAAAAACTATCAAGAGTTAAAAAGAAACTGGCTCACATGAGGACCGCCCCAGGAAAGGAAGACCAAGAGTCACCTCTGCTTCTGAGGATAAGTTTATCTGAGTCACCAGCCTCAGAAATCGCAGGTTAAAAGCAGCTCAGATTAGAGACCAGGTCAATGCCACACAGAGTTCTAGCAACAGACACATCTCTACAACAACTGTTAGGAGACTTTGTGCAGCAGGCCTTCATGGTAAAATACCTGCTAGAAAACCACTGCTAAGGACAGGCAACAAGCAGAAGAGACTTGTTTGGGCTAAAGAACACAAGGAATGGACTTTAGACCTGTGGAAATCCTGTGCTTTGGTCTGATGAGTCCAAATTTGAGATCTTTGGTTCCAACCACAGTGTCTTTGTATGACACAGAAAAGGTGAATGGATGGAATCTACATGTCTGGTTCCCACTGTGAAGCATGGAGGACAAGGTGTGATGGTGTGGGGGTGCTTCACTGGTGACACTGTTGGGGATTTATTCCAAATTGAAGGCATACTGAACCAGCATGGCTACCACAGCATCTTGCAGCGGCATGCTATTCCATCCGGTTTGTGTTTAGTTGGACCATCATTTATTTTTCAACAGGACAATGACCCCAAACACACCTCCAGGCTGTGTAAGGGCTGTTTGACCAAGAAGGAGAGTGATGGGGTGCTACGCCAGATAACCTGGCCTCCACAGTCACCTGACCTGAACCCAATCGAGATGGTTTGGGGTAAGCTGGACCGCAGAGTGAAGGCAAAAGGGCCAACAAGTGGTAAGAATCTCTGGGAACTCCTTTAAGATTGTTGGAAGACCATTCCCGATGACTACCTCTTGAAGCTCATCAAGAGAATGCCAAGAGGGTGCAAAGCAGTCATCAAAGCAAAAGGTACTTTGAAGAACCTAGAATATAAGACATAATTTCAGTTGTTTTACACTTTTTAGTTAAGCATATAATTCCACATGTGTTAATTCATAGGTTTGATGCCTTCAGTGTGAATGCACAATTTTCATAGTCATGAAAATACAGAAAAATCTTTAAATGAGAAGGTGTGTCCAAACTTTTGGTCTGTACTGTTTCTCCAGGTCAGTTTTGTAATTTTGATACCTTGATTCATATCGGTACCATAGCGCAAGACTATACAAGTTTTTGCATTCTTATACTATCACAAGCATGGGGCAGATTGTGACTTTAGCTGATGCGGCTTTATTTTAACAATTAGAACCTTATTTTAGGGGAATCACTGGTGTTTTTATTTTATTTTTTAATGTAGTGGATGTTGTAACATTCTTCTGCCTATTTTATGTAAAGTGTTTAAAAATATAATTTTCTCCTTCACTAGTAATCATATAAAGCATATCTTTCAGAAGTATTGTTAGATATAAATCTGCTGTGCAAACAGAACACCTCTACATAAAGGTCACTACAGATATATCATAAGAGAGAACAAGAAAATGTAGGACATTTCTGGGTTGCTCTAGTATTCCCTCTGGCTGCTCTATAACCACTTTTGACATACTGACAGAAACTATTGTTATCACTTTTGCTGGTGGCGATAAGCTTATACATGCTACGTTTTTTATGACATCCAACCTGCATAGATAGTACATTCACACGCGCCTTGCAGATTTAAGCATTGATATGTCAAAGTGACCCATTATTCCAATTCCCCTTTTTTATGTTTTATATAGTTTGATATTCTGAACACAATTCTATAGTATAATTTTGATTTACTGTGCTTAATTTATGGAATTATATGCAATATCGGTAAATGTCCAATTTAGTTTAAGCTTCAGGTTATCAGTTCTATTCATATGCTTTACAGCACATGAACATATATCTACACAATAAATATTCTGGATTTATATTATATTGTAAGGCTATATTCATATCTTTGGTTGAGACGTTGTTTAGATTCACATTTCAAATCTAATCGTATTAGATAAGAAAAATGACACTAGATGAGAACTTTTATTTTTAATTAATTTAAAACACTCTTAAGGTTTTCTTGGGGCTAGGAATAAATCACTGCAGTCATTCTATAAGATTGTAGATTGCTGAATTGTCACAATGTGCTATACACATTGTGCAATCTTAGAGTGACTGCCGAAATCTGACCTAGAAAACATCTTTAATTCTAGGGAACTTTATATTCAATCACAGGATTTACATTATATAATCAACTTGAAATCCACTAACAAAGTGCAAATCAAGTAATACTGATAGCAAAGTACTGTACAATGGTGGAGAATACATTGTCTTTGAGAATTTACAATCTATAGAGAATGGTAATGGAGACAATGAGTGAGGATAGAAGCTGATGGTATGGCAGTATAATCCCAGAAGTGTTATTTTAGTTTGCAAAGATTAGCTTTTCTGGGTAGCACTGGAAGTTTGCAAAGGTTGGATCAGATTGGTTGGAGTAGCAAGCTCCAGAGTGCAATGGTAACATGGCAGAGTCTTGGAGAGTTTGTGTTGGAAGAAGCTAAGTGTCCCAGATTAGATGTGTGTGCCAGTGGGATGTAGTAATAGGAGATGTTTGGAAGGACCAGGTAATGAAGAGTCCTGTAAGTCAACAATAATGTTTTGAACTACTAAATACATTTTAACTCTTCTATTTTTTTTATTGACTTATTCAAAAGTCTATATATGTGAAAAACCTCAAAAGTGACACTGTTGAAAAACAGCACCCCTCAAATTATTCAAAAATACTGCGGGGAAATTTGCTAAACCATCAGGTGTTTCACCGAGATTAATACAGCATGTAATGCAAAATGTAATAATTTGTTTCCACAAATTTTATTATTTTGACAAGAGGTAATAGGAGAAAATGGATACTATAATTGGCTGAACATCCCCTGAATGTGGTAATATCCAATATGTGGTCCACAACTGCTGTCTTGGCACAATGCAGAGTTAGGCTGGGGGTGCACACGATCCAGAACTAGCAACACTTTGGACGCAGTGCATGTTCACTGCATCTAAACTGCTGCCTTCTATTGAACGCTGGTGAATCCGCATGTGTTCACTTAACCATGCGGATTCACTACATCCAACACATTATATTTGTAAAATTTCTGGACATGCTGCAGTCTAGAAATGTGTGCCACATGTCAGTCTCCACGGGTGATCAAAAGAAAAATGGACATCACTAACAATGTGACGCATGCTCCCCAATGCAGTGGCTAAAAATTTACTCAGAATAAATAATTCTATTTTGCAAAAGAAAAATGGACATAACTAACAATGTGACATATGCTTCACTAATGCACTAGCTAAAGAAAAAGGGATGTCACTAATAGAGATCAGCAAACATATCAATATTCGGTTTGGATCAAGATTGTTGAATTAGGAATATTCACCAATTTAATTGTCTAAGTGGCCAAATATAGCCAAACTCCATACATGGCACAAAAGGCAGTGTAGCAGTTCTGATCAGCTGTAATGTTACCGCCGGTAGATAGTTACCACTGTCAGAGGCCTGCGGGGTCACGATATGAGATGTCAGCAGGACACTGCAGAGATGCGGTGACCCACAGTGAAAAAAAGCTTACCGCAGGCCAGCAGGCTCTGGCTGATGAAACTCCTCCTCCCATTAGGCTATGTCTGCTGTCACTCATAACAGTGATAGTAGGAGCCGCTAATGGGAGAAGTAGCCTCTTGTCAGCCGGTGCCTGTGCTCAATGTTAGAAAATTTTAAAAAGTTACCGCGGTCATGACAGTGCCCTAACAGTAGGTGTTCGGTACGGACATCAAACTTTACTGTTTAGGTTCGCCCGTCTCTAGTTAGGGGCCTTAAACAATTTAATCTGTCAGATTATATGTAATCTGAAAGCAGGATGTTTTGTAATAACAGTCCATTAGTCATGTTTAATAGTAATCTTTTTCTGTTATACTAGAAGCAGCAAATAAAGACTTCTCTGTTATTGACTTGTTGAATATAATACTGTAAAGAGAATGCAAAAAATGTCATATAAGAGCTAGGGAAGGCATAGAGCACAGAGCAAATTATGGGTCAAGGTTGTCTATGCCCACTGTAAACTTATATTAGTGCATCCAAAAAACAACTATAAACTGTGAGCCATTTATCCAATCTGACTCATTTGTAGTTCACATCCCCTCCTCATTTATGCTTCTATCTTACTATTCTTTACTGACCAAATATATACTATATATATATATATATATATATATATATATATGCACTGCAAGTTTTCCACCTACAAAAAATGGAAAGGTTTTTATCATAGGTGCACTTTCACTCTGAAAGACAGAATATAAAAAGAGATAACATTTGCAGTTTATTCCATGAAGTAAATATTTCATACAATAGAAAAACAGAACTAAATATTTGGTACAGAAACTTTTAATGGCTATGCGGTCCCTAGCAACCCGCTGTGTTTACTGGATACCAGCTACACAGTGGGCTGCGGGGAGTGCGATTCGCACCCTCGCATCCCCCCGCACAGAGAACTCCTCAAGATGTGTTTCCTGGGGAGGGGGGATGCGAACTGAAATTCTCTCAAATGTGAACCTAGCCTAAAAAAGATAGGCAGGAAATAAAATAGGTAATTTGAAAAAATCTAACCTGAAGACAGCTCAGAGTCCGAATCCGGTTGAAGGACTATGTCTTCTCCATCCCCCACAGCACAAAAGGCTGCATGCAAAATTTGCAAATTTGCTAAGGTGTTAGCCACATTATGCATATCCCCTGCACAACAATGCAGCTGGGGGTGGGCAGACACACTCAAGAGCAGCTTAAGGTACCTTCACACGAAACGACTTTACAACGAGAACGACAACGATCCGTGACATTGCAGCGTCCTGGATAGCGATATCGTTGTGTTTGACACGCAGCAGCGATCTGGATCCTGCTGTGATATCGCTGGTCGTTGAATAAAGTTCAGAACTTTATTTGGTCGTCAGACCGGCGTGTATCGTCAGGTTTGACACCAAAAGCAACTATACCAGCGATGTTTTACGCTGGTAACCAGGGTAAATATCGGGTTACTAAGCGCAGGGCCACGCTTAGTAACCCAATGTTTACCCTGGTTACCAGCGTAAAAGTAAAAAAACCAAACAGTACATACTCACCTGCGCGTCCCCCGGCGTCCGCTTCCTGCTCTGACTGAGCGCCGGCCCTAAAGTGAAAGTAAAAGCACAGCGGTGACGTCACCGCTCTGCTGTTAGGGCCGGCGCTCACACAGTACAGGAAGTGGACGCCGGGGGACACGCAGGTGAGCATGTACTGTTTGTTATTTTTACTTTTACGCTGGTAACCAGGGTAAACATTGGGTTACTAAGCGCGGCCCTGCGCTTAGCAACCCGATGTTTACCCTGGTTACCCGGGGACCTCGGCATCGTTGGTCGCTGGAGAGCGGTCTGTGTGACAGCTCTCCAGCGACCAAACAGCGACGCTGCAGCGATCGGCATCATTGTCGCTATCGCTGCAGCGTCGCTTCGTGTGAAGGTACCTTTACATTCTTTTGTTTACAAGCTCTTACAAGACCTTTGTTGAGGTGGATCAACACAATTGCCCCCTGCAGATTCCTCAGGCAATGGCCACATTTGAAAATGAAAGGATGCTAATTGGAGCCATCAGAGTTGTCAGTTTGGACTAAAGGTACCGTTACACTAAATGATTTACCAACGATCACGACCAGCGATACGACCTGGCCGTGATCGTTGGTAAGTCGTTGTGTGGTCGCTGGAGAGCTGTCACACAGACAGCTCTCCAGCGACCAACGATGCCGAAGTCCCCGGGTAACCAGGGTAAACATCGGGTTACTAAGCGCAGGGCCGCGCTTAGTAACCCAATGTTTACCCTGGTTACCATTGTAAATGTAAAAAAAAAAAAACAGTACATACTTACATTCCGGTGTCTGTCACGTCCCTCGCCGTCAGCTTCCTGCACTGACTGTGTCAGTGCCGGCCGTAAAGCACAGCACAGCGGTGACGTCACCGCTGTGCTCTGCTTTTACTTTACGGCCGGCACTCAGTCAGTGCGGGAAGCCGCCGGCGGGGGACGTGACAGACATCAGAAGGTGAGTATGTAGTGTTTTTTTTTTTTACATTTACAATGGTAACCAGGGTAAACATCGGGTTACTAAGCGCGGCCCTGCGCTTATAACCCGATGTTTACCCTGGTTACAAGCGAACACATCGCTGGATCGGTGTCACACACACCGATCCAGCGATGACAGCGGGTGATCCAGCGACGAAATAAAGTTCTGAACTTCTAGCTCCGACCAGCGATGTCACAGCTGGATCCTGATCGCTGCTGCGTGTCAAACACAACGAGATCGCTATCCAGGACGCTGCAACGTCACGGATCGCTGTCGTTCTCGTTGTAAAGTTACTCAGTGTGATGGTACCTTAAGGGTCATTTGACCCTCTTTCAGGACTTCAGGGGGAGCTCCAAATTTCTGGGACTTCTAGTGTTAAAGAGGTGAAAAGTTTCCTGTAGTTCTTTACCAAGTTTGCACACACTGCAGCAGGCATTTTGGCCCACTCCTCCATACAGATCTTCTCCAGATCTTTCAAGTTTCAGGTTTGTCGCTGGGCAGCATTGAGTTTTACCTCCCTCCAAAGATTTTCTATTGGGTTAAAGTCTGGAGACTGGCTGGGCCACTCCAGGAACTTGATATGCCTCTCACAGAGCCATTAATTAGTTGCTCTAGCTATGTGTTTCAGGTCATTGTAATGCTGAAAGGCCCATCCACAGTCCGTCTTCAATAGTCTTACTGAGGGAAGGAGGTTGTTGGTCAAAATCTCAGGATACATGATGCCTAACATATTCCCTTCAATATGGTGCAGTTGTCCTGTCTCCTTTGCAGAAAAGCACCCCCAAATTGGAGTTGAGTTGATACCAAAAAGTTCTATTTTGGTCTCATCTGACAACATGACCTTCTCTAATGTCTCCTCTAGATCATCCAGATGGTCATTGGTTAACTCCAAATGGCCCTGTGCATGTGCTGGTGTGAGCAGGGAGACCTTGCATGCCCTCCAGGATTTTAATCCATGACAGCATAATGTGTTACTCACAGTAATGTTTGAGACTGTGGTCCCAGATTTCTTCACATCATTGACCTTATTCAGAATCATTGTTACTCCATGTGGAGAGATCTTGCATGGAGCCACAGACCAAGGAAGATTGACAGTAATCTTGTGCTTCTTTTATTTTCTAATAATTGTGCCAACAGATATTGCCTTCTCACCAAGCTGCTTGTCTATTGACCGGTAGCGCATCCCAGCCTTGTGCAAGTCTGTAAATTTGACCCTGGGGTCTTTATACAGCTCTTTGATCTAGGCCATGGTGGAGAGGTTGGTGGGTGATTGATTGAGTGTGTGGACAGGTATCTTATGCAAGCAACAAGCTCATTCAGGTACAATGGATACTTGATACAAGTAATGAGTGCAGAGTAGGAGGGCTTTTTTAAGAAAAACTAACAGGTCTGTGGGAGCAAGAATTGTTGCTGGTTGGTAGGTGATGAAATATTTAAATTAAAATGTTATTTAATTATTTAAAAATCATTCAACATGTTTTCTAGATTTTCTTTTTAGATTCTGTCTCTCACAGTTGAAGTGTACCTATGATAAAAATTGCAGACTTCTCCATTCTTTGCAGGTTTGAAAACTTGCAAAATCAGCAGTGCATCAACTTATTTTACCCACTGTATATACTGTATATATATGGAACTCAGGTGAAAAAAATCTATGAGTTTTGAAGTGTTTGGGGTTGAAAACAGATAAAAGTTCATCCAATTCAATCTATATCGTAACATGAAAATGAATCAAATTCACATACACCGACCAGCATGAAATGTAATTTATGACTTCAGTGGAACTAAAAGGCAATTGCAGGCATATCACAGCGAGGATGTACATATACTATATTTACTTTATGTACTAGATTGAATGAATTTGAACAATAAGCTACATATATTTTTCATTGAACATTATATGTTGTAAGTACACTGCATTGTAGTTTTATTTTTTACATGCCTATGTAATATGAATGCTCAAACTAGACTAAAACAAACAAACACTTTTTCATCCATAATGGTGAGACAGTCTAAAAAGGCTGTTTTGAAATCTGCCACAAAATTGTTTATAACTTTTAGTTGCAGTAATCAGCCATATATAAACTGTTCTTTCAGGAGGTATTAACTAATATAATCTTCAATTCAAAATATAACAGAGGGAGGATAAAGATATAAAGCATCTTAATTGCAGTACAACATATGACACCCGCATCTTTCCCCCCACATGACGGCTAATTTATTCAGCCAGTTGCTGCAGCACCTGCAGTGCTAACCTTTGAGCCACCGTGCTGTGAAGTATTACCACACATGGAACTACTTCTTTTTACAAGCAGCACGGTGTACCAGTACATCTATCTCCTAGTTCTCCTCAGACATCTGAATGAGACATTACACTGACTGAGCAAAGACATGCATCTAATCCCATCACGTATGAAACGGTCCACTTAGCTGGGCATCTAATCCCATCATGTATGACATGGTCCACTGAGCCGCTGTATCTCATCTCATTCTGTGTGATACACTCCATGCATGTACATCCATGCTGGACTCCACAAATATGGAGGGGCAGAGGAATTGAGCTACCTCCATGTGTGGTAGATGTTAGTTGTGTTAAACCTGGCATCTGATGCTTAGCACAACGAATATAGCTGATCTCCTATTGCTAGTTTTATTTACACATTTCAATGTCTAGGTCAATCTCTGACAGTGGAATTTAAATGCAATTATCATGGATTTATGTGCTCAATGTCTCACATTGAAATACTACAATACAACTGTGGGGTATACATGAATTATCATGGCAGCTGGAGACCTGCTAAAAATATCCTTTGCTATCATCTTGGTACTCCTATGGTGCCCAGCCACAGGCTGAGCTTCATAGGAGACAGTGATTCTCTACATATTGCAATACTGTTGTATTTAACTATATAGTACAAGTGATTAGGCAAATCAGGTTCAAGTCCTCCCAGTTGACTGAAAACTACAAAAAAATAAAAAATCATGAACTTTCAAATTTGTATAATTATCCTTTAAGAATAAATATATGCAAAAAAATAACAACCATTTAATATTTCTATTTCTGTAAAAGTCCAGTCTATCAATTAACCCATTTTGTAATTATCATAAAGAGAAAAAAAATTGTAACATCAGAAATACTTTTTTTTCGCCACTATGACTTTTTAAAAATACAATAACAAGTGATACAAACATTATAGGTACCTCAAAATGGTAGCAATGAAGACCTAAGGTTGTCATACAAAAAAGCCCTCACATAGCTCCATTGACAGAAAAATAAAAACATTATGGATCTAAGAAAATCACAAATGAACGGTTGTATTTTTTCTACAAACTACTGAATTTTTTTAACCACTTAAGTTGAACAATATAAGCAAGTTTGGTATTAACATAATCATACTGTCCTGCAGAATCATGTTGACAGTTTTTTTTATCATAAAATAAATACTGTAAAAACAAAATCAAACCAAAAAATGGCAGAATTGCATTTTTCCCCATATGCATTGCTAGTGGCAAAGATTGAGAGAATGGGCCCTAGTATTCTTGTCTGATTCCCTAGATCTCTAGTCAGTGCCACTTTGAACTGTATCTGGCTAGTAAAGTTTAAACCCCTGGTAAAGCAGAGAGCAACGGGTTCCTTGCCTTACCACTCACTGTCTCTTAGCCCACAGGCTGCTGTAAGTGTGCAGCATACAAAACAGCATTGTCCCTGTAAGGGGGTACAAAAGCGGTGCGATTCCCCCCACACTCGTACCATCATGTTTTACTGTAATATAAGGTTTTACTGTTAGATTGCATATCTTATGGTGTATTGATCTAATACTCTTGTATAATATGAAAAATTACACACTTCACAAGCAATGTACAAGATAGTAGTATCCCGTAGATTAACATATACTACAAAGCTTGATAGAGAGAAAATGGCAGACCATTCGGCAAAGTGGAAGGAACAAAGGAAGAGAAAACACCGAACTGAGGAGTCAGAAAATAAACACTGATACACAAACATAATCCAAAATGTATATATTTTTATTGATAATAAATATGGACAACAAAAAGAGAAGAAAATGGCAATATGGTGCTAGTCACACATAGTGTGTATCTGCCCACAAAAACACACACCAACCAAAGTTGCAAACAATACACCTATATAGACACAAGAATAAATGAATACGCCTATGCACAAAGGTGGAGAAGAATATATATGAAAAAAATTACTATCATAAAACTGTAGAATACAGTAATGTCAAAAAATGATTGTGTACTTATATCATATATAGCCTCATGCATGTGCACTGTATGGCAAATAACAAATAAGAGGATAGCCCTAGATATCAAAGAGTATATTATAAAAAATGTATTTAGAAAAAAAGAGGGAGAGGGCATCCAATTATAAATTAGATTATATACATGTGCATATAGGTCAAGATGTCAGTATAAAGTGCAATCTTGTAGTAGGCAAACCAAAAGAAATAGGCAAAGAAGTAACTGCTGACTGGCATAAGTAGATGTATGTATACGCCTGTATAGCAGTAAATTAATGGTCATAGGTATAGAGTTGAATCAACTGCCTAAGAGGTAATACTCAATGTATAAGAAGGAGATGATGTATGTATACGCAGCATATAAAAGCAAGAGAAACAATGCCTAAAAATATAAGAAGATAGTAGTATAGGTGCTGCACAACATCTCATATGGGTATAGATCCCAATATTACTATGACCGATAGATGCAATAATTTGGGTAAGTGCATCAGAAATGTAAATGCAAGGGCCTAAAGCATGGTTACCTGTATGGTATGGTGAATGTGAGCTGACA
This sequence comes from Ranitomeya variabilis, assembly GCF_051348905.1. NCBI lineage: Eukaryota > Metazoa > Chordata > Amphibia > Anura > Dendrobatidae > Ranitomeya > Ranitomeya variabilis. The sequence goes on along the minus strand of NC_135232.1, from coordinate 1,015,984,039 downwards.
CGCTCACATTATAGGTCCACTAGAGGGAGCATCTTGTATTAGTAGTCAGCACACTGTACATAGTGAACATAGGAGGGGCTACTGTGGGATAAGCTAGGGAGTATTTTCTGTTTTCAGTCAGTGTATCCTGGGAGCCGAACAGCTCAGGAGCCTGAGTGCCTTGACAGTCCAGACTGGCTTAATACCCAGGACAACACGTGGCAACGTAACGTTAAGGGAGAAGCCCAGCCATCCAGGGCCAGCAGCAGACCAGACCAGCAGCAGGCCAGACCAACAGCAGAACATAAGCAGTGACAGCGTTTAGTGAGAATTGGAGCAGCAGGAAAAGTTACAGCAGTAATGAAGGGCAGGACACTCACCAAGTGGTAGATCATCACATGGGCTGATGCCTTCAGATTTGGTGTGGAATGGCTGAGGGAATCCCCAAGCACATAGAGTCTGAACAGGGAGGACGCTGAGGAAACATATGATACGGTCCATCCCGGGCATGTGCTGTTTGACAAGGAGAGAAGTACAGGGAAAGAGAAAGAAATGTGCATTGTAGAATCTGTTGTTGAAATTGTGACTAAAACGGATATGCTGTGAAATCAAGAGAGGAAAGTTTTGCATTTGAAGTTTGAAACAGACTCTGTGTCTTTGTGTGCAATGACGGCAGCAGTGGATCTTCAGCCAGCCCGATGGGACCCTGATGGTACAGAAGTTGAAGCAGAAGGTATGCTGCAGAGGGAACACTATTTTCATGTGATGGTAGACCAGGGCGTGTTAAAGTATAGAAACTCAGCCACAACTATGGCTCTGTCGCTTCCCCTCACACTTGGCGTAGTGCCGCAGGATTCCGCAACCATGCAGCGTGGGAATGCCATGGAAGATGTTATTGATGTGAGCAAAAAGAGTCAAGATGAAGAAATTGTGAATGTTATCGAAATGCTGGATGTGACTGATATTATGGACATGTCTAAAACCTTAAATGCGACTGACACTGTGATGAAAAAGATAGTGGAGGAAGGCACCTTTGTGGGCGTTACAGCCCTGAAATGGTGCAAAAAGTTGTCTGGTGACATCCCCCACTCCGCCCATGATGGGCGCGACAGAGAAGGAAGATACCTCATCCTGCTCCGTGGAATTCTGCAAAATGGGTGGAGCAGCTGGAAGCGACCCCATCCTGGTACGGGTGGGAACCAAAGGAAAACCCCATGTACAGCTGCGGCGGTATAGGCCGCGTCCAGAGGAAATGGAGACAAGAAGAGGAGAAGAACCAACCAAGACGACAGTGGGGAGTTACCGACGAGTTCTGGACTCACCGTTTCCCTGGTTCTGCCGAGGAGCGATGCCAGTGGCTGCCGGAACCAGAATGCCACCATTTGGGGCCGGAACATCAGCTTCAAAAGGCAGTACCTCTTCCCCTGGAGCCAGTGCTTCCACTCCATCGGGGACCAGAAACAGCGGTAGCCCCAGAGGAGCCCACACCGTATATGAAGGCCAAGTTGAAACTTCAACATCAGGAGCTGGAGTGAACAGCTGCATCCATGGAAAGATCTGGCAGTCGCGGGATGGGCACGACCAGGATGTCAGAACAGGAGATGGTGAGTTCACCCCGGCCCCTCACCCCAGCAGTCCCACCAGTCCCTCAGCCTCTCGTCCCAGGGACCGAGCCCCTGCACAGCAGGCCCATGCCCGGCAACATTTCAACCCTCGGTCAGTCTCGTGCACATCCGCAGTCGGTACAGAAGGTGAAGTGAAAGATAAGCTGCACAGGGGACACTACTTTCATGTGATGGGAGACCAGGGTGTGTTAAAGTATAGAAACTCAGCCACAACTACGGCCCTGTCTCTGCCCCTCACATACCAGTGCAAACTTTGTAATGATTGCACTGCATTGCACATTCCCGCTCTTATGTGCAGTACAGGAGAGGGGATGATGTGTAGAGGGATTAGATTAAGTAAGTATAAACTTTACATTATGCAGATGGCATGGCACATAGCGGGCATTATTACTGAAGGAGTACTGTGGTGGGAAGAATATTACTGATGGGGAATCTCTTGGTGAGTGGCTTTACTACTGAAAATATCACTCTGATGGGGCATTATTACTGAAGGGGCACTCTTGGTGGCATTACTACTGAAGAGGGTACTTTGGAGGGCATTATTACTAAAAAATGTACCCTGGAGGTATTATTCCAGAAGGTGGTCATGCTTGGGGTACATAATTACTGAAGAGGACGCTTTGAGCATGTTACAACTGAAGAGGGTAATCTTACAGAAGAAGGTTAGGAATGAATGGGGATATGCTTGAAATTTGAGAAGTACCATGTATTTGTGTTACACACACTGCATATACTGTACATGTCCTCAAGTAGTCACCATGGTCTTCTGTGCCAAATAGAAAAAAACCGTCAAGGGCTTCAAGCAAAAAACATCAATAACTATATTTAGAAAATACCTCAACATTAACTTACCACATATAATTGTATTTTAACCCCTTAATCCCATATGACGTACTATCCCATCAAGGTGACCAGGGACTTAATTCCCAGTGACGGGATAGTACGTCATAGCGATCGGCCGCGTTCACGGGGGAAGCGCGGCCGATCGCGGCCGGGTGTCAGCTGCCTATCGCAGCTGACATCCGGCACTATGTGCCAGGAGTCAGCTGCCTATCGCAGCTGACATCCGGCACTATGTGCCAGGAGTCAGCTGCCTATCGCAGCTGACATCCGGCACTATGTGCCAGGAGCGGTCACGGACCGCCCCCGGCACATTAACCCCCGGCACACCGCGATCAAACATGATCGCGGTGTACCGGCGGTACAGGGAAGCATCGCGCAGGGAGGGGGCTCCCTGCGGGCTTCCCTGAGATGATCGGTACAAGGGAATGTACTCACCTTGTACCAAGCGTCTCCTCCCTACAGGCCCCGGATCCAAAATGGCCACGGGGCTGCATCCGGGTCCTGCAGGGAGTACTTCCGGTTGCCGTGCAGGCGCTGGTAAGATTGCAGTGCTGTGATTGAGATCGCCGATCTGATAGAGTGCTATGCAAACTATCAGATCGGCAATCTGTGATGTCCCCCCCTGGGACAAAGTAAAAAAAAAATTTCCACGTGTGTAAAAAAAAAAAAAAAATTCCGAAATAAAGAAGAAAAAAAAAAAATATTATTCCCATAAATACATTTCTTTATCTAAAAAAAAACAAAAAAAAAATAAAAGTACACATATTTAGTATCGCCGCGTCCGTAACGACCCAACCTATAAAACTGTCCCACTAGTTAACCCCTTCAGTGAACACCGTAAGAAAAAAAAAAAACTAGCCAAAAAACGCTTTATTATCATACTGCCGAACAAAAAGTGAAATAACACGCGATCAAAAAGACGGATATAAATAACCATGGTACCGCTGAAAACGTCATCTTGTCCCGCAAAAAACAAGCCACCAGATAGCATCATAACCAAAAAAATAAAAAAGTTATATTCCTCAGAATAAAGCAATGCCAAAATAATTATTTTTTCTATAAAATAGCTTTTATCGTATAAAAGCGCCAAAACATAAAAAAATTATATGAATGAGATATCGCTGTAATCGTACTGACCTGACAAATAAAACTGCTTTATCAATTTTACCAAACGTGGAACGGTATAAACGCCTCCCCCAATAGAAATTCATGAATAACTGGTTTTTGGGCATTCTGCCTCACAAAAATCGGAATAAAAAGTGATCAAAAACTGTCACATGTCCGAAAATGTTACCAATAAAAACGTCAACTCGTCCCACAATAAACAAGACCTCACATGACTCTGTGGACCAAAATACGGAAAAATTATAGGTCTCAAAATGTGGAGACGCAAAAACTTTTTTGCTATAAAAAGCGTCTTTTAGTGTGTGACAGCTGCCAATCATAAAAATCCGATATAAAAAACGCTATAAAAGTAAATCAAACCCCCCTTCATCACCCCCTTAGTTAGGGAAAAATCATAAAATTAAAAAAATGTATTTATTTCTATTTTCCCATTAGGGCTAGGGTTAGGGTTAGGGCTAGGGTTAGGGCTAGGGTTAGGGCTAGGGTTAGGGTCAGAGTTAGGGCTAGGGTTAGGGCTAGGGCTAGGGTTAGGGCTAGGGTTAGGGCTAGGTTTAGGGTTTGGATTAGGGCTAGGGTTAGGGCTATGGTTAGGGCTATTGTTAGGGTTAGGGCTAGGGTTAGGGCTAGGGTTAGGGCTAGGTTTAGGGCTAGGGTTAGGGTTAGGGCTAGGGTTAGGGTTAGGGTTGGGGCTAGTGTTGTGAATTCTGCTCTTGGGCTCCCTCCGGTGGTTGTAAGTGGTAGCGCTGCTGTCTCTGAATCGCAGCATTTATCAGTTGTGTTCACTTTCTGCAAATCTGACTGGGCTATTTAGTCTTGCTTCACCCTTTAGCCAGTGCCAGTTGTCCATTGTTCCTGGAGGATTCACATCTCTGCCTGGTCTCTCCTGCTTTGCAGTTCTTTTCAACAAAGATAAGTTCTGGCCTTGATTTTTTGCTGTCCACATTCTGTGGCCTTATTGTTCAGTTCTTTTCCATGTTTTTTTGTCTTGTCCAGCTTGGTCTGTATAAGGATTTGTTTAGCCAAGCTGGTATCTCTGGAGATGCAGATATACCCTCCATATCTTTAGTTAGCTGTGGAGTTTTTGTATTTTCTGTGGTGGATATTTTCTAGTGTTTTAATACTGACCGCATAGTACTCTGTCCTATCCTTTCTATTTAGCTGGAAGTGGCCTCCTTTGCTAAATTCTGATTTCAGTCTGTGTATGTTTTTTCCCTCTCCTCTCACAGTCAATATTTGTGGGGGGCTGCCTATCCTGTGGGAATTTTCTCTGAGGCAAGATAGTTTTCCCTTTTCTATCTCTAGGGTTAATTAATCCTCCGGCTGTGTCGAGATGTCCAGGGAGCGCTAGGTACATTCCACGGCTACTTCTAGTTGCGGTGTTAAGTTCAGGGTCTGCGGTCAGTACAGGTACCACCTTCTCCAGAGTGCGTCTCATGCTGCTCTTAGGCCACCAGATCATAACAGGCTAGGATTGGAGCTAAAGTTAGGGATAGGGTTGGGGCTAAAGTTAGGGTTGGGGCTAAAGTTAGGGTTAGGGTTGGGCTAAAGTTAGGGTTAGGGTTTGAGTTACATTTACGGTTGGGATTAGGGTTGGGATTAGAATTAGGGGTGTGTCAGGGTTAGGGGTGTGGTTAGGGTTACAGTTGGGATTAGGGTTAGGGGTGTGTTTAGATTAGTTTCAGGTAGAATTGGGGAGTTTCCACTGTTCAGGCACATCAGGGGCTCTCCAAACGCGACATGGCGTCCGATCTCAATTCCAGACAATTCTGCGTTGAAAAAGTAAAACAGTGCTCCTTCCCTTCCGAGCTCTCCCGTGCGCCCAAACAGGGGTTTACCCCAACATATGGGGCATCAGCGTTCTCGGGACAAATTGGACAACAACTTGTGGGGTCCACGTTCTCTTGTTATCTCTGGGAAAATAAAAATTTGGGGGCTAAAAATCATTTTTGTGGGAAAAAAATGATTTTTTATTCTCACGGCACTGCTTTGTAAACTGTAGTGAAACACTTGGGGGTTCAAAGTTCTCACAACACATCTAGATAAGTTCCTTGGGAGGTCTAGTTTCCAATGTGGGGTCACTTATGGGGGGTTTATACTGTTTGGGTACATCAGGGGCTCTGCAAATGCAACATGACGCCTGCAGACCAATCTATCTAAGTCTGCATTCCAAATGGCGCTCCTTCCCTTCCGAGCTCTGCCATGCACCCAAACAGTGGTTCCCCCCACATATGGGGTATCAGTGTACTCAGGACAAATTGGACAACAACTTTTGGAGTCCAATTTATCCTGTTACCCTTGTGAAAATACAAAACTGGGGGCTAAAAAATCATTTCTCTGAAAAAAAAAGAATTTATATTTTCACGGCTCTGCATTATAAACTGTAGTGAAACACTTGGGGGTTCAAAGCTCTCAAAACACATCTAGATAAGTTCCTCGGGAGGTCTAGTTTCCAAGATGGGGCCACTTGTGGGGGGGTTGTACTGTTTGGGTACATCAGGGGCTCTGCAAATGCAACGTGACACCTGCAGACCAATCCATCTAAGTCTGCATTCCAAATGGCGCTCCTTCCCTTCCGAGCTCTGCCATGCACCCAAACAGTGGTTCCCCCCACATATGGGGTATCAGTGTACTCAGGACAAATTGGACAACAACTTTTGGAGTCCAATTTATCCTGTTACCCTTGTGAAAATACAAAACTGGGGGCTAATAATCATTTTTCTGAAACAAAAAAAGAATTTATATTTTCACGGCTCTGCGTTATAAACTGTAGTGAAACACTTGGGGGTTCAAAGCTCTCAAAACACATCTAGATAAGTTCCTCTGGAGGTCTAGTTTCCAATATGGGGCCACTTGTGGGGGGGTTGTACTGTTTGGGTACATCAGGGGCTCTGCAAATGCAACGTGACACCTGCAGACCAATCCATCCAAGTCTGCATTCCAAATGGCGCTCCTTCCCTTCCGAGCTCTGCCATGCACCCAAACAGTGGTTCCCCCCACATATGGGGTATCAGTGTACTCAGGAAAAATTGGACAACAACTTTTGGAGTCCAATTTATCCTGTTACCCTTGTGAAAATACAAAACTGGGGGCTAATAATCATTTTTCTGAAACAAAAAAAGAATTTATATTTTCACGGCTCTGCGTTATAAACTGTAGTGAAACACTTGGGGGTTCAAAGCTCTCAAAACACATCTATATAAGTTCCTCGGGAGGTCTATTTTCCAATATGGGGCCACTTGTGGGGGGGTTGTACTGTTTGGGTACATCAGGGGCTCTGCAAATGCAACGTGACACCTGCAGACCAATCCATCTAAGTCTGCATTCCAAATGGCGCTCCTTCCCTTCCGAGCTCTGCCATGCACCCAAACAGTGGTTCCCCCCACATATGGGGTATCAGTGTACTCAGGACAAATTGGATAACAACTTTTGGAGTCCAATTTATCCTGTTACCCTTGTGAAAATACAAAACTGGGGGCTAAAAAAATCATTTTTCTGAAAACTGTAGTGAAACACTTGTGGGTTCAAAGCTCTCAAAACATATCAAGATAAGTTCCTTAGGGGGTCTACTTTCCAAAATGGTGTCACTTGTGGGGGTTTTTAATGTTTAGGCACATCAGGGGCTGTCCAAACGCGACATGGTGTCCCATCTCAAATCCAGTCAATTTTGCATTGAAAAGTCAAATGGCGCTCCTTCCCTTCCGAGCTCTGCTATGCACCCAAACAGTAGTTTACCCCCACATATGGGGTATTATTGTACTCAGGACAAATTGCACAACAACGTTTGTGGTCTAATTTCTTCTCTTACCCTTGGAAAAATAAAAAAATTGGGGGCACAAAGATCATTTTTGTGAAAAAATATGATTTTTTATTTTTATGGCTCTGCATTATAAACTTCTGTGAAGCACTTGTTGGGTCAAAGTGCTCACCACACATCTAGATAAGTTCCTTAAGGGGTCTACTTTCCAAAATGGTGTCACATGTGGGGGGTTTCAATGTTTAGGCACATCAGGGGCTCTCCAAACGCAACATGGCGTCCCATCTCAATTCCAGTCAATTTTGCATTGAAAAGTCGAATGGCGCTCCTTCCCTTCCTAGCTCTGCCATGCACCCAAACAATGGTTTACACCCACATATGGGGTATCATCGTACTCAGGACAAATTGCACAACAACATTTGTGGTCCAATTTCTTCTCTTACTCTTGGGAAAATAAAAAATTGGGGGCGAAAAATCATTTTTGTGAAAAAATATGATTTTTTCATTTTTACGGCTCTGCATTATAAACTTCTGTGAAGCACTTGTTGGGTCAAAGTGCTCACCACACATCTAGATAAGTTCCTTAAGGGGTCTACTTTCCAAAATGGTGTCACTTGTGGGGGGTTTCAATGTTTAGGCACATCAGGGGCTCTCCAAACGCAACATGGCGTCCCATCTCATTTCCAGTGAATTTTGCATTGAAAAGTCAAATGGCGCTCCTTCGCTTCCGAGCTCTGTCATGTGCCCAAAAAGTGGTTTACCCCCACATATGGGGTATCGGCGTACTCAGGACAAATTGTACAACATCTTTTGGGGTCCATTTTCTCCTGTTACCCTTGGTAAAATAAAACAAATTGGAGCTGAATAAATTTTGTCTGAAAAAAAGTTAAATATTCATTTTTATTTAAACATTCCAAAAATTCCTGTGAAACACCTGAAGGGTTAATAAACTTTTTGAATGTGGTTTTGAGCACCTTGAGGGTTGCAGTTTTTAGAATGGTGTCACACTTGTGTATTTTCTATCATATAGACCCCTCAAAATGACTTCAAATGAGATGTGGTCCCTAAAAAAAATGGTGTTGTAAAAATGAGAAATTGCTGGTCAACTTTTAACCCTTATAACTCCCTAACAAAAAAAAAATTTTGGTTCCAAAATTGTGCTGATGTAAAGTAGACATGTGGAAAATGTTACTTATTAAGTATTTTGCGTGACATATCTCTGTGATTTAAGGGCATAAAAATTCAAAATTGGAAAACTGTGAAATTTTCATAATTTTTGCCAAATTTCCATTTTTTTCACAAATAAACACAAGTTATATCGAATAAATTTTACCACTACTATGAAGAACAATATCTCACGAGAAAACAATGTCAAAATCGCCAAGATCCGTTGAAGCGTTCCAGAGTTATAACCTCATAAAGGGACAGTGGTCAGAATTGTAAAAATTGGCCCGGTCATTAACGTGCAAACCACCTTCGGGGCTTAAGGGGTTAATCATCACGGTGCATAGAACAGTTTCTTTTTTATAATTAAAGTGACAGTTTTGTCATCAAATACAGTTGCTCTGTAGTGGTATTTGATATATACAATTGTATAGTGGTGTTATCGGTCTTTTGGTCTTCATACAATATGTATAGGTATGTAGAAGAAGAGTATACTCACTATGCTGTGGTAATGGTAGTGTTCATAGTTTTGCAGTATAATTTTAGCAACAGTATTACATGATAAAATAAAATTCTATGAATAGCCTGTGTATGTTTAGACCTCCGCTATCATAGATCTCTGTTGGATAGAGCATACTGGCAACATTCATGACAACATTGCTGCTCTCCATTGAAAGTGTCACTTGAATGCCAAGGAAGGATGCGATGTTCATGATTCAAATCATAATCTACTCTGGTGAAATGAAAGCTGAGCCCTAATTGGTTCCTACAGGCAATAAATATAGCTTTATTACTAGACCATTCTGATGAATAAGACCCAATGAGCATTATCTTGTAAAAATAAAAAAGGAAATGTGTTCTGGTTTGAATGGCCTACCTGGTTACCTGTCAGATGCTGAAATATCATACTGTGGTAAACTGAAATCAGGCAACGTATCTTTACTTTTTCATCAATAATACTACTAATACCTTAACAAGTTACTTATTCAGAGCAGAAGAATCTTTAGAAGTGTCAGATTGTAGCTCAATCAACATTTATGCATGATCCATATTTGAATGGCAAACACTTGCTGCCTTCAGGCAAAATTATGTTTCTATCTGTTTGCTATTTCTGATCCTTGAACCTAAGCGCAGAGTGTTACAAATCACATTTAGCAACAATTATCTACTGGCATTTCATGAAAGAGAAACTAGCGTGATTAATGAAAAGTGACATTCTTTGAAGGCTCCGGTATTCTGTTCTACTTTGGTGACAAGGTGACTTTGATACATTAAGAGGTGACCTTTGCTTATAAGAAGGTTAAATAGAACGAACATTGTTGTTTACAAAAAATGCAGTCTAAAGAGAACACTTACATTCATGCAGCGCTGACAAAGGGAAGGAAACAAAGGAAGTGGAATAAAAAGTAAAGGAATAATAATAATAATCTTCATTTATATAGCACTAACATATTCCGCAGGGCTTTACTGTTTAACATTTTAAAAAATAATCCTAGTAATCAGAATATTTAGTATTAAAATAGAAATTGGCAAAAAGTTACAAACCAACATGAGCATAACTATAGTGGGTGCAAGAGTTACAGCTGCATCCAGTACCCTTGTCCCATGACAGAAGATCAATACTATTAACCCCTTCACCCCCAAGGGTGGTTTGCACGTTATGGACCGGGCCAATTTTTACAATTCTGACCACTGTCCCTTTATGAGGTTATAACTCTGGAACGCTTCAACGGATCCTGGTGATTCTGACACTGTTTTCTCATGACATATTGTACTTCATGATAGTGGTAAAATTTATTTGATATTACCTGCGTTTATTTGTGAAAAAAATGGAAATTTGGCGAAAATTTTGAAAATTTCGCAATTTTCCAAATTTGAATTTTTATGCAATTAAATCACAGTGATATGTCACACAAAATACTTAATAAGTAACATTTCCCACATGTCTACTTTTCATCAGCACCATTTTGGAACCAAATTTTTTTTTTGTTAGGGAGTTATAAGGGTTAAAAGTTGACCAGCAATTTCTCATTTTTACAACACCATTTTTTTTTAGGGACCACATCTCATTTGAAGACATTTTGAGGAGTCTATATGATAGAAAATACCCAAGTGTGACACCATTCTAAAAACTACACCCCTCAAGGTGCTCAAAACCACATTCAAAAAGTTTATTAACCCTTCAGGTGTTTCACAGGAATTTTTGGAATGTTTAAATAAAAATGAACATTTAACTTTTTTTCACACAAAATTTACTTCAGCTCCAATTTGTTTTATTTTACCAAGGGTAACAGGAAAAAATGGACCCCAAAAGATGTTATATAATTTGTATTGAGTACGCCAATACTCCATATGTAGGGGTAAACCACTGTTTGGGCGCATGACAGAGCTCGGAAGCGAAGGAGCGCCGTTTGACTTTTCACTGCAAAATTGACAGGAAATGAGATGGGACGCCATGTTGCGTTTGGAGAGCCACTGATGTGCCTAAACATTGAAACCCCCCACAAGTGACACCATTTTGGAAAGTAGACCCCCTAAGGAACTTATCTAGATGTGTGGTGAGCACTTTGACCCACCAAGTGCTTCACAGAAGTTTATAATGCAGAACCGTAAAAATAAAAAAATCATATTTTTTCACAAAAATGATCTTTTCGCCCCCAATTTTTTATTTTCCCAAGGGTAAGAGAAGAAATTGGACCCCAAAAGTTGTTGTACAATTTGTCCTGAGTACGCTGATACCCCATATGTGGAGGTAAACCACTGTTTGGGCGCATTCGAGAGCTCGGAAGGGAAGGAGCGCCGTTTGACTTTTCACTGCAAAATTGACAGGAATTGAGATGGGACGCCATGTTGCGTTTGGAGAGCCACTGATGTGCCTAAACATTGAAACCCCCCACAAGTGACACCATTTTGGAAAGTAGACCCCCTAAGGAACTTATCTAGATGTGTGGTGAGCACTTTGACCCACCAAGTGCTTCACAGAAGTTTATAATGCAGAACCGTAAAAATACAAAATCATATTTTTTCACAAAAATGATCTTTTCGCCCCCAATTTTTTATTTTCTAAAGGGTAAGAGAAGAAATTAGACCCCAGAAGTTGTTGTACAATTTGTCCTGAGTACGCTGATACCCCATATGTGGGGGTAAACCACTGTTTGGGCGCATGGGAGAGCTCGGAAGGGAAGGAGCGCCGTTTGACTTTTCACTGCAAAATTGACAGGAATTGAGATGGGACGCCATGTTGCGTTTCGAGAGCCACTGATGTGCCTAAACATTGAAGCCCCCCACAAGTGACACCGTTTTGGAAAGTAGACCCCCTAAGGAACTTATCTAGATGTGTGGTGAGCACTTTGACCCACCAAGTGCTTCACAGAAGTTTATAATGCAGAGCCGTAAAAATAAAACAAAATTTTTTTCCCACAAAAATTATTTTTTAGCCCCCAGTTTTGTATTTTCCCGAGGGTAACAGGAGAAATTGGACCCCAATAGTTGTTGTCCAATTTGTCCTGAGTACGCTGATACCCCATATGTGGGGGGGAACCACTGTTTGGGCACATGGGAGGGCTCGGAAGGGATGGAGCGCCATTTGGAATGCAGACTTAGATGGAATGGTCTGCAGGCATCACATTGCGTTTGCAGAGCCCCTAATGTACCTAAACAGTAAAACCTCCCCACATGTGACACCTTTTTGGAAAGTAGACCCCCTAAGGAACTCGTCTAGATGTGTTGTGAGAGCTTTGAACCCCCAAGTGTTTCACTACCGTTTATAACGCAGAGCCGTGCAAATAAAAAATATTTTTTTTCCACAAAAATTATTTTTTAGCCCCCAGTTTTGTATTTTTCCAAGGGTAACAGGAGAAATTGGACCCTATATATTGTTATCCAATTTGTCCTGAGTACGCTGATACCTGATATCTGGGGGGGAACCACCGTTTGAGCGCATGGCAGAGCTCGGAAGGGAAGGATCATCATTTGCAATGCAGACTTAGATGGATTGGTCTACAGGCGTCACATTGCGTTTGCAGAGCCCCTAATGTACCTAAACAGTATAAACCCCCCACAAGTGACCCAATATTGGAAACTAGACCCCCCAAGGAACTTATCTAGTTGTGTTGTGAGAACTTTCAACCCCCAAGTGTTTCACTACAGTTTATAACGCAGAGCGGTGAAGATAAAAAAAAATAAAAAATTTCCCCCAAAAAATATTTTTTAGCCCCCAGTTTTGTATTTTCCCAATGGTAACAGGAGAAATTGGACCCCAAAAGTTGTTGTCCAATTTGTCTTGAGTACGCTAATACCCCATATGTGGTGGGGAACCACCGTTTGGGCGCATGGGAGGGCTCAGAAAGGAAGGAGCGCCATTTGGAATGCAGACTTAGATGGAATGGTCTACAGGCGTCACATTGCATTTGCAGAGCCCCTAATGTACCTAAACAGTAGAAACCCCCCACAAGTGACACCATTTTGGAAAGTAGAACCCCTAAGGAACTTATCTAGATGTGTTGTGAGAGCTTTGAACCCCCAAGTGTTTCACTACAGTTTATAACGCAGATCCATGCAAATAAAAAAAAAAATTTTTTCCACAAAAATTATTTTTTAGCCCCTAGTTTTGTATTTTCCCAAGGGTAACAGGAGAAATTGGACCCCAAAAGTTGTTCTCCAATGTGTTCCGAGTACGCTGATACCCCATATGTTGGGGTAAACCCCTGTTTGGGCGCACGGGAGAGCTTGGAAGGGATGAAGCACTGTTTTACTTTTTCAACGCAGAATTGGCTGGAATTGAAATCGGACGCCATGTCACGTTTGGAGAGCCCCTGATTTGCCTAAACAGTGGAAACCCCCCAATTATAACTGAAACCCTAATCCAAACACACCCCTAACCCTAATCCCAATGGTAACCCTAACCACACCTCTAACCCAGACACACCCCTAACCCTAATCCCAACCCTATTCCCAACCGTAAATGTAATCCAAACCCTAACCCTAACTTTAGCCCCAACTCTAGCCCTAACCCTAACCCTAACCCTATTGGGAAAATGGAAATAAATACATTTTTTACATTTTTTTTATTTTTCCCTAACTAAGCGGGTGATGAAGGGGGTTTTGATTTACTTTTATAGCGGGTTATTTAGCGGATTTTTATCATTGGCAGCCATCACACACTGAAAGACGCTTTTTATTGCAAAAAATATTTTTTGCGTTACCACATTTTGAGAGCTATAATTTTTCCATATTTAAGACCACAGAGTCATGTGAGGTCTTGTTTTTTGTGGGACGAGTTGACGTTTTTATTGGTAACATGTTCGGGCATGGGATATTTTTTTGATCACTTTTTATTCCGATTTTTGTGAGGCAGAATGACCAAAAACCAGCTATTCATGAATTTCTTTTGGGGGAGGCGTTTATACCGTTCCGCGTTTGGTAAAATTGATAAAGCAGTTTTATTCTTCGGGTCAGTACGATTACAGCGATATCTCATTTATATAATTTTTTTTTCTTTTGGCGCTTTTATACGATAAAAGCCATTTTATAGAAAAAATAATTATTTTGTCATCGCTTTATTCTGAGGACTATAACTTTTTTATTTTTTCGCTCATGATGGTGTATGGTGGCTCGTTTTTTGCGGGACAAGATGACGTTTTCAGCGGTACCATGGTTATTTATATCCGTCTTTTTGATCGCGTGTTATTCCACTTTTTGTTTGGCGGTATGAGAATAAAGCGTTGTTTTTTGCCTCGTTTTTTTTTTTTTTTTACGGTGTTCACTGAAGGGGTTAACTAGTGATATAGTTTTATAGGTGGGGTCGTTACGGACGCGGCGATACTAAATATGTGTACTTTTATTGTTTCATTTTTTTTTATTTAGATAAAGAAATGTATTTATGGGAATAATTTTTTTTTTTAATTTATTTAGGAATTTATTTATTTTTTTTTTTTTTACACATGTGGATGTTTTTTTTTTACTTTTTTACTTTGTCCCAGGGGGGGACATCACAGATCGATGATCTGATAGTGTGCACAGCACTCTCAGATCACCGATCTCACTTACATCGGTGCAGGCTAACCAGTGCCTGCTCTGAGCAGGCACTCGGTAAGCCACCTCCCTCCCTGCAGGACCCGGATGCCGCGGCCAAGGTAGGAGACCCTCGGAGCAACGCGATCACATCGCGTTGCTCCAGGGGTCTCAGGGAAGCCCGCAGGGAGCCCCCTCCCTGCGCGATGCTTCCCTATACCGCCGGCACACCGCGATCATGTTTGATCGCGGTGTGCCGGGGGTTAATGTGCCGGGGGCGGTCCGTGACCGCTCCTGGCACATAGTGCCGGATGTCAGCTGCGATAGTCAGCTGACACCCGGCCGCGATCGGCCGCGCTCCCCCCGTGAGCGCGGCCGATCGGGTATGACGTACTATTCCGTCCTTGGGAAGTAGGGCCCACCCCACATGGACGGAATAGTACGTCTAATGACAGAAAGGGGTTAAAGTCCTGTAATAATTGGGGCCTGTTATAGACTTTACATTGGGGCCAACAAGCTTTAAAGTACATGACAGCACAGCAAGTGTCATTAATAAAGTATCTGTCTGTGTAATCTTTCTACCTACCTATCTGTCTACAGATGAGTCCTTCCTTCTCTTTTCTCTAAACAAACCATACTGTATGCCAATATAAATGGCATGATATGTAAAACTTCTAGCATCTATAAATGACATCCATTAACCATGGGCCAGGATCCTATATTAAACAGAATGCTCATATCTATAGTATCTACCTACCTAGATACCCAGATGTGGATATACTACTGATGTGACCAAGAGGAAAGGGGGCCTAATTTCAGCTCAAAATTATATGGAATTGTGCATTGTGATGAGCTATTGGAATGCAAAGGACCATATACCATTCTTGCATAGAGGCCTTATTCTGTCTGTGCCCATTTCTGTATTGATCTACCTATCATAAATATTTGGTGTTTCTATCTATCTAAAAAAAATCAATGCAGCACCAGCAAAAGGAAGTAGGGGTTTAGAGCCTCCCAGGCATAAACCATTCCTCCCAAAATAGAAATTTTGTAAAATGTAATGGTCCATAGTGATGGCCTTGTTTTGGTTGAAGCTTGAGAAAGGTCCTCAATTGGGCTGTAATGTTACCATCACTCTGGGCCATTAAAATTATCAACATTTCTATTTTGGGAGGATTGGTATATGTCTGGGAGGCTCTATCTATCTATCTATCTATCTATCTATCTATCTATCTATCTATCTACGGTATCTAGCAAGCTGGTATACAGTGATTTTGGTGCCAATGATGTTTTAATGGTAGTGAAGAGCGAGCATGCTAGCCGCTATTCGGTGCTGCCGAGTATTAAAGGGGTTGCTCAGCTGGAGCTCGGGTCTCCACCTTGCATGTTTGGCTCTCTTTAGAGAGCAAAATTCGGAAGAAAAAAGACTAGACCAATGATGGTATGCACACCCATGAATCGTACAAAAAATCAACCAATTTTATTAACATCTCAAAAAAGACACACATAGAATAAAACCATTTAAAAATGCCTGAATACAGGACCAATAGCCCTCACCCCTAGGTACAAAATACATAATACAGCATAACCATAATATGAATTATTATTGCCAATCCAAATGAAATATACTTGGTTATATGTATACAGAAATATATATATATATATAGTCTCATGTTCCCGGGTATGATGTCTCAAACGGCGCAAAGATATGCCAACATATTGTGTATAATACATGCAAGGCAAAAAAGAATTAAATGGGAACATACAATTCACTAAAGTCACACATGGATATTATAATAATCCCATATATTGAACATACCAGTTTGTAGTGTTATATTAGCATGCTCGGTGCCCAAACACACATATACCAAAGAATAATCATACCGGTATGCCCATCACAGTATATGTTTAGGCTATGTATCCAGGTCCCAACCAGATATAGAGCAGGCCACCCGAGATCATTTAAGGGTTATACTGCCAGTCAAGAGACCCCATATACTGAGTGTGCTAACTTGCAGTGTTATATTGGCATGCTCAATGCCCAAACTGATGATGACACCGGTAAATCGGTAAAGGGTTGAGCTGAATAGAGCAAGCAACCATCAGGAATAAAAGAGACAGCACCGGTGCTGAGAAGCGCCGTGGACGAACCCAGAGAAAACAAGAGACAAAGTAAGGGGTGAGGCAAGAGCCCCACGCGTATCGCTGCGGCAGCAACTTCGTCAGGGGAAGATTATTATAATATCCATGTGTGACTTTAGTGAATTGTATGTTCCCATTTAATTCTTTTTTGCCTTGCATGTATTATACACAATATGTTGGCATATCTTTGCGCCGTTTGAGACATCATACCCGGGAACATGAGACTATATATATATATATATATATATATATATATATATATATATATATATATATATATACATATATATTTCTGTATACATATAACCAAGTATATTTCATTTGGATTGGTAATAATAATTCATATTATGGTTATGCTGTATTATGTATTTTGTACCTAGGGGTGAGGGCTATTGGTCCTGTATTCAGGCATTTTTAAATGGTTTTATTCTATGTGTGTCTTTGTCTTTTTTGAGGTGTTAATAAAATTGGTTGATTTTTTGTACGATTCATGGGTGTGCATACCATCATTGGTCTAGTCTTTTTTTTTCTGAATTTGTCAAAGTTTCTTACAGACCAGGTTTTGCACCCTGCTTCAGCATTTATACAGGGGTGCACCCCTTATACCTATATTCTCTTTAGAGAGCCAATGAACATGCAGAGATTGTCTGCCACACACTGTAATGTTGCAGTCATTTTGGTTGTGACAATACAGTGATTGGCTGGCCGCTCAGCATCATCAGGTCTATTTCAGACCTGGGGCCGCCATGCTCATCACATGCTTCGTCTGTGTGTGCGGCTGTGTGCAGGTGTCTGCATGTGTGTGCGGCTGTGTGTGGGTGTCTGTATGTGTGTGCGGGTGTCTGTGTGTGTCTGCAGGTGTCTGTGTGTGCTACCGCCTGCACTGTCAGTCACAGTCTACTGCTCCCATTAGAGTATCTCTGGTGTCACTGATAACAGTGACAAGTGCCGCTGATGGGAGAGTAGTCTCATCTGCCGGCACCTGTGCTCACTGTTAAAAAAAAGGAACATTACATACATATTTATTATTCACATAATACATACATATTCACATAGAAATAAAAACACATTATACTCACCGCAAATCAAATCACCGATGCCCTCATCTCCTAGAAATAACATAAAATAATAAACCAACATATACTCCTTGTCCGCCGCAGTCCAAGGTAATGCAGCTTGTAACACGGTTTGCTTAGCCTTTGCTGGTTTTATTTTAGAGGGGGACCCCAGAAAAAAATTGACATGGGTCCCCCTATAAAATCAAACCAGCAAAGGCAAGGCAGACAGCTGCGGGCTGATATTAATAGCCTAGGAAGAGGCCATGGATATTCCCCCCCAGGGCTAAATACATCAGCTCTCAGCCTCCCCAGAAATGGCACATCTTATAGATGCACCAATTCTGGCACTTAGCCTCGCTCTTCCCATTTGCCCTGTAGCGGTGGCAAGTGGGGTAAAATTTGTGGAGTTGATGTTACCTTTGTATTGTCTGGTGACATCAAGCCCATGGCTTAGTATGGAGAAGTGTCTATAAGACACCTATCCATTACTAATCCTATGGTTATATGGTCAATAAAGGCACAACCAGAATAAAATCCTTTATTAATATTAATTAACCATACTTACTGCATCGCCTAATCCCCGACTCCCTCTATCTCCTGCAACAAAAATAAAATAATAAACCAACATATAATACTCCCTGTCCGCTGTAGTCCATTTACCGACTGTCCCATGACTATCTCACGTGTAGAACAGTCACATTGTGAGATGTGACTGCTCTATCTGACTCCCGGTGAAACACTGACAGGAGCTAATATCTCCAGCAGTGTATCACGGAGCTGCAGTGAGAGTTCACCGCAGTTCATCACTCCGGTGCTCCCACTTTACGGCAGTACCGCTGTGTGAGAACTTTCTCACGCAGTGGTGCCTTAAGTGACAGCACTGGAGCTGATCAGCTGATACAACGCAGGAGCGATTAGCTCCTGTCAGTGTATCGCTGGTCGGGTACAGTGGTCAGTTGGTCACATCTCCCGTTGTGACTGTTCTGCACATGAGATCATCGTGGGACAATCTGGATTACCTTGGACTATGGCAGACAAGGAGTATATGTTGGTTTATTATTTTACACTATTTCAAGGAGACGAGGGCGTCAGGGATTTGGTGTGCGGTGAGTATAATATGTTTTTATTTCTATGTGAATATGTATGTATTATGTGAATAATGAATATGTATGTAATTTTTTCTTTTTATTTTTTTAACCGTGAGCACAGGTGACGGCAGATGATAGTATTCTCCCATCAGCAGCAACGTTGTCCAGTTATCAGTGACACCGATAGGAGCAGTAGTCTCATCGGCCCAGGCGCCGGCATATGATACTACTCTCCTATGAGCAGCACCTGCTGTCACTGTTATCAGTGACACCAGACATAGCCGGATGTGAGCAGCAGTGTCATCAGGTCAGGTCTACGTCACCGCTGCGGGTTACAGTCAGTTGCGGAATCACGCTGACATCTGCCAGCATGATCCCACAGTGCTGTGACTGACAGTACCAGCGGTAGCTTTCCTGCACACACAGACACCTGCAGACACACGCACACACACACAGACACCCGCACACACCAGCAGACACCCGCACACACACAGACAGCTGCACACACAAGCAGTCAGCTGCATACACACACAGACAGCCGCATACACATGTAGACAGCCGCATACACACGTAGACAGCCGCAGACACACATATTCTAAATGTTAAATGTCAAAGTGCAACATTGTTCACAGCAGTAACCTGGGAGTCAGAGATGCTTCCAGGGGTCTTACCTATGCTATTTCCATGTCATTTGAGCACTTTTCCCATTGATTTCTGCAGTTTTTAGACCCTCAAAAGACCTCCTGGGGGTCGCTGCAAAAATGCTTGAGTTTCCCATAGACTTACATTGGGCTCGTTGCTTGGGTCGAGCACCCAAGCATTCCAATTTTCTCGACCCGAACAACGAGCACCCGAGCATTTTTTTGGGCTCGCTCATCACTATTTAATGGTTATACATTAATTTTATGGTGTTGATTAATAATTTCAATCGGTTTTGCCATGTTGGCTCTAGTTTCTGAGATATATAATAGATGATTAATTTATTACAGTAGAACTCTGGCTTGAAAGTGTTGCTTTTATAGCATTGTAAGCCTACAAATTGAAATACAAAATAATTATGTGGGATATTTCATTGCCTAAGAAGCTGATAAAGAGTCAAAAGTCCAACCAAAGCTATGTGGTAAAAGGTATCAACCACTGAGGACTCTCAATTCTAAATATTTTTCAACCAAAGCTATGGCATTTGTTATCAAACACAATTCACATTGGGGGGAATGCATTATTTTCATAGATAAATTATCTATCTAGCTGTCTTTCATTATATTTTTACATCTTGTTAAGTAAACAGCACAGATTTCCTGCTGTCTGAAAATAAAAATGAAATGTTAATATTTTACTTTTCCCTTCTCACAAATGGCACTTGTCATCATTTTCATGTGATAAAAGCAATTCTTACACTTTCTTGTTCTGCAGACAGTACATCAGGTTGCAGAGGCAGGAAATATATTAGGAAATTGACACCTGCTATGTAGGAAGAAAGTATAACAATAATAAATTGATACCCAAATATATGGTGTCATTTGAACAATCATAATTCCTGATTCCTATTGTTACTATTTTTGAGGACTTGATTAAAAACCTCTAAACCTCAGATTTCATATTTTAATTACCGTACTAACTTACAGAAATATCCAATATCTATTTGAGAGTATTTTACTTTGCACATTAAAAGCATGATTTTACTGTTCTCGGACCATACAGTGGAGAGATATGGGGATACTTTTTATCACATTTTTCTTATTTAGCAAAAAATATGTTTAGTCCAAACGAGCATCTATTAGAGGTGTCTTAATAACTCATGCATACGGATATACTGTCTGATGATAATCCTCTGCTGTCTAAGGTATGCTGAATAACATTAAGTGTTATAAAAGCATTACCATAAAATGATTGCTTTCATTAGAAGATAACTCTTTTATACTGCAAAGTGAAGAGTATCATAATGTGCCACCCACAGTACTTACAGAAGCAGTCCTATAATATTTATTTTCATTCCCTAAACCTGAGAAGTGTTAGTGTAATATAAGTGTATTAATATACTCCCCGATCGTGGCCTTTGTCATTTTCTGGACCTCTTCTAAATCAAGTGATGGCTCTTCCAACTGGCCGGCTAACACTGGACTATTTCTTAGCCAAAAGTCGCTTTTACAATATAAGCTTATTGAGCGGCAGATGAAGGCTCCACTGACTTACATTGTAGAAATGACTTCTGGCTCAGACATAGAGACTAGAGTGACCCAACTGTTGGGAATAGCTGTTATGTGACTCAGATGAGGACTAGAGTAATGCTGGAAGCCGGGGAAGATGACTATTGGTGAGTATAGTAACACTCACTTCACTATGATTTACACAGGAATGGGGAATTAGAAATAAAAAACAAGAGGGCTTCTTTAAAGGGAACCTGTCACCCCCAAAATCGAAGGTGAGCTAAGCCCACCGGCATCAGCAGCTTATCTACAGCATTCTGTAATGCTGTAGATAAGCCCCCGATGTATCCTGAAAGATGAGAAAAACAGGTTAGATTATACTCACTCAAGGGCGGTCCTGGTACGATGGGTGTCGCGGTCTGGTCCGGGGCCTCCCATCTTCTTACGATGATGTCCTCTTCTTGTATTCACCCTGTGGCTCCGGCGCAGGGGTACTTTGTCTGCCCTGTTGAGGGCAGAGCAAAGTACTGCAGTGCGCAGGCACCGGGAAAGGTAAGAGAGGCCTGGCGCCTGCGCACCACAGTACTTTGCTCTGCCCTCAACAGTCAAAGTACGCCTGTGCCGGAGCCGCAGCGTGAAGACAAGAAGAGGACGTCATCGTACGAAGATGGGAGGCCCCAGACCGGTCCGGACCGCCAATCGGATCGGACCGCAGCGGGAACGCCCCTGAGTGAGTATAATGTAACCTCTTGGGTTGGATTTTGGGGGTGACAGGTTCCCTTTAAGTATTTTTAATATGGATTTGTAGGAACTGCACTTGCCAATATAAAAGCTTTATGAACATACTTCTGTCACAAGCTGTAACTATAGTTTTGCCATGTGTAAGAAGGATAGTGTTTCCTGTATTATGCTTGTTTTTATTTTTGTTGTAAATGTATAGTAACTAGTGTTGAGCGATACCGCCCGATACTTGAAAGTATCGGTATCGGAAAGTATCGGCCGGAATGTAATTTTAAAATCATGAATGCCTAGAATTAGGCATTGAGGACCTGAAAATTACGTCACGGCTTGCTGTGATTGGTCGCGTCGCGGCCACATGGGCGGCACACGACCAATCACAAGCCGTGACGTCACGGAAGGAAGTAAAAGCGCGCATTTTAAGCAAACAAGGCTGCCGGTTCCCTCGGTGAGGTCCAGGCTGCGTCGGAGAGGTGAGTATAGCAATATTTTTTATTTTAATTCTTTATTTTACACATTAATGTTGTTTCGATACCGATACCCGATACCACAAAAGTATCGGATCTCGGTATCGGAATTCCGATACCCGCAAGTATCGGCCGATACCCGATACTTGCGGTATCGGAATGCTCAACACTAATAGTAACTGATAATTTGAAATATAGGCTGCAAGGACATTAGGCATTGTTTATGCTTTCAGAAATGTAACATACAGCATATGAATGAAAGAAAGGACCTGGAAAGTCACAATTAAATAACATTTCTTTTAAAAATTGTGAGAGAATCGCTATAGATATAACAATTTATTCTGGAGAATCACGTCCCAGTGACTTAGTCTACCTCTGACAGTGGATAGGAGGCCACGCATGCATGGCTGTCTTCATTCACTTATATGGGAGTTTAAAAATCAGAGAGCAAAAGTGCTTGGCTAATTTCAGAACTTCTATACAAATAATTCTAGAAGCACTGACAGACATGTGCAGCGGCCTTTATTCTTTGGATAAAAACTGACCTCACTGGTGCTACTTCTATTGGACATTTACAGCATATCCTGTGGATATCATAAATGTTGGAGAACCCTTATTATCATCAAATAGTTCTGAAATCATTGTGGGCAAATATATATTAAAGAAACTGCATGTTACATCAGGAGGTATTCTTGACTGTAAACCTCTACAAACACCAGGTAATAATAAATAATCAAAAATATGTATTTAATTGATGAGATCAGAAAGCTTGGACAAAAAAGTTTAAAAACACTAAAGATTTATTTTACTGAAAGAGCACTCCTCCCATCAAAGTTTTTATAATCTTAATATATTGCAATCATCATTTTAAATAGCACTATGTACTTACAATTGCTAATTTTTCCTTTCTACACAGTAATTATTACTTTTCCTGCTCTGTGTAGAAACAGGAAGTGTATTTTCCCTGCATTTATCATTTTCCTCTTCATCTCCTGACCCAGCAGCTTCTCCTCCCTCTGTCTGGGACTTTTCCACTTACTTATGACTCAAAAAGAGACTTCATGTTACTACATAGAGCTTAGAAGGATTCAGCTAGTCAGTTTTTAATCATGTGATGTCATAGACCATATGAAAACGAGAAGAATTAACTGGGTAGAAAGACAAAATGAGCAATTGTACACAGTGCTTTATAATAGGATGATTGCAATACATTAAGATAATAACATTTTTGATAGAAGTAATTCCTTAATTATACTATTTATGTAGGCATAACCATATTTATTTTCTTTCATCTCCTTGTCATTTAATTTATGCACTTTACTCACACACACGTGGGTAAAATTGTTGGCACCCCTCGTTTAATGACAGAAAAACCCACAATGATCACAGAAATAACTTGAATCTGACAAAAGTAAGAATAAATAAAAAATCTATGAAAATGAACAAATGAAAGTCAGACATTGCTTTTCAACCATGCTTCCAAAGAATTTTAAAAAAAATTAAACTCATTAAATAGATCTGGACAGATATGATGGCACCCCTGAAAATAATGTGACAAAAGGGACATGTTACATCAAGGTGCATCCACTAAGTAGCATCACAGGTGTCTACAATCTTTGAATCAGTAAGATGGCCTGTATTTAGGTCTACAGATAATTACTGTGCTGTTTGGTGACATGGTATGTATCACACTCAACATGGGCCATAGGAAGCAAAGTTAAGAGTTGTCTCAGGAGATTAGAAAGAAAATTATAGACAAACATGTTAAAGGTAAAAGTTATAAGACCATCTCCAGGCAGCTTGATGTTCCTGTGACTACAGTTGCACATATTATTCAGAAATTTATGATCCATGGGACTGTAGCCAACCTCCCTGGACGTGTCCGCAGGAGGAAAATTGATGAAAAATCAGAGACGGATAATACAAATGGTACCAAAAGACCCCGTAAAAACTTCTAAACATATTAAAGGTGAACTTCATCAGATCGCACCATTTGTTGTTGTATGAGCCAAAGTGGACTTCATGGGAGACGACCAAGGAGGACACCATTGTTGAAAAAAATCATAAAAAAGCCAGACTGGAATTTGCCATACAACATTCTAGGATAATGTTCTATGGACAGATGAGACAAAAATTGAACTTTTTGGCAAGGCACATCAGCTCTAGGTTCACAGACGGAAAAATGAAGCATATCAAGAAAAGAACACTGTCCCTACTGTGAAACATGGAGGAGAATCTTATGTTCTGCGGCTGCTTTGCTGCATCTGGCACAGAGTGTCTAGAATCTGTGCAGGATACAATGAAATTTTAAGACTATCAAGAGATTCTGGAGAGAAACGTGCTGCCCAGTGTCAGAAAGCTTGGTCTCAGATGCAGATCATGTGTCTTGCAACAGGATAATGACCCAAAACACACAGCTAAAAACACCCAAGAATGGCTAAGAGGAAAACATTGGACTATTCTGAAGTGGCCTTCTATGAGCCCTGACCTAAATACTATTGAACATCTTTGGAAAGAGCTGAAACATGCTGTCTGGAAAAGGCAACCTTCAAACACAAGACAACTGGAGCAGTTTGCTCGTGAAGAATGGGCCAAAATACCTGTCTAGAGGTGCAGAAGCCTCATTGACAGGTACTGGCATCATATGCCTCAAAAGGTTGCACAACAAATTATTAAGTTAAGGGTACCATCATTTCTGTTCAGGCCTATTTCATGAGTTTTATTTTTTTTTAAATTCTGTGAAAGCATTGTTGAAAAGCAATGTCTGACTTTCATTTGCTCACTTTCATATATTTTTTAATTTATTATTACTTTTGTCAGATTCAAGCTATTTCTGTGACCATTGTGGGTTGTTCTATCAGTAATCGAGGGGTATAAACAATTTTGACCACATGTGTATGAGTGAAGTGCATAAATTAAATGACAAGGAGACAAAATAAAATAAATATGATCATGCCTACATAAATAATGTTGGCCACGTGTGTATATGCAAAATGCAATTTACAGCTTTACATCTACAAATGAATTTGGTTGGTGTTTTGTCAGTGATATAATCAACTAATGAACAGCACACTTCACTATTCCTTGGTATATTCATCTATACTTTAGTTATATTACCTCTTGTTTGAATTACATATATATGATTTATATTTATTTTAGCTACTCTCACATATTTGTGAGGTATTGTTCCACCTCTCATTATTTTAATTTTTTCTTATATTTTCATTTTTTTAACCATCTTGTCCAGCTTTCTGTTGTCATAAACAACATTTACATATTTGATAACTTACCCTTACCTGATCCTTCCTAGGTATAATTATATCAATGCAGTCTAGTAGACTGTTTATTATTATTTACATTTTTTATTGCTCCATTTATTCCATAGCGCTTTACATGTGAAAGGGGCAGATATAGACAAGCACAATAGGAATGAGCAAAACAAGGCACACACAAGTACAGAAGGAGAGGGGACCCTGCCCGCGAGGGCTCACAGTCTACAGGGGATGGGTGAGGATACAGTAAGTGAGGATAGAGCTGGTCATGCAGTGGTTTGCAGGGTAGAACTGGTTGTGCGGTGGTTCAGCAGAATAAGTATCACTGCGGGTTGTAGGCTTGTCGGAAGAGGTGGGTCTTCAGGTTCTTTTTGAAGGTTATCGTGGTAGGCAAGAGTCTGATGTGTTGGGGTAGAGAGATCCAGAGTATGGGGAAGGCACAGGAGAGGTCTTGTATGCGGTTGTGGGAAGAAGAGATGAGAGGGGAGTAGAGAAAAAGATCTTGAGAGGATCGAATGTTGCGTTTGGAAAAGTACCGGGAGACCATGTCACAGATGTATGGAGGAGACAGGTTGTGGATGGCTTTGTATGTCACAGATAGGGTTTTGAATCAATTAGGGTATGGGTTTAAGAAGCCAATGAAGGGCTTGGCAGAGAGGAGAGGCTGGGGAATAATGAGGAGACAGGTGGATTAGTCGGGCAGCAGAGTGTAGGATGGATTGGAGTGGTGCCAGAATGATTGTTCTATCTATCTATCTATCTATCTATCTATCTATCTATCTATCTATCTATCTATCTATCTATCTCTGTCCCATACCTATCGATCTAGCTACCTACTGTATATACACCGTATATATATGTGTGCACTGTATATATATATATATATATATATATATATATATACTATATATATACATACACACACATATATTTATATAAATTGTATAATTTACCACAACTTGCATACTCCCAGGAAATCACTCTGTTGTATATATATGTACATATAAACACACTGTGCATTGAAAGCATGGCATAGTGACATTTCTGTCAGTATGCAAATCAACCCTATTCTTCCTGACTTTTTTCCACAATGTCTAAGGCAAAAATAATAATGAAGTGCATTTCGTCTGCTAAGCAATCATAATCACAAATAGCAAATAATTCAAAACACAATCCCTGGAGAGTGCTGTTAAGGTATTACTGCTACAATTATAGCACTTAATACAATAGTTTGCTCCCAAATCTAATAATGGTTTACATACATAATGAAAATTAATAGTGTATGGAATTTACTTATTCGGACTATTACTACATATTGACTTGATCAAATCTCAGCAAGTTGATTACCAATGTGATTTTTTTATGTTTTAACAATTTCTACAGAATGGTTTCAAGGGAGTATGCAAGCTATGGTAAATCATAAAATTCATTTTGTTTTGCATCAATTCATTCATCCGTGTTCCGACTAATCACCTCATTTAAAAATTCAATAAACCTAAATACCTGGATTTATGGTGCTTTGTCAGAGTGAACAAGGGAATATAAGCAGCGCGCAACAACATGTCTATTGCAACTTAAAGACCAGCATTGAGTTAAAAACAATTAAAAAGACTCTGCAGCAATAATTATATTCACAGTGTTAGCAAATAAAATAAATTAAAACCGATTTAATTTCTGCTGTGGGAGATAGAGAGGAAATACTGAAAGGCTTTAATGCAGACACTTAAGACATTAACGTAGTGTTAAAGTGAAACTTTAAACAGTCTATAAAGTGTTGCTGCAGCATTAGGAGTTCTTAATTGCAATGAGTGTATATACAGTATGCTGCACAGGGGCATTTTAAGACTATGTTTCTCTGTAACATTTTGTAATGGTTCACTAAATTTCTATCTACTGTGGTATAGATTAAATTAAGCGAAATAGCCTTAAAATGTGTCAGACTTGATTGAAAAATAATGGCATGACAAGGATTTAAACAATATGTAGCCTTCGGTAAAATAAATATTTGCTTGAATTTTTTTTTCTATTAGTATTTATTCTTTTCTTTTTAATTTCTCCTGATATTATGATGGCCTGTATGATACATAAAACAATACTTGTTTTAGCTTTTATTGATGTAAAGTTATTGTATACTATAAAACATATTGAGGTTGCTAGCTGGAGTTTCTACTGAACAAAATTCAGTGTACAAAAAGTTAGCTGTAGATAATAAAAAACAAAAATGTTTATTTTGAGATTTGTAACATTTAATAAAATGCTGCACGAATATAAATGAAATTTCTGTCATGCTCTCCTTTCCTAAATCTATCTACACTATGTGACTGATATGACCTGGAAAGGAACATATGTTTTAAAGTTAATGAATATTTGAGGCCAAAAAGATGGCACCTTGAGAAGTAACACTTACTGTATGCAAAAAAATGAAATTCTGATATTCTTTACAAATGTGTACACCTACATCTGGAATTCACTGTTCGTATCTACATTAAAGGGGTTGTGCAGTAATAGATAACACTTTCTTAATACAGTTATATGAAAAAGTTTGGGCACCCCTATTAATCTTAAGCTTAATGTTTTATAAAAATTGTTTTTTTTTTGCAACAGCTATTTCAGTTTCATATATCTAATAACTGTTGGACACGGTAATGTTTCTGCATTGAAATGAGGTTTATTGTACTAACAGAAAATGTGCAATCTGCATTCAAACAAAATTTGACAGGTGCATAAGTATGGGCACCTTACCAGAAAAGTGACATTAATATTTTGTAGATCCTCCTTTTGCAAAAATAACAGCCTCTAGTCGCTTCCTGTAGCTTTTAATGAGTTCCTGGATCCTGGATGAAGGTATTTTTGACCATTCCTCTTTACAAAACAATTCCAGTTCAGTTAAGTTTGATGGTCGCCGAGCATGGACAGCCCTCTTCAAATGATCCCACAGATGTTCAATGATATTCAGGTCTGGGGACTGGGATGGCCATTCCAGAACAGTGTAATTGTTCCTCTGCATGAATGCCTGAGTAGATTTGGAGCGGTGTTTTGGATCATTGTCTTGCTGAAAGATCCATCCCCTGCGTAACTTCAACTTTGTCACTGATTCATGAACATTATTGTCAAGAATCTGCTGATACTGAGAGGAATCCATGCGTCCCTCAACTTTAACAAGATTCCCGGTGCCGGCATTTGCCACACAGCCCCAAAGCATGATGGAACCTCCACCAAATTTTACTGTGGGTAGCAAGTGTTTTTCTTGGAATGCTGTTTTTTTTTGCCGCCATGCATAACGCCTTTTTGTATGACCAAACAACTCAATCTTGGTTTCATCAGTCCACAGGACCTTCTTCCAAAAAGAAATTGGCTTCTCCAAATGTGCTTTTGCATACCTCAGCCGACTATGTTTGTGGCGTGCTTGCAGAAACGGCTTATTTCGCATCACTCTCCCATACAGCTTCTCCTTGTGCAAAGTGCGTTGTATACAGTCATATGAAAAAGTTTGGGCACCCCTATTAATCTTAAGCTTAATGTTTTATAAAAATGGTTTATTTTGCAACAGCTATTTCAGTTTCATATATCTAATAACTGTTGGACACAGTAATGTTTTTGCCTTGAAATGAGGTTTATTGTACTAACAGAAAATGTGCAATCTGCATTCAAACAAAATTTGACAGGTGCATAAGTATGGGCACCCTTATCATTTTCTTGTTTTAAATACTCGTACCTACTTTTTACTGACTTACTAAAGCACTTTTTTTGGTTTTGTAACCTCATTGAGTTTTGAACTTCATAGCTAGGTGTATGCAATCATGAGAAAAGCTACTTAAAGTGGCCACTTGCAAGTTGTTCTCTTGTTTGAACCTCCTCTGAAGAGTGGCATCATGGGCTCCTCAAAACAACTGTCAAATGATCTGAAAACAAAGATTATTCAACATAGTTGTCAGGGGAAGGATACAAAAATCTGTCTCAGAGATTTAACCTGTCAATTTCCACTGTGAGGAACATAGTAAGGAAATGGAAGAACACAGGTACAGTTCTTGTTAAGGCCAGAAGTGGCAGGCCAAGAAAAACATCAGAAAGGCAGAGAAGAAGAATGGTGAGATCAGTCAAGGACAATCCTCAGACCATCTCCAGAGAGCTGCAGCATCAACTTGCTGCAGATGGTGTCACTGTGCATCGGTCAACTATACAACGCACTGTGTTTTTTTGCGGCCATGCATAACGCCTTTTTGTATTACCAAACAACTCAATCTTGGTTTCATGAGTCCACAGGACCTTCTTCCAAAAAGAAATTGGCTTCTCCAAATGTGCTTTTGCATACCTCAGCCGACTCTGTTTGTGGCGTGCTTGCAGGAACGGCTTCTTTCGCAACACTCTCCCATACAGCTTCTTGTGCAAAGTGCATTGTATAGTTGACCGATGCACAGTGACACCATCTGCAGCAAGTTGATGCTGCAGATCTCTGGAGGTGGCCTGAGGATTGTCCTTGACTGATCTCACCATTCTTCTTCTCTGCCTTTCTGATGTTTTTCTTGGCCTGCCACCTCTGGCCTTAACAAGAACTGTACCTGTGTTCTTCCATTTCCTTACTATGTTCCTCACAGTGGAAATTGACAGGTTAAATCTCTGAGACAGATTTTTGTATCCTTCCCCTGACAACTATGTTGAATAATCTTTGTTTTCAGATCATTTGACAGTTGTTTTGAGGAGCCCATGATGCCACTCTTCAGAGGAGATTCAAACAGGAGAACAACTTGCAAGTGGCCACTTTAAGTAGCTTTTCTCATGATTGCATACACCTGGCTATGAAGTTCAAAGCTCAATGAGGTTACAAAACCAAAAAAAGTGCTTTAGTAAGTCAGTAAAAATAGGTAGGAGTATTTAAAACAAGAAAATGATAAGGGTGCCCATACTTA
This sequence comes from Ranitomeya variabilis, assembly GCF_051348905.1. Classification (NCBI taxonomy): domain Eukaryota; kingdom Metazoa; phylum Chordata; class Amphibia; order Anura; family Dendrobatidae; genus Ranitomeya; species Ranitomeya variabilis. The sequence goes on along the minus strand of NC_135232.1, from coordinate 1,015,953,718 downwards.
TGCACCTGTCAAATTTTGTTTGAATGCAGATTGCACATTTTCTGTTAGTACAATAAACCTCATTTCAATGCAGAAACATTACTGTGTCCAACAGTTATTAGATATATGAAACTGAAATAGCTGTTGCAAAAAAAAACAATCTTTATAAAACATTAAGCTTAAGATTAATAGGGGTGCCCAAACTTTTTCATATAACTGTAGCTAATACTTACCTCATAGACCAACACTATTCCTCCAATGTCAACATTGTATCTCCTGGGATCACTCTTCATTGTTAAATCGTGTGACTGCTGCAGCTAATGATTTGCCATTGATCAGCTGCAGCCTTGAGTGCTGTGTCAGCTGAGGTTCCTTGGCTGATATCCTGTAGTGTCTGTCTGGAGACAGAGGCATCCCCGATTTATATTCCACAGCTCTCATTCAGGGCATGCTCCCACATGATTAGGAAAAGGTGAGGGGAGGGAATCCCTTACTATTCAATTAAACTGCATATTTGTCCTCCAAGTTGTGCAGACTAGTACACTGCAGAGAGCTGAAGCAATATGTAATCAGCAGGCATTCCACAAACTAACATACAACAAAAGTCAACAGACAGACTCAAATGAAACAATGGCTCATGCCCTTTGACCTATTGAACAAAAGGAACAATAAGTCATAATTTAGAATAATTCACCTCCACGCTAGTAGCCAGGTTGATGCTGGTATGTAAGTATAGCGTAATATGTGCTTCTATAGTTTATTTAACATCATAAATCACCAGACATCTCTATAGCATGCATGTTTATATTTCTTATTTACATTTAATTTGTATTTATTTAACCATTCCCTAGCACAGTTATGCTGACCTCAGCTCTTCTTCATCAAATTTTATTTTTCTTTCTGGCTTACTGCAGTCTAGTTGTCACAAAATACAACAGCCCCAACGGGGTCGGTCAGCGGATGGCACACCAAACACACAACAGGATGGAAAAGGGAAAGGAAGGCCCTACCAATAGGGAATGAGGGATGGTCGCCACCTAAGCTCAAACCTGATCCTGTCCCTGCACTTCCCTAACACCTTAAGTGGGTCCTCCCCCCACCACCGTCAGGAACCTCGTCCCACTCTCTCACCTCCCACTGCTCTGGCTAGTGCACTGGCTGGCAAGGGTGCTAGCTTCACCACTGCAGATGGTACTACAAGTGACAAACATGAGAGGGACAAGGAATAAACACAACACTTAGCTTCCTGTTGTGATTCGGTTCGTGGGCTCCCCCGGTGGTCTCTTGTGGTACTGGTGTCCTGCAAGCTTTGCCTTCTCAGTTCACCTGTTCCTATCAGGATGTGGGAGTATCCTATTTAACCTTGCTCCTCAGTCATTCTAATGCTGGCCATCAATGTATCCAGAGTGATTCTGTTGCATGTTCCTGCTCCCAGTTTTCTGCTCAGCTAAGTTGGACACTTTAGTCCTTAAGTCTATTTTTTGTATGTTTGTCCAGTTTGCACTTATGTGAATCTCTGCAGCTGGAAGCTCTTGTTGGGCTGAAATTACCACTCCGGTGTCATGAGTTGTCACATGAGTTAAGGTAATTTCAGGATGGTGTTTTGAAGGGTTTTGCAGCTGACCGCGAAGTCCTCTGTTGTATCTTTCTGCTATTTAGTTAGCGGGCCTCTCTGTGCTAAATCTGCTTTCATACTACGTGTGTCTTTTCATCTGCTCTCACCGTTATTATATGTGGGGGGCTGCTATCTCCTGTGGGGACATTCTCTGGAGGCAAGCCAGGACTGTGTTTTCTTCTACCAGGGGTAGTTAGTTCTCCGGCTGGCGCGCGGCATCTAGAGACAACGCAGGAATGCCCCCTGGCTACTTCTAGTGTGGTGTGTAGGTTTAGCATCGCGGTCAGCTCTAGTTTCCATCACCCGAGAGCTTGTCCGTTTATTCTATGCTTCTGATGTTTCCTTGCCATTGGAAACCATAACAGCTTCCAGACTCCGCTGCCAAGCTCCACACAGCAGAAGACACAGAAACAGGACTCCAAACACCAGTATGCTGACACCAGAGAGCTGCAACTGCAAGGCTGGTCTCCATAGATAAACTCTATCACCAATAGTCAGCTGATGCATCAGGTGACCATTTCAATGGTGGTGGGAGTGGTCACCACCCACATCATCTCTCTCTACTCCTTACAAAAAGTAAGGGTGCTAAAAATATATTTTTCTGAGCAAGCAGAAGCCATCCAGTATTCACGCAAATTTGTTCTCTGTAAATCAAATTTTGTGCAAAATTCATTGAAGCTGTTGAATTTGAATTTAAATGGATCCACTCATCTCTGGTTATAAATTAACTCTGACTCTGAGTTCTTACTCAATGGCACAATGGTTAAAGGCAATGCTTTCCAAAAACTAGAGTGCACATTTCAATTCTTATTAGTGGTGTTTTATACATTTTATTTTTCATTTTGAGAAAAGTTTTGAATGAGAAGCTGAAAATTGAAAAAAGAAAAAAACAGTTGTGCTCAAAAGTTTACATACCCCAGGAGAATTTTTGCTTTCTTGGCCTTTTTTCAGAGAATATGAATGACTAGATGGTGGCCCGATTCTAACGCATCGGGTATTCTAGAATATGCATGCCCACGTAGTATATTGCCCAGCCACGTAGTATATTGCCCAGCCACGTAGTATATTTCCCAGCCACGTAGTATATTTCCCAGCCACGTAGTATATTGCCCAGTGACATAGTATATTGCCCAGCCACGTAGTATATTGCCCAGCCACATAGTATATTGCCCAGCCATGTAGTAAATTGCCCAGCCACATAGTATATTGCCCAGCCGCATAGTATATTGCCCAGCCACGTAGTAAATTGCCCAGCCACGTAGTATATTGCCTAGCTACGTAGTATATTGCCCAGCAACGTAGTATATTGCCCAGCGACATAGTATATTGCCCAGCCACATAGTATATTGCACAGCGATGTAGTATATTGCCCAGCCACGTAGTATATTGCCCAGCCACGTAGTATATTGCCCACTCACACAGTATATTGCCCAGCCACGTAGTATATTGACCAGTCACGTAGTATATTGCCCAGCCACGTAGTATATTGCCCGGCCACGTAGTATATTGCACAGCGAAGTAGTATACAGCACAGAGCCACATAGTATACAGACTCAAAATAAAAAATTTACAAATCCTGGCCCTTTGGGCGGTGCACGCGGCAGCTTCCGGTCCCAGGGTTGGTATGAGCGCAGGACCTGTGATGACGTCGCGGTCACATGACCGTGACATCATGGAAGGTCCTTCTCACAGGACCTGTGATGACGTCGTGGTCACATGACCGTGACATCATGGCAGGTCCTTCTTGCATACCATCCTTGCCACTGGAACCTGCCGCTTGCATGGAGCGGTCACCGGAGCGTCGCGAGAAGCGGGAAAGGCGGCGGAAGGTGAGTATAACATGATTTTTTTTATTATTTTTAATATGAGATCTTTTTACCATTGACGCTGCATAGGCAGGGTTAATAGCGGCGGTAATGGAGTGAGTTACCCGCGGCATAACGCAGTCCGTTACTGCTGGCATTAACCCTGTGTGAGCGGTGACTGCGGGGAGTATGGAGCGGGTGCCAGGCACTGACTGCAGGGGATTAGGGAGGGACTAATCGGACTGTGGCAGTCGCTGATTGGTCGCAGCAGCCATGACAGGCAGCTGGTGAGACCAATCAGCGACTTGGATTCCATGACAGACAGAGGTCGCGACCAATGAATATCCGTGACAGACAGAAAGACAGAAGGACAGAAAGACGGAAGTGACCCTTAGACAATTATATAGTAGATAACATCAAAACTTTTCTCCACTCATGGTTAGTGGTTGGATGAAGCCATTTATTGTCAAACTTCTGCATTTTCTCTTTTAAATCATAATGACAAACCAAAACATACAAATGACCCTGATCAAAAGTTCACATACCATGGTGATTTTGACCTGATAACATGCACAGAAGTTGACACAAATGGGTTTGAATGGTTACTAAAGGTAATATCCTCACCTGTGACCTATTAGCTTGCAATCAAAATGTGTGCATAAAAGCAGAGTGAGTTTCTGGTACCCAGACAGACTCTTAATCTTTCATCCAGCCGCAGATGTTTCTGGATTGTGAGTCATGGGGAAAGCAAAAGAATTGTCAATGGATCTATGGGAAAGGGTAGTTTAACTGTATAAAACAGGAAAAGGATACAAAAAGATTTCCAAGGAATTGATAAAGCCAATCAGCACCATTCAAACGAAGATTAACATATGGAAAATCAGGGGCTCTGTAAAAACAAAATCATAGTCAGGTAGTGTTATGGTTTAGTGGAACGCACCAAATATATATTTAAAGAGTAATCAGTGCGTTCGCAACACGGGGTCCACCGTGTAGGAGTAAAACCCGCTGCTAGTAACTGATGGTACTATATGGCGGTACAAGTGAACTCTGTTACTGCACAGAGTCACTAAAGACAAGAGAACTCTGTGCCCTGTTAACCTCACAGAGGAATACAGCTACCAAATAGAGCGAACAGTGTTCATGCAGTCAGAATAGCACACGCAAAACTCCTCACCGGAGGTGCCGGGATTCTAGAGGCTTATTTCAGCCAAACTCTGAAACCACATTCATATGACCACACTGGCCCAGAACACGTAAGTTAGTTGATACTAGCATATGACCGTGCGGCCATGCGAACCTTTTATAGCTGCAGCAACTTCAGGACCTTCCTAGAGGACCAATGGGAGCTGCTGCAGTACCTGAGCAACTTCAGGACCTTCCTAGATGACCACTGGGAGCTGCTGCAGTACCTGAGCATGTCACCCCCGACCTCTACCCTGGGCATGCTCAGAAGGGGAAAAGCAGGACTTAGTCCCAGAGATGTCGGCTTGCCACTGACCAGTACTGGTTACAATGGCTGAACCTGGAAAGGCAGCAGTAATCATCCGCACTGTATCAGGCTGAGCCAGATGCTGGGATCAATGTCTCTGCTAAGCAGGCTCCACTGCAGCTGGAGAAGAATGGGAGACCGCAGCAGAGATAGCTTGAGATTCCCCCTGTGCAGAGGTGGGAACTCAACCTCTAACATTACCCCCCTCCTAGGGCCCCCCTCCTTGGACCTCGCTAAACTCGAAGGCCACAATGACCTATGAAGCTCGAATGTGCTCAGCAAGCTCCCAAGACCTGTCCTGTGGGCCATAACCCTTCCAGTCCACCAAATAAAATTTTTTTGCCAAGTACCATCTTGCACCCCAAAATAGCGTTCACCTCGTAATCGTCTGTAGACGAACCTGATGTCTCGGCAGATGACTCGGAAAACCGGGACATGTATATGGGCTTCAAGAGGGACACATGAAAGGTGTCGTTGATACCTAGGCATGGAGGAAGGGCCAGATGGTAGACCACAGGGTTAACCTGTTCGAGGACATTGAAGGGACCCAAGTAGCGATGTGCAACACGCAGCCTGATGTTACGGGCCAAGTCGCCAGGAGCAAAGGTCGGACCGGTGGAGTCGGCTACGGTGTTGTTAAGTGCAAACTCCCCCATGGTAGCAAGTATGCCCAGTCATCCTGCCTGGAAGAAACAAAATGACATAGATATGTGACCAGAGTCTGGTTGGCCCTCTCTACCAACCCATTCATCTCGGGATGATATGTCGAGGAGAGATTCAACTCAATGCTGAGTAGACGATAAAGCTCTCTCCAGAATCGAGATGCAAACTGGGGACCCCAGTCACTGACAATTTTGTCCAGCATACTGTGTAGGCAAAAGATATGTTTGACAAACGACGCTGCCAGCACCCGTGCTGAAGTTAGCCGTGGAAGAGGCACCAAGTGCACCATTTTGGAAAAATGGTCGGTGATCACCCAAATAGTGGTGCAGCTACGAGACTTGGGTAAGCCAACCTCAAAATCCATCCCATCCATCTCCCAGGGCCTGTCCGCCTCCGGCAGGGGGTAATGCAACCCAGCTGGCCATTGATGAGGAGACTTGTTCTTGGCGCAGGAAACAAACGCCTGAACATAGTCTGCGACGTCATGGGCCATATGCGGCCACCAGTATGTCCTCACTAGAAGCTCAGATGTCCTTTTGGACCCAAAATGTCCACCCACCCTGGATGAGTGAGCCCAAGAGAGAACCTCCGGACGCAGACTGGATGGTACAAAAGTCTTGCTTGGAGGCACAGACTCTAGCGAAACCGGCGCCACAGTTCTCAGACTCTTGATAGGGACAATGAGCAGAGGCTCCTCTTCCTCCTCCTCAGATGATACAGCGGAGCGAGAGAGAGTGTCGACACGAGCGTTCTTCTCCCCAGAAAGGAAATGGAGGGTGAAATGCAACTGGGAGAAGAACAAGGACCATCTGGCCTAGCAAGAATTTAACCGCTGGGCTGTCTGTAGGTAAACCAAATTATTGTGGTCTGTGAATACTTGAAAAGGAAAGCGAGCCCCCTCCAAAAGATGTCTCCACTCAGAGACGGCCAATTTCATTGCTAGCAACTCCCTGTCCCCAATGGAATAATTCCTCTGCGCTGGTGTGAAGGTCTTGGAAAAGAAGAAGCAAGGATGCTTCCGACTTTGAGCATCCTTTTGAAAGAGGACTGCTCAAGCACCAACGGAAGAGGCATCCATTATAAATGGCTAATCTACATCGGGGCAAAGTAGGATGGGAGCGCTAGCAAAATGGGACTTAATAGAAATGAAGACCTTGGAGACCTCCTCAGACCACAATTTTGGATTTGCTCCCTTCATGGTGAGGGCTACCAAGGGAGCTACCAAACTTGAGAAATGAGGAATGAACTGGCGATAATAGTTAATGAACCCCATAAAGCGCTGCACCGCTTTAAGAGAATGAGGTTCTTGCCAGTCCATCACAGCCTGTAGTTTGGCAGGATCCATAGCCAATCCCTGGGCAGAGATGATATAGCCCAGGAAAGGTAAGGACTCTTGCTGAAACACACATTTCTCCAACTTGGCATAGAGGGAATTAGCTCGTAAGAGGTCGAAGACTTTGCAATCATCTCCCAGGTGGGAGTCAATATCTGGAGAGTAGATGAAGATATCATCCAGATTGACTATGACTAAGGTGGAAAGCATATCCTGGATGATATCTTTTACAAAGTCTTGGAAAACAGCTGGGGCATTACAGAGCCTAAAGTGCATCACTAGATATTCATAATGCCCATCCCTGGTGTTAAAAGCCGTCTTCCATTCGTCGCCCTCACGTATGCGAATCAGGTTGTAAGCACCCCTCAGATCTAGTTTAGTAAATGCTCTTGCTCCCCGAAGCCTATCAAAGAGCTCAGATATCAGGGTCAGGGGATATTTATTCTTAACGGTGATGGCATTAAGACCCCTATAATCTATACTTGACGTAGTTCCCCGTTTTTCTTCTGCACAAATTTTCCTGGATGTACTGTGACATTGCTTCCATCTCCGGGAGAGATAAAGGATAGACTTTACCCCAGGGAGGCTCAGCACCAGGCAAGAGGTCTATAGGACAGTCATAAGGGTGGTGAGGCAGAAGGGTCTCTGCAGCCCTTTTGGAGAACACGTCAGCAAAGGGCCAATATTGCTTGGGGAGAGAGGATAGATTTGCGGGTACCTCGGTAGTAGCAACCTGAACACATTCCCTCTGACATCTACCCCCACAAGATTCACCCCATCCCAAAATTCTGCCTGTGGGACACTCAATATGAGGAGAGTGTTACCGTAGCCAAGGTGTCCCTAACAGGACCTCATCAATTCCCTCAGGAATGACGAGCAGAGCTATAATCTTCTGATGAGATGGCAACATGGACAGAGTGAAAGGGACGGTCTGGTGTGTTATCTGAGATGAGAGGGCAGTGTTGACCCATACACCACTCCTACGGTAACTGGTTGAGCTAGCATTACCAGGGGAATTGTGTGACATTGGACAAAGGCAGAAGACATAAAATTGCCCTCCACCCCAGAATCAACGCAGAGCTCTACCGAGTGGGACAACGAGCCTATAGTAATTGTCCCCTTAAAGGACAATTTGGAGGCAAACATCACCGTGTCTAGTGTACCTCCACCTACTACCACTAGACGCTGATGTTTCCTCGACCGCTTGGGACATCTGGTGGCAAGATGTCCTAATTGCTGACAAACATGACAGACCATGAGTGCACGAGCGGTCCGGAACTTAGATCCCACTTGTGACACTTCCATGGCCTCATGTGACTCAGGGACCAGGACAGGAGATTCCAAAGGTTTGGTGAAGGTGGGAGCCAGCCGAAACCTCTGCCTACGCTGGGCTCGCTCTAACCTCCGCTCGTGAAAACGGAGGTCAATATGAGTGGACACAGTTATTAACTCCTCCAATGTGGTGGGAATCTCCCTAGTGGCCAGAGTGTCCTTCACGTGGTCAGCCAGCCCCCTCCAAAATATAGGGATAAGGGCTTTATCCAATCACTCCAGCTCAAATGCTAGTGTATGGAAGTGGACGGCAAAATGGTTGACCAAGGAGGAGCCTTGAGTCAATGCCAACAGTTGGAGCGCTGTACCATGGGTGACTCGAGGTCCTAAAAAGACCTGTTTCAGAGTGTTCAGGAACAGCGGTGCACTCTGCACCACATGATCACCATGCTCCCACAGCGGCGTTGCCCACTCCAACGCCCTGTCCGACAGGAGAGACACTATAAATCCCACCTTTGCCCACTCTGTGGGGAAACGTGCGGCCAGAAGCTCGAGATGCATAGAGCACTGACTCACAAAACCCCTACAAGATTTACTATCTCCAGAAAATTTATCTGGCAGCGGGAGGCGAGAAAGAATCGGGACAGGGGTGGCAGAGGACAAGGTTGCTGCAGCCATGCTAGCAGCCTGAACATCAACTGCGGTAACATCCACTGCTGAAGTTGAGCGCTCGAGAGCTGCCAACCTACCCTCCAGCTGCTGGAAGTACCGCAAAGATTGCTGTTTATCCGCCATTTACTAGCCAGACCCTGGCGCTAGTATTATGTTAGGGTTTGGCGGAAGGCACCAAATATATATTTAAAGAGTAATCGGTGCATTCGCAACCTGGGGTCCACCGTACAGGAGTGAAACCCGCTGCTAGTAACTGATGGTACTATATGGCGGTATAAGTGAACTCTGTTACTGCACAGAGTCACTAAAGACAATAGAGGACTGTGCCCTGTTAACCTCAAAGAGGAACACAGCTACCAAATAGAGTGAACAGTGGTCATGCAGTCAGAATAGCACACGCAAAACTCCTCACTGGAGGTGCCGGTATTCTAGGGGCTTATTTCAGCTGGGCCCTGAATCCACTCACACAAAACTCCTCACCGGAGGTGCCGGTATTCTAGGGGCTTATTTCAGCCAAACCCTGAAACCACATTCATATGACCACACTGACGCAGACACATAAGTTATTTGATACTAGAGCATGGCCATGCGGCCATGCGAACCTTTTATATCTGCAGCAACTGCAGGACCTTCCTAGAGGACCAATGGGAGCTGCCACAGTACCTGAGCCACTTCAGGACCTTCCTAGATGACCAATGGGAGCTGCTGTAGTACCTGAGCATGTGACCCCCAACCTCCAATGAGAGGACTTACCCTGGGCATGCTCAGAAGGGGAAAAGCAGTACTTAGTCCCAGAGACGTCTGCTCACTGCTGACCAGTACTGGTTACAATGGCTGAACTTGGAAAGGCAGCAGTAATCATCCGCACCATATCAGGCTGAGCCAGATGCTGGGACTGACGTCTCCACTGAGCAGGCTCCACTGCGGCTGGAGAAGAATGGGAGACCGCAGCGGAGATGGTTCGAGATTCCCCCTATGCAGAAGCAGGAACTTGACCCCTAACAGGTAGACCAACAAAAATATCATCCACAACTGGCAGGAAATTTGTTCGGGATGCAAAAAAAAAAAAAATAACATCACCTGAAATACAGGACTCTCTGAAAACTAGCAGTGTGGCTGTTTCAAGATGCACATGTCATGTGGAAAGCAAAAGAATTGTCAATGGATCTACGGCAAAAGGTAGTTGAACTGTATATAACAGGAATGGGATGCAAAAAGATATCCAAGAAATTAATAATGCCAGTCAGGGCTCTGTAAAAACAAAACCATGGTCAGGTAGGACAGCAAAAATGTCATCCACAACTGCCAGGAAAATTGTTTGGGATGCAAAGAAAAACCCACAGATAACATCAGCTGAAATACAGAACTCTCTGAAAACTAGCGGTGTGGCTGTTTCGAGATGCACCATAAGGAGGCATTTGAAGAAAAATGGGCTGCATGGTCGAGTCACCAGAAGAAAGTCATTATTGTGAAAATGCCACAAATAGAGTTGAGTGACTTTTACTTTTTTCGGATCGAGTCGGGTTTTGCAAAACCCGACTTTGTCAAAAGTGGGGTCGGGTGAAATAGGCCGATTATTGCGCAAAGTCAGGGGCCGACTGAAACACAAAACTCAATGCAAGTCAATGGGGAATCAAAGTCGGCAGTGAGTGGAGGACAGGAAAACACCTACAGTGCCCATTTTAATGCCAAAAACATCAATTCTTATTACTTAAGCTTGTCAATCTTAATTTACTTTATAATAATAGTTAGGCATCGAAAACTGGGGGTCATTTGGCTAAAGTTGTGGGGGGGTAGGGCTGGCTCAAGATTTTCGTGGGCCCAGGAAATGCGGAATACGTCACGGCGGTGGGGCAGGGAGAGGTAAGTATTTCAACTTTGCAAGTTCTGTGATCCTGAGCAAGCGGGGGGGCCCACTCGTTGGCATTGGCACAGGCACAGGGCCCCTCATAGTACGGCAGTGTGTTTAATGGCGGGTGGTGCCTCCCACCGGCAGAGACACTTTTGCGTACTATGAGGGGCCCTGTGCCAGTGACGTCGCCAACGAGTATGCCCCCCCACCTGATGAAGGAACCTGCACTTTCATCTGCACCTTCCTCTTTGTCCCTCTTTGTAAGGTGGTATAGTATGCGGGAAGGGGAACCTGACTTTCAGCAGGATCAGATTCTGGCTGTGTATAGTGCAAGGGGAACGCAGCGGCCCGGGCCAACGTACCAGCAGACTCATCCAGCAGTGGCTGGGCAACGGGCAGGACAAGGATGAAACACAGATATAGGCTCAAATAATAAAGTGGGCTAAATGCAGTTCAAAATTGGTAACAGGACTAAACAGGTGGCATTGCTTTGTTCAGCGGAGGACAACTGTAAAGAGTAGCAGACACAGTTAGTAGGCCCAGATAATGAAGTGGGCTAAATGCAGTTCAAAATTGATAACAGGACTGAACAGGTGGTATTGCTTTGTTCAGCGGAGGACAACTGTAATGAGTGGCAGACACAGTTAGTAGGCCCAAATAATAAAGTGGGCTAAATGCAGTTCAAAATTGGTAACAGGACTAAACAGGTGGCATTGCTTTGTTCAGCGGAGGACAACTGTAAAGAGTGGCAGACACAGTTAGTAGGCCCAGATAATGAAATGGGCTAAATGCAGTTCAAAATTGATAAGAGGACTAAACAGGTGGCATTGCTTTGTACAGCGGAGGACAACTGTAATGAGTGGCAGACACAGTTAGTAGGCCCAAATAATAAAGTGGGCTAAATGCAGTTCAAAATTGATAACAGGACTAAACAGGTGGCATTGCTTTGTTCAGTGGAGGACAACTGTAATGAGTGGCAGACACAGTTAGTAGGCCCAAATAATAAAGCAGGCTAAATGTCTGCCAAAAAAATTGTTCATACATAAACAGGTGGCATAGCTAGGTACAGGGGTGGGCTCCTCTGCTGAGTAGCAGACAGTGGTAGTAGGCACAAAGTATTAACTTGTCTAAATGGAGTCCAGGGCCCCTGTATATTTTAACTATCACCTATTATTTCAACAAATTTGTCTTGGCAGAGCCATTGAAGGATTTAACAGCACAGACTACACAGTGGAGGAGAAGGGAGAGGTAAGTATTGCAAGTGGTAGAGCACTGTTTGAGCTGGGGGGAACACTCTCTCGTGGGAGGCGGTACTGGCACAGGGCCCCTCATACTATGATGGTGTGTCTGACGTTGGTTGTGCACCACCACCATCAGAGACACTTCATTGTACTATGAGGGACCCTGTGCCAGTGCCGTCACCGAAGAGTGGGCCCACCTACCTGTCCAGGCAAACGGCACTTGCATGGGTGCTTGCGCCAGGTGGTGACCACGGCTCTGTGGGGGGAGTCAGCCCATTTAGGGAGGTATAAAAATGGCCTATGGTGGATATTCAGCAGCTGCAAAAGGAGGAATTGGAGAAGTCAGTAAGAGGAGGCCAAAGGCAAGACATTTTTCAGCCAAGCTATGTGTCAGCAGGGGAAGGTGGGGCAAAATAATTTGAAATCCATGATTGGTTCATTTTAATGAAGATTAGATCATCAACATTACGGGTAGCCAGACATGTCCTTTTTTCGGTCAGTATTGAACCAGCAGTACTGAAGACTCTTTCTGATAGCACACTAGCAGCAGGGCAAGCGAGCTCCTGTAATGCATATTCTGCCAATTCAGGCCAGGTGCCTATTTTAGATGCCCAGTAATCAAAGGGGAATGACCTGTGAGGGAGAACATCGATGGGAGGAAAAGTAGTTCGTAACCATACTGGACAAATACTGTCTCCTGTCACTTTGAATCGATGCAGCAGTACCTGTCGTGTCAGCGGTCATTTCAAAATCACTCCACAACCTGGTCATAAAACCCCTCTGTCCAACGCCACTTCGGATTTGTGCACCTCTAATACCTCTGCAATGTTGCCCCCTATGGCTCGTGTGAGAACCATCACCGCCGCTGTGTGCTGGGAATGCCTGAACCAAACGGTCTACAAGAGTTGCTTGTTTGGTAGCCAATATTTGCTCAAGGTTCTCATGTGGCATGATATTTTGTAATTTTCCTTTATATCGTGGATCCAGGAGGCAGGCAAACCAGTAATCATCATCGGTCATCATTTTGATAATGCGGGGGTCCCTTTTTAGGATACGCAAGGCATACTCAGCCATGTGGGCCAACGTTCCAGGTGTCAATTCACTGCTTGTGCTGGGTTGAGGAGCACTTTCTTGAAAATCAACATCACTTGTGTCCCGCAAAAACCCTGTACCTGACCTTGCAACGCCACCAGTTTCTATTGCCCCCTGAGAAACATCCTCCTCCCATAAATATTCATCCCCATCATCCTCCTCCACTTCGTCCACCACCTCGTCCAGGAGAGTTCCCTGAGCAGACAATGGCTGACTGTCATCAAGGCTTCCCTCCTCCTCGGCTGCAGACGCCTGCTCCTTAATGTGCATGAAACTTTGCATCAGCAGACGCATTAGTGGGATGCTCATGCTTATGATGGCGTCATCTGCACTTACCAGCCATGTGCATTCCTCAAAACACTGAAGGACTTGACAGAGGTCTTGTAGATTCGATCACTGCACACCACACAACTTCATGACTGCCATCCAAGTGCCTGCCCTTGTATGTGTATCCTTCCACAAATTAATTACAGCACGCCTCTGTTCGCACAGCCTCTGAACCATGTGCAGTGTGGAGTTCCACCTTGTTTCAATATCGATTATTAGGCGATGCTGGGGAAGATTCAGCGATTGCTGATGGTTCTGCATACGGCTGGAATGTATGGGCGACCGGCGGATGTGCGAGCAAAGTCTTCGCACCTTCAGGAGCAGGGCTGGTAACGCCAGATAATTTTTGAGGAAGCACTGCTCCACCAGGTTCAAGGTGTGAGCGAGGCAAGGTGTGTGTTTCAGTTCTGTAAGGGCTATGGCAGCCATAAAATTCCTTCCATTATTACTGACTACCTTGCCTGCCTCAAGATGTACACTGCCCAGCCATGACTACATTTGTTGCTGCAAGTACTTGGCCAGTACTTCCGCGTTGTGTCTGTTGCCGCCCAAACACTTCATTTGTAACACAGCCTGCTGACGCTTACTACTAGCTGTTCGATAATGGGACACATCGTGTGCAACACTGGCAGCAGTGGATGGAGTGGTTGTGCGACTGTACTATGTGGACGAACTTTCGCTTCTGTAGGAGGAGGAGGAGGGGTGGCAAATGCCTACAGACAACTGTTTCCTAGACCGTGGACTAGGCAGAACTGTCCTACTGTCCTACTATGGCTGTCCCCTGTGGACCCTGCATCCACCACATTAACCCAGTGCGCCGTGATGGACACATAACATCCCTGGCCATGCCTACTGGTCCATGCATCTGTTGTGAGGTGCACCTTTCCACTGACTGATTGCCTCAGTGCATGGACAATGCGGTCTTTGACATGCTGGTGGAGGGCTGGGATGGCTTTTCTCGCAAAGAAATGCCGACTGGGTAGGTCATAGCGTGGTACTGCGTAGGCCATCAGGTCTTTGAAAGCTTCGCTTTCAACCAACCGGTAGGGCATCATCTCTAACGAGATTAGTATAGCAATGTGGGCGTTCAAACCCTGTGTACACGGATGTGAGGATGAGTACTTTCTTTTCCTATCGAGTCTCTTGTAGGGTGAGCTGGACTGGAGAGCTGCATATGGTGGAACTAGCGGTGGGGGTGGTGGGCATGGCGGATTGAGAGAGGGTTGGTGATGGTATTCTTGATGTTGGCCTACATACAGTGTTTCCTACCAAGAACCTTGTGATTCCCTGACTGCTTTGGCCTTGCGACGATACCTCCACATTTGCTGCTGGTGGTGTCCTAACCGGTGGGCTTACAGTGAGGGAAGCAATGTAGCGTTGCTGACTACCTTCATTCTGAGCAGGTGCACCAACGGTACGGGATGTTTGGTAGTTAGTCCAGGCTTGCAAGTGCATGCTTTTTAAATGTCTAAGCATGCACGTTGTATTTAAATTTTGAAGATTCTTCCCTCTGCTAAAGGTCTTTGAGCATTTCTTATAGATAACTTTGCACTGATCATATGGATCTTGGTTAAAAAATTGCTAAACTACACTCTTCCTGCTATGGAATACCTTTTCAGGCATTGCAGCCTGTGCTACTTTCACCGGATGGCCACGCTGTCCTAAACTGTTTTTGTTTTTGACAAACGTTTTTGACCTGATACGGGCCTGCCAGATGACAGCTGTTGCGATGTAGATGGCTGCTGCGGATCATCCCCCTCCGCTTCTGAGCTACTGGCAGCAGCACCCTCTTCCCCCAATGGTTGCCAATCTATGTCAACAACCGGGTCATCTATTACCTCCTCTTCACTGTCATGTGTACCTTCCTCTGTGTCACCGTGTAAGGTGCTATAGCGTTCGGGACGGGGCACCATATTCTCATCTGGCTCAGTACACTGCGAGGGCAATGTAGTGATCTGAGTCAATGGAACAGCATAATAATCTAAATGAAAATAAGCAGGTGTCCAGAAGGCGCTGCCCAAAAACTGAATAAATTTGCAGCAAATATGATGATGAAAACCACCCTATTCATCAAATGATAGACACTGTAAAAGGTATATAAAAGATATATTTGCGCTAAAAATATCAGTATAAAAATATAAATAAATAAATATACATAACACCCTTAGAACAAAGTGTTAATAAGGTGCTTTAGTATACCTTGCTCCTAGTGCGCTGAATGTAGACGTGAATCTCCTAATGGTACGGGGTCCTGTGAGTGCTGTCCTTGAATGCCGCTCCTTGAATAGCCCAAGGTGGCTGATGAAAGAACTAAAACGCGAAGTCCCAATATGTCGGGGGGTCGCCGTCCCGGCCGGTAACAGGCGTACCTCCCTGCAGAAGACTGAGCAAACACGTGCCGTGCACAGGCACAAAAAAGCTCTACTAAAAACAGCAGAGCCGGCAAGGTGCAGAAAGACTGTAGGACCTTGCGTGACGTCACTGCTACATGATGAGTCACGTGACCGGCTACGGAACGCACACCAGACCAAAAACCGTCACGCAAGGTCCTACAGTCTTTCTGCACCTTGCCGGCTCTGCTGTTTTTAGTAGAGCTTTTTTGTGCCTGTGCACGGCACGTGTTTGCTCAGTCTTCTGCGGGGAGGTACGCCTGTTACCGGCCGGGACGGCGACCCCCCGACATATTGGGACTTCGCGTTTTAGTTCATTCATCAGCCACCTCGGGCTATTCAAGGAGCGGCATTCAAGGACAGCACTCACAGGACCCCGTACCATTAGGAGATTCACGTCTACATTCAGCGCACTAGGAGCAAGGTATACTAAAGCACCTTATTAACACTTTGTTCTAAGGGTGTTATGTATATTTATGTATTTATATTTTTATACTGATATTTTTAGAGCAAATATATCTTTTATATACCTTTTACAGCATAATAATCTAGCTGTGGCTGTGCATCAGTGCACTCCATGTCCGATTCATCTTGTAATGGGCAGTTAACAATTCCCCTTTCTAACCCAGGCACGGTATGTGTAAAGAGCTCCATGGAGTAACCTGTAGTGTCGCCTGTAGTGTTGAGCATTTCGATACAGCAAGTATCGGGTATCGGCCGATATTTGCGGTATCGGAATTCCGATACCGAGTTCCGATATTTTTGCGATATCGGGAATCGGGATCGGGATGCATATTCATGTGTAAAATAAAGAATAAAAATAAAAAATAGGGATATACTCACCCTCTGACGCGCCCTGGTTGTAACCGCTGCAACCGGCAGCCTCTGTTCCTAAGAATGAGCGAGTGAAGGACCTGCGATGACATCGCAGTCTTGTGATTGGTCGCGTGAGCGGTCACATGAGTGGTCACGCGACCAATGACAAGCCGCCATGTCATCGAAGGTCCTTCACTTGCTCATTCTTAGGAACGGAGGCTGCCGGTTGCAGCGGTTACAACCAGGGCGCGTCAGAGGGTGAGTATATCCCTATTTTTTATTTTTATTCTTTATTTTACACATGAATATGGATCCCAGGACCTGAAGGAGAGTTTCCTCTCCTTCAGACCCTGGGAACCATCCAGGATTAGGGTTGAGCGACCTTTACTTTTATAGGATCGGGTCGGGTTTCACGAAACCCGACTTTTTCAAAAGTCGGGTCGAGTGAAATCGGCCGATCCTATAAAAAAGTCGGGGTCGGGGTCGGCCGAAACTCGAAACCCAATGCAGTGCATTGGGTTTCCAATGGTTCCCAGGGTCTGAAGGAGCGGAAACTCTCCTTCAGGCCCTGGGATCCATATTTAAGTGTAAAATAAAGAATTAAAATAAAAAATATCGCTATACTTACACTCTGACGGGCCCTGGTACTAAGCGGGAACCTTCCTTCCTTAGAATCAGCCTTCCAAGACCTGCGGTGACGTCACGGTGACGTCACGGCTTGTGATTGGTCGCGCGGCCCCCATGTGACCGCTCGCGCGACCAATCACAAGCCGCGACGTCACCGTGACGTCACCGAAGGCCCTGGAAGGGCTGATTCTTAGGAAGGAAGGCTGCCGGAACGAAGCCGAGGGTGAGTATATTCCTATTAGGTATATACTCACCCTCGGACACGCCCTGCTTCTTTCCGACCGCCTTCCTTCCTAAGAATCAGCCCTTCCAGGGCCTTCGGTGACGTCACGGTGACGTCGCGGCTTGTGATTGGTCGCACGAGCGGTCACATGGGGGCCGCACGACCAATCACAAGCCGCGACGTCACCGTGACGTCACCGCAGGTCTTGGAAGGCTGATTCTAAGGAAGGAAGGTTCCCGGTTAGTACCAGGGCCCGTCAGAGTGTAAGTATAGCAATATTTTTTATTTTAATTCTTTATTTTACACTTAAATCTGAATTCCGATACCAATTCCCGATATCTTAAACATATCGGGAATCGGTATCGGAATTCCGATTCCAGATTCAGAAGATCGCCGACCTCATGGCCGACCCCACACAGGGGTCGGGTCGGGTTTCATGAAACCCGACTTTGCCAAAAGTCGGCGACTTCTGAAAATTGCCGACCCGTTTCGCTCAACCCTATCCAGGATCACTTCCGATATTTGTGTCCCATTGACTTGTATTGGTATCGGGTATCGGTATCGGCGATATCCGATATTTTTCGGATATCGGCCGATACAATCCGATACTTTCAACACTAGTCGCCTGACGCATCCTTCACTTTTGGTTTGGGTGAAGGACACAAGGAAACGTCTTGTTCCTGACCGGGAGCATCCACTGACGACTCGCTGCTTTTATATTTTGAACTTTCTGAAGAGGAGGCGAAAGAGCTAGAGTCAGCAAGGAAAGCTAAAACTTTTTCCTGCTTCTCCGGCTTTAAAAGCTGTTTTCCTACTCCCAGATAAGGGAGCCTTCGCGGCTTTGTGTAGCCAGATGATGACGCTGGCTCAACACCTCCAGCCTTAGGTGCTATTGTGCTTTTGCCACTACCACCAGATGCACCACCACCACCACCATCAGTACCAGCTGGCAACCTACACCCACGGGCTCTTCCACCAGACTTCCTCATTTTTTTGGAAAATCTAACCAAAATAACAACCGTTATATGGTACTGTAAAACAAGGTAGAAGGTGTATATAAACTTGTTGAGAATTTAAATCTCCCTTTTTTTTTTGGAGACTGAACCAAAACTCAGGCCCAGTGTATAAAACAACGCAATGTAAGTGGCAGCAAGTGGCTGGCTGATATACGACAAACTAACAGGACTGAAATATATCCACTTTGTGAGAATTTGAATCTCCCTTTTTTTTTGGGAGACTGAACCAAAACTCAGGCCCAGTGTATAAAACAACGCAATGTAAGTGGCAGCAAGTGGCTGGAAGATATATGAAAAAATACAAGGACTGTAGTACAATTTCAATCTCTCTACAATGATCTCAGGACAAGTATGGCAGCAATAAAAAGGACTGCTGCACACAAAATTGTGGACAAATAAACAAGATAACTGTGCAGAAAGGAGCAACAAGATTTTTGCTTTTAAAAAAGCAGTTGGTTTGCACAGCAGCGTGCAAACAGCAATGCAGCTATCAGGGAGCCTTATAAAGCAGCCTAATAAGCTACAGAGCTGATGCACAAAAATATAGCCTCCACTGTCCCTGCAAAAAAAAGGTGGTGTTGGACAGTGGAAATCACTACAGCACAAGCAGTTTGGGGGTTAATCTTCCCTCCCTAACTATATCCCTTCTTCTGATGAAGCTGCAGCAATCTCTCCCTATGCTATGATCGGCAGAAGTAAGATGGCATTCGGCGTGCATGCCCCTTTATAGCCCCTGTGACACCGCAGAAAGAAAGCCAATCACTGTCATGCCCTTCTCTAAGATGGTGGGGACCGAGACCTATGTCATCACGCTGCCCACACTCTGCATCCTCCTTCATTGGCTGAAAAATGGTGCTAAAAGCGCCATACGAAACACAACTTTGGCGCGCTGATCGCCGACCGCATGGCCGATCCCACATTAGGATCGGGTCGGGTTTCATGAAACCCGACTTTGCCAAAAGTCGGTGATTTTTGAATTTGTCCGATCCGTTTCATTCAACCCTAGCCACAAACTGTCTCACCTACAATGCACAAAACAGCACAGAGACAAGCCTCAAAACTTCTGGAACAAGGTAATTTGGAGTGATGAGATCAAAATTGAACATTTTGGCCACAACCATAAACGTTACATTTGGAGAGAGATCAGTAAGGCCTATAATGAAAGGAACACCATTCCTACTGTAAAGCACGGAGGTGGATCGCTGATGTTTTGAGAATGTGTAGGATACAAAGGCACATGAAACTTGGTTAAAGTTGAAGTTGAAATTTGCACTCATCAGCCTGGAAACTGCGCATGGGACATACTTGAATATTCCAACGTCACAATGATCCAAAACACAATGCCAAGTCGACCTGTCATTGGCTACAACAGAACAAAGTGAAGGTTCTGGAGTTGCCATCTCAGCCTCCTGACCTCAATATCATTGAGCCATTCTGGGGAGATCTCAAGCACGCAGTTCATGCTAGACAGCCCAGGAATTTACAGGAACTGGAGTTTTTTTGCCAAGAAGAGTGGGCAACTTTACCATCTGAGAAAATAAAGAACCTCATCCACAACTACAACAGAAGACTTCAAGCTGTCATTGATGTTAGAGGGAGCAATACACGGTATTAAGAAATTGGGAATGTGAACTTTTGATCAGGGTCATTTGGATGTTTTGGGTTGTCTTTATGATTTGAAAGAGAAAACACAGTAGTTTAACAATAAATGGCTTCACCCAACCAAAAACCACAAGTGGAGAAAAAGTTTTGGTGTTATGATTCATATCCTCTGAAAAAAGGCCAGGAGGGCAAAAATGCTGAGGGGTATGTAAACTTTTGAGCACAACTGTATCTGTGCTAATAAAGCTCGCCTTTTTCACTGATATCCATTGGAGTGCTGCATCCAGACAATATATATATATATATATATATATATATATATATATATATATATATGTTACAACCACTTGCAATTAATTAACTCATTATATGAGTGGTCATAACCATAGATATCTAAGCTACTGCAATGCTCTGTACGTGATTCAGGAGATTTATTCTACATTTCTAATTGGAGGTACTTGCTAATATTATTACTATGGGATAGGACCTAATGGGATAGGGTCTTGGATATGGATATAACCCTTTAATTTCAAGATTGATTATATGTATAATGCATCACTTCATGCAGGTAAGGCAATGCTAACGATAAATAATATGAACATAAAAACTCTTTTAAAACACTTAAAAGAGAATAAAATTGTTCAAGTCACAAAAGGTCTGCATTTATCAGTTAGCCCTTTAATTAAATTCAGAGAAGTAATCAGATGTAAAATGAGAAATGGCTGAGAGCACTACTGAATTATTTCAGCATTCATACCTATGACTGTCAATCTGTGAAACGCTATTTTAAATATGTCACGTAAATCATAAGAGCTGGTACTTCTTTCAGTGATTCATGTTGGCTCTGTTCTATGATTTACAGTGGAATGATTGTATTTCTCTTTCAGGGAAATTCTTGATCTCTTCACTGTGATTAATCTCTCAAGTTTGAACGATCATAGCTTTTTACATGAGTGACTATCACAATATTTCGGAATATAAATTTGTCAAGTTCGTTTTTTACACGTATGTTTTTTTTAATGCGCTAACACAAAGACACCCATTAATTGTAAACCTTGCATACACATTTTCAGAACAGATACTCACAATACATTATAAGTCTGTCCTTGCAGAATAAATTACATATTGTGTGACTAGACAGTCCGAAATGAAGTGCTAAGAAGTAAAAGTGCTAATTGTACGCAAATATGGAATATAATGGAACATTTTCCTTGAATTAGTTGTTGTGCCTGACAAATATAAGTCAAGTATTTGTATCAACATCTTTCAATGCCCTGTTATGAGTTGTCTATGCTGTATATGTGTAAATGTGACCAATACAAATTGCACAATCACTGATGGTTTAATGATCAAAATATTGAGGAATTGGAGATAATTTTATTTAAATACTTATTATAATGGACTATTTATTATCAAGAATCACAGCTTTTGGGCCAAATGTATAATCATTATGTAAAAGCTTTTTTTATAGATTCATTCTGTATAAAAGATTCTGACAGAAGCTTAGCCCCTCTCCAAATCATTAATATGATTATGTAGCGATATGAAAGATGAACACATTGATCACTTTTGTAACTAGTGATGGGCGAGCACTAATATGCTCTGGTGCTCGTTGCTCAGGTCGAGCAAATTGGAATACTCGGGTACTTGGCCAGAACAACGAGCCCAATGTAAGTCTATGGGAGACCCGAGTATTTTTACCGCGATCCCTCCCGGGGGTCCTTTCAAGGTCAAAAAACGTCTGAAAATGATAGAAAAACACTGTTCAAATGACACAGGGACATCATGTGGATCACCCCTGGAAGCATTCCTGACTCCTAGTTCACAGCTTTAATCTATTTTTTCCGAGATTCATGCCATTTTTCCCGGTGCCACAAAAAAACACATTAAAACAAAACCAAAACGGATTTTGCTGGGAAATATGTCAAGGTACATCCTTTGCAGGTTAACGACTTGCCTGTCAGGCCAAATATTTAACCCCAGACCGAAAATTTCCTCCCCCACTTAGGCTAGTTCATACGCAGCGTTTTTGAAGCGTTTTTCAACTTTAACATTGCTTTCAACCACTACAAATACTACAAATGCATTGACTGGGAAATGTCATTGTAACAATTAACACCCCTAGCTGGCCATGTGGTGTGTGACACATAAGCAGACCCATCTTGTTTCATTTATGAAGGAGGGACATTTAAAGTCACAGAGTCTATTTTTCCTGGTGCATCAGGCGGCATTAATCTTCCAAAAGGGACATTATGAAACAGTGGGAAACAGTGTTGTAGCCTATGCTGTGAGTGGATGGGATGCCACGAATTATGATGCACCACAATACCCCTGTCATAAGATCTCCAGGGGGACTCCAGAAAAAGTGTTGCATTGAATTCAAGGCCTGCCCTGCTACCAGTTCATATGCATCCCAATAAGCCTTTGAACCCACATAGGGAATGAGCCCATGAAAATCCACTTCTCAATATGCATTTTGTACTCCCATACTCCCGTACTCTTTTGTTTTACACATTGGCAGCAAGGCCAGCAATGCTGCATAGTCAGTCATATGCACCCCATTAGGCCTTGGAACCCACATACTAAATGTGCCCATGAAAATCCATTTCACAATATGCATTTTGTGCCCCATACTCCTTTGTTTTATTCATTGGCAGGAAAGCGAGCCCTGCTGCATAGTCATATGCACCCCATTAGGCCTTGGAACCCACATACTGGATGGGCCCATGAAAATCCCCTTCACAATATGCATTTTGTGCTCCATACTCCTTGGTTTTAGACATTGCCAGCAAGGCCAGTCCTGCAGCATAGTCAGTCATATGCACCCCATTAGGCCTTTGAACCCACATACTGGATGGGCCCATGAAAATCCCCTTCACAATATGCATTTTGTGCTCCATACTCCTTGGTTTTAGACATTGCCAGCAAGGCCAGTCCTGCAGCATAGTCAGTCATATGCACCCCATTAGGCCTTTGAACCCACATACTGGATGGGCCCATGAAAATCCACTTCACAATATGCATTTTGTACTCCCGTGCTCCTTGGTTTTATACATTGACAGCAAGGCCAGCCCTGCTGCATAGTCATATGCACCCCAATAGGCCTTGGAACCCACATAGTGGTTGGGCCCATGAAAATCCACTTCACAATATGCATTTTGTACTCCAGTACTCCTTGGTTTTAGACATTGCCAGCAAGGCCAGCCCTGCTGCATAGTCAGTCATATGCACCTCGTTAGGCCTTGCAACCCACATACTGGATGTGCCCATGAAAATCCCCTTCACAATATGCATTTTGTGCTCCATACTCCTTGGTTTTATACATTGCCAGCAAGGCCAGTCCTGCAGCATAGTCAGTCATATGCACCCCATTAGGCCTTGGAACCCACATACTGGATGTGCCCATGAAAATCCACTTCACAATATGCATTTTGTGCTCCATACTCCTTGGTTTTAGACATTGGCAGGAAGGCGAGCCCTGCTGCATAGTCATATGCACCCCATTAGGCCTTGGAACCCACATACTGGATGGGCCCATGAAAATCCACTTCACAATATGCATTTTGTACTCCCGTGCTCCTTGGTTTTATACATTGACGGCAAGGCCAGCCCTGCTGCATAGTCATATGCACCCCGATAGGCCTTGGAACCCACATAGTGGTTGGGCCCATGAAAATCCATTTCACAATATGCATTTTATATTCCTGTACTCCTTGGTTTTAGACATTGCCAGCAAGGCCAGCCCTGTTGCATAGTCAGTCATATGCAACCCATTAGGCCTTTGAACCCACATACTGGATGGGCCCATTAAAATCCACTTCACAATATGCATTTTGTACTCCCGTACTCCTTTGTTTTACACATTGGCAGGAAGGCGACCTCTGCTGCATAGTCAGTCATATGCACCCCATTACACCTTGGAACCCACATACTGGATGGGCCCATGAAAATCCACTCATATTTTTAATGGTATGATGGTTCCCTCTTTGCAGAATTATTTACAGGAGAATTTGGCAATTGTGTTTGCCATGTTTTTAACACTAAGGTTCAGATACGGCTTTAAAAAAGGCTAAACCTTGCAATGCAAAGCAATTTCATTGCAAACTACAAAATTCAAGGAATATTAAGATTAAATAGTATGAGTGCATACATTTTTGTATATGTTATCAATAACATACAAAGGTTAATAAGTACATATAAGGATTACATAAATATACTGATTACATATACAGTATATGACGATTAACTTCATACAGTCTACTTAGATCATCACCAAGGTTTTTAAATATCATCCGTCTGGAATATCCGAGAAGCAACACCAAGATAGAGAACCTGTTGTGTATCCGCTTTTTGGGCTCCCTGGTGGTTGCTGGTGGTACTGGTGACTTGTTTGCACTTTGCTGCTTCTGTTCACCTGCTTCCATCAGTGTTTGGGAGTTTCCTATTTAGCCTTGCTCTCCAGTCTTTTCCTTGCCGGTCATCATTGTAACCAGAGCCTTCGGTTGCATGTTCCTGCTACTAGTCTGCTGATCAGCTAAGTGGACTTTGTCCTTTTGTTTTGTACCTTTTGTCCAGTTTGCAGTTTTGTGATTCTCTGTAGCTGGAAGCTCTTGCGGGCTGAAATTGCCACTCCTGTGTCATGAGTTGACACAGGAGTCTTAAAGTAATTTCAGGATGGTTTTTGAAAGGGTTTTCAGTTGACCGTGAAGTCCTCTTTTGTATCCTTCTGCTATCTAGTAAGTGGACCTCTCTTTGCTAAATCTACTTTCATACTGTGTATGTCTTTTCCTCTTAATTCACCGTTATTACATCTGGGGGGCTGCTATCATCTTTTGGGGTATTTCCCTAGAGGTAAGCCAGGTCTGTTTCTTCCTCTACCAGGCGTAGTTAGTCCTCCGGCTGGCGCGTGGCATATAGGAAGCCGTAGGTATGCTCCCTGGCTACTGTTAGTTGTGTGGTAGATTTAGCTCACGGTCAACTCGAGTTTCCATCACCCGAGAGCTCGTTCGTTACTTATATGTTTCTTACGTTCCCTTGCCATTGGGAACCATGACAGTATGACCGGCCTGTGTTAAACTTATTGGCAGAAGAAAGGAGAGAAAAAAGAAGTCTGTAGATTTTTTTTTTTTTTTTCCCTATGTTTGCTCCATAGTTGGATTAGTTGTATTTCAGCTCTAATTACAGCCTTTGCCTTTCTCTCCTTCTAATCCTTGAATGGCTCTGAGCTCACCTGTTTAAAGATGGATCCTCAGAGTTTGGCTGCAGGTTTAAATAATCTTGCTATGAAGGTTCAAAATTTACAAGATTTTGTTATGCATACTCCTATTTCTGAACCTAAAATTCCTACACCAGAGGTGTTTTCCGGAGATAGATCTCGGTTTTTGAATTTCAAATATAATTGTAAATTATTCCTTTCTCTCAGACCTCACTCCTCAGGAGATCCTGTCCAGCAGGTTAAGATTGTAATCTCTTTGCTGCGAGGTGACCCTCAAAATTGGGCATTTTCATTGGCACCAGGGGATCCTGCGTTGCTCAATGTGGATGCGTTTTTCCTGGCTTTAGGGTTGCTTTATGAGAAACCTAATTTGGAGATTCAAGCTGAAAAAGCTTTGATAGCCCTATCTCAAGGGCAAGATGAAGCGGAGATATACTGCCAAAAATTTTGTAGGTGGTCTGTGCTTACTCAGTGGAATGAGTGCGCCTTAGCGGCAAATTTCAGAGAGGGCCTTTCTGATGCCGTTAAAGATGTTATGGTCGGGTTCCCTGCGCCTACAGGTCTGAATGAGTCCATGACAATGGCAATTCAGATTGATCGGCGTTTGCGGGAGCGCAAACCCGTGCACCATTTGGCGGTATCTTCTGAAGAGACGCCAGAGAAAATGCAATGTGACAGAGTTAGGTCCAGAAGCGAGCGGCAGAATTTTAGGCGTAAAAATGGGTTATGCTTCTATTGTGGTGATTCTGCTCATGTTATATCAGCATGCTCTAAGCGTACTAGGAAGGTTGACAAGTCCATTTCAATTGGCACTTTACAGTCCAAATTTATATTGTCTGTAACCTTGATTTGTTCATTATCAGTTATTACCGTGGATGCCTATGTGGACTCTGGCGCCGCTCTGAGTCTTATGGACTGGTCCTTTGCCAGGCGCTGTGGGTTTGATTTAGAGCCTCTGGAAGTCCCTATACCTCTGAAAGGTATTGATTCTACACCTTTGGCTTGTAATAAACCACAGTTCTGGACGCAAGTGACTATGCGTATGACTCCAGACCATCAGGAGGTGATTCGCTTCCTTGTGTTGTACAATTTACATGATGTTTTGGTGCTTGGATTACCATGGTTACAGTCTCATAACCCAGTCCTTGACTGGAAGGCTATGTCTGTGTTAAGCTGGGGATGTCGGGGGGCTCATGGGGACACTCCTATGGTGTCCATTTCGTCATCTATTCCATCTGAGATTCCGGCATTTTTGTCTGATTATCGTGATATTTTTGAAGAGCCTAAGATTGGTTCACTCCCTCCTCACAGGGATTGTGATTGCGCCATAGATCTGATTCATGGCAGTAAATTTCCAAAGGGTCGTTTGTTTAACCTATCTGTACCTGAACATGCTGCTATGCGCGAGTATATTAAGGAGTCCCTGGAAAAGGGACACATTCGTCCTTCTTCATCTCCTTTAGGAGCTGGTTTTTTCTTTGTCTCTAAAAAGGATGGCTCTCTGAGGCCTTGTATTGATTATCGTCTCCTGAATAAAATTACAGTCAAATATCAGTATCCGTTGCCTTTGCTGACTGATTTGTTTGCTCGCATAAGGGGGGCTAAGTGGTTCTCTAAGATTGATCTTCGTGGGGCGTATAATTTGGTGCGAATTAAGAAGGGGGATGAGTGGAAGACCGCATTTAATACGCCTGAGGGCCATTTTGAGTATTTGGTAATGCCTTTCGGCCTTTCTAATGCACCTTCTGTCTTTCAGTCCTTAATGCATGATATTTTCCGTGAATATTTGGATAAATTTATGATTGTGTACTTGGATGATATTTTGATTTTTTCTGATGACTGGGAGTCTCATGTTCAGCAGGTCAGGAGGGTTTTTCAGGTTTTGCGGGAGAATTCTTTGTGTGTAAAGGGTTCAAAGTGTGTTTTCGGGGTTCAAAAAATTTCATTTTTGGGGTATATTTTTTCCCCTTCTTCTATTGAGATGGACCCTGTCAAGGTTCGGGCTATTTACGACTGGACGCAGCCTACTTCTCTGAAGAGTCTCCAGAAATTCTTGGGCTTTGCTAATTTTTATCGTCGATTTATAGCTGGTTTTTCTGGCGTTGCTAAACCTCTGACGGATTTGACTAAAAAGGGTGCTGATGTTGCCAATTGGTCCCCTGCTGCCGTGGAGGCCTTTCGGGAGCTTAAGCGCCGCATTTTGTCTGCCCCTGTGTTGCGCCAGCCTGATGTTTCTCTTCCCTTTCAGGTTGAGGTCAATGCTTCTGAGATCGGAGCGGGGGCGGTTTTGTCGCAGAAAAGTTCCGACTGCTCAGTGATGAGACCTTGTGCGTTCTTTTCGCGAAAATTTTCGGCCGCCGAGCGAAACTATGATGTTGGTAATCGGGAGCTTTTGGCCATGAAGTGGGCATTTGAGGAGTGGCGTCATTGGCTTGAGGGTGCCAGACATCAGGTGGTAGTTTTGACTGATCACAAGAATTTAATTTATTTGGAGTCTGCCAGGCGCCTGAATCCTAGACAGGCACGTTGGTCGTTGTTCTTTTCCCGGTTTAATTTTGTGGTCTCGTACTTACCGGGTTCTAGGAATGTGAAAGCAGATGCTCTTTCTAGGAGTTTTGAGCCTGACTCTCCTGGGAATTCTGAACCTGCTGGTGTCCTTAAGGATGGAGTGGTTTTGTCTGCTGTCTCTCCAGATTTGCGATGTGCTTTGCAAGAATTTCAGGCGGATAGACCTGATCGTTGTCCGTCTGGTAGACTGTTTGTTCCTGACGAGTGGACCACTAGAGTCATCTCGGAAGTTCATTCTTCTACTCTGGCAGGTCATCCGGGAATTTTTGGCACCAGAGATTTGGTGGCTAGATCCTTCTGGTGGCCTTCCCTGTCTCGAGATGTGCGTGTTTTTGTGCAGTCTTGCGATGTGTGTGCTCGGGCCAAGCCTTGTTGTTCTAGGGCTAGTGGGTTGTTGTTGCCCTTGCCTATTCCGAAGAGGCCTTGGACGCACATCTCTATGGACTTTATCTCGGATCTCCCTGTTTCTCAGAAGATGTCTGTCATCTGGGTGGTGTGTGACCGTTTTTCTAAAATGGTTCATTTGGTGCCATTGCCTAAGTTGCCTTCCTCATCTGAGTTGGTCCCTCTGTTTTTTCAAAATGTGGTTCGCTTGCATGGTATTCCGGAAAACATCGTTTCTGACAGGGGTACCCAGTTCGTGTCTAGATTTTGGTGAGCAGTCTGTGCCAGGTTGGGCATTGATTTGTCCTTTTCGTCTGCATTCCATCCTCAGACCAATGGCCAGACAGAGCGAACTAATCAAACTTTGGAGACTTATTTGAGGTGTTTTGTGTCTGCGGATCAGGATGATTGGGTTGCCTTTCTGCCGTTGGTGGAGTTTGCTCTTAATAATCGGGCTAGTTCTGCCACTTTGGTTTCTCCTTTCTTTTGCAATTCAGGGTTTCATCCGCGTTTTTCATCTGGTCAGGTTGAATCTTCGGATTGTCCTGGAGTGGATGCGGTGGTGGATCGGTTGCATCGGATTTGGGGACAAGTGGTGGATAATTTGGAATTGTCCCAGGAGAGGACTCAGCAGTTTGCTAACCGTCGTCGTCGTGTTGGTCCCCACCTTCGCGTTGGGGACTTGGTGTGGTTGTCTTCCCGTTTTGTCCCTATGAGGGTTTCTTCTCCCAAATTTAAGCCTCGGTTTATCGGTCCTTATAGGATTTTGGAGATTCTTAACCCTGTTTCCTTTCGTTTGGACCTCCCGGCATCTTTCACTATCCATAATGTGTTCCATCGGTCGTTGTTGCGGAGATATGAGGTACCGGTGGTTCCTTCTACTGAACCTCCTGCTCCTGTGCTGGTGGAGAGTGAATTGGAGTACGTCGTAGAGAAGATCTTGGACTCCCGTATTTCCAGACGGAGACTTCAATATCTGGTTAAATGGAAAGGCTATGGTCAGGAAGATAATTCTTGGGTAACTGCCTCTGATGTTCATGCCTCGGATTTGGTTCGTGCCTTTCATAGGGCTCATCCAGATCGCCCTGGCGGTTCTTGTGAGGGTTCGGTGCCCCCTCCTTAAGGGGAGGGTACTGTTGTGTATCCGCTTTTTGGGCTCCCCTGGTGGTTGCTGGTGGTACTGGTGACTTGTTTGCACTTTGCTTCTTCTGTTCACCTGCTTCCATCAGTGTTTGGGAGTTTCCTATTTAGCCTTGCTCTCCAGTCTTTTCCTTGCCGGTCATCATTGTAACCAGAGCCTTCCGTTGCATGTTCCTGCTACTAGTCTGCTGATCAGCTAAGTGGACTTTGTCCTTTTGTTTTGTACCTTTTGTCCAGTTTGCAGTTTTGTGATTCTCTGTAGCTGGAAGCTCTTGCGGGCTGAAATTGCCACTCCTGTGTCATGAGTTGACACAGGAGTCTTAAAGTAATTTCAGGATGGTTTTTGAAAGGGTTTTCAGTTGACCGTGAAGTCCTCTTTTGTATCCTTCTGCTATCTAGTAAGTGGACCTCTCTTTGCTAAATCTACCTTCATACTGTGTATGTCTTTTCCTCTTAATTCACCGTTATTACATGTGGGGGGCTGCTATCATCTTTTGGGGTATTTCCCTAGAGGTAAGCCAGGTCTGTTTCTTCCTCTACCAGGCGTAGTTAGTCCTCCGGCTGGCGCGTGGCATATAGGAAGCCGTAGGTATGCTCCCTGGCTACTGTTAGTTGTGTGGTAGATTTAGCTCACGGTCAACTCGAGTTTCCATCACCCGAGAGCTCGTTCGTTACTTATATGTTTCTTACGTTCCCTTGCCATTGGGAACCATGACAAGAACCCCTGGGAGATTACCTACAATGCATGGGTGTCACCAATTATGTAGGTAGCAGCCACTGTACATGTACAGGCACCCCAGTTTTGGCATCTGTCTTAGTCATGTTTCTCTGGTCTTATATAGTGATTTATGCTATGTAGTAACTCTAGTTTAACCCAGACCTTCAAGTGGCCACTTTTCAAGGTTGGATGAAACTGAGATATCATGGCCTCATCAGATGAGGGGCCATAAACCCCTAGAAAATAAAAGCCACAAGGATTTAGATCAAACCACCACAGACAGAGTTTCAGTAAACCTTAATGTTTTACCATGACAAATAGCAAACATATAGTGGCTTTGAACTGTTTGTAAAGTGAGTAAACAAACATTTATCAAGATTCTGTCACAATGAGCATTGTCTGTCACATCTGTAAGGGTATGTGCACACGTCAGGATTTCTTGCAGAAATTTCCTGAAGAAAACCGGAAATTTTCTGCAAGAAATCCGCATTTTTTTTGCGTTTTTTTCCCGTTTTTTTCACTTTTTTTAGCATTTTGCAAGCATAATTAG
This sequence comes from Ranitomeya variabilis, assembly GCF_051348905.1. Classification (NCBI taxonomy): domain Eukaryota; kingdom Metazoa; phylum Chordata; class Amphibia; order Anura; family Dendrobatidae; genus Ranitomeya; species Ranitomeya variabilis. Next base: position 1,015,923,126 of record NC_135232.1, on the reverse strand, counting down.
CTTGCAGAATGCTAAAGTTTTCCAAGCGATCTGTAGCATTGCTTGGAAAACTGACTGACAGGTTGGTCACACTTGTCAAACATACTGTTTGACAAGTGTGACCAATTTTTCACTATAGATGCTGCTTATGCAGCATCAATAGTAAAAAGATATCATGTTAAAAATAATAAAAAAAATAAAAAAATGGTTATACTCACCCTCTGCAGACAGCCGATCTCCTCAGCGGCGTCCGTTCCTATAGATGGTGTGTGCAGGACCTTCGATGACGTCGCGGTCACGTGATCGGTCACATGAGTGGTCACGCGACCAATCACAAGACAGTGACGTCATCGCCGGTCCTTCACACAGAGCATCTATAGGAACGGAAGAGAGAGCATGCAGCGCTGAGAGGCGGGAACACTCCGGGGGCCATCGAAGGTGAGTATATCACTATTTTTTATTTTAATTCTTTTTTTTTACCAATTATATGGTGCCCAGTCCGTGGAGGAGAGTCTCCTCTCCTCCACCCTGGGTACCAACTGCACATAATCTGCTTACTTCCCGCATGGTGTGCACAGCCCCGTGCGGGCAGCAAGCAGATCAATGCATTCCTAGGTGTGCGGAATCCCTGCAATTCCGCAAATTTAATGAACATGTTGCTTTTTTTCCGCGATGTGATTTTTTCGCGGAAAAAAATGCAACATTTGCACAAAAAATGCGGAATACCCTGAAAATAATGGGAGGCATATGTTAGCGTTTTTTTCGCATTTTTTTCGCATTTTTATCACGTTTTTATAGCGAAAAAACGCGAAAAAAACGCGAAAAATACTGAACGTGTGCACATGGCCTAAATGTTTTACAAGACATGCAGCTATGTGATTGTCTGAATGCATTCGGTGTACAGTATTTCAATCTTGTTTACAAATCGCCATTTGTATATTTGCCATTTGTACATTTTGAGGCAGCCAAAGTTATGAGGAGAGAAACTAATATAGTGGACAAAGCTATATTTTTAATGAACTACTGAGCCAAACTAACAGCATTGCTTTACCAAATTTATATGAAGTGTATTGTATCCATTTTGAGCAACCAGGCAACACAAAAAGGAGCTTTTCAAGTGACCTCTTTAAGGTACAAAAATGTGAAGTGTTTGCCATCAATTATGTGGTTTCACCAATGGGGGTACCTTTTTTAAAAAATATTCTATTGCCATCACAGCCCCCTTGAACAAACTTCAGGGGCCTATAACAGTACAAAGCATGTTCACCCAGGTCATGTCGTCGGGGATAAGGAAGAGACATTGCAGGAGACAGAGTTTAGAATTAGGGTCAATGTAGTTTTGTGGGTCTCTGAGACTTGTAATGCAGTACATGATCTGCCAAACAATTCCCCAATGGGATACCTTTTTCAAACATACACTAGTGCCATCGCATGCCCCTAGCCCTAACTTCAACGGCCTATAACAGTACTGAGCACGTTCACCCTGGTGGTCCAGTGGCAGGTACATTTTAGATTGCAGGAGACCGAGTTAAGAAGTCGGCCCAAGAGAGTAAAAGAGTGCAATCACAGCCCCCTTGCCCAAAATTCACTGTCTTATAACAGTACAGAGCATGTTCACCCTGGTGATCTAGTGGCAGTTAAGGACACATTGCAGGAGACAGAATGAAGAAGTAGGCCCAATGTAATGTCACGGCCAATTCCCCAATGTGGGGTCCATTTTAAAAAAATTAAAAGAGTGCCATCATAGACCTCTTGCCCAAAATTCACTGGCCTATAAAAGTACAGAGCCCATTCACTCTGGTGATCTACTGGCAGGTACAGGACAGATTGCAGTCAACCAAATTAAGAAGTAGGCCCACTGTAATGTCTTGCCCAATTCTCAATGTGTTGTCCTTCTTGGACTTAGAAAAATAGTGCCATCACAGCCCCCTTGCCCAAAATTCACTGGACCGTAACAGTACAGAGCACGTTCACCCTGGTGATCTACTGGCAGGTACTGGACAAATTCCAGGCAACCGAGTTAATAGGTAGGGCCAATGTAATGTCATGCCCAATTCCCCAATGTGTTGTCCTTTTTGGACTTAAAAAAATAGAGCCATCACAGCCCCCAAGCCCAAAATTCTGTGGCCTTTAAGAGTTCAGAGCATGTTCACCATGGTCATCTAGTGGCAGTTAAAGGAGACATTGCAGGAGACAGGTTACGAAGTAGGTCCAATGTAGGGGTGTGGTGTCTGACACTTGTAATGGAGTGCATGGCCTGAAAAGCAATTGATCATGGGGGGTAAATGTTTAAAAAATATTTCATGGGGATCATAGACAACCTTGCCTGAAAATTGACTGTCTTTAGCAGCACGGAACACGTGAAGCCTGATGATGTAGTGGTGGAGAATGATGAGAGGTGGAGGAAGGCCTCATTAAAACCTATTCCCAATGTAAAGGAGCGGGTCTCCTACACTTGTAATGCCCATAGACTAAGTGCATGGGCTGTGAAACATTTCCCCATGGGGGGTGAATTTTGTACAAAAATTTGTTAACGGGCATCATAATTTATAAACACCTTGCAAAACTGTAAATTGGTTTCCTACACAGTTGCTGCTGGCAAGGTTCAGCATTTTACTAAAATTATGGAGGACAAATCGTTGGATGAAGTGATCAGGAAAAGGGGCATGGTGATGACAGGAATGGGAATGTACATGATTAATAACAGCGGTGGCTATGGGAGGTATGAGATCCTAGATAAAGCCTACAATGATTAAGGCCCCGTCTCACATAGCGAGATCGCTAGCGAGATCGCTGCTGAGTCACAAGTTTTGTGACGCAACAGCGACCTCAGTAGCGATCTCGCTATGTGTGACACGTACCAGCGATCAGGCCCCTGCTGCGAGATCGCTGGTCGTGTCGGAACGGCCTGGGCCATTTTTTGATCGTTGAGATCCCGCTGACATCGCTGAATCGGTGTGTGTGACACCGATCCAGCGATGTCTTCACTGGTAACCAGGGTAAACATCGGGTTACTAAGCGCAGGGCCGCGCTTAGTAACCCGATGTTTACCCTGGTTACCAAAAAAAACAAACAGTACATACTCACCATCATCATGATGTCCGTCAGGTCCCTTGCCGTCTGCTTCCCACACTGACTGAGCGCCGCAAAGTGAAAGTGAAAGTACAGCACAGCGGTGACGTCACCGCTGCGCTCTGCTCTCACTGTACGGCGGCACTCAGTCAGAGCAGGAAGCAGACGGCAAGGGACCTGACGGACATCAGATGGTGAGTATGTACTGTTTGTTTTTTTTGGTAACCAGGGTAAACATCGGGTTACTAAGCGCGGCCCTGCGCTTAGTAACCCGATGTTTACCCTGGTTACCCGGGTGCTGCAGGGGGACTTCGGCATCGTTGAAGACAGTTTCAACGATGCCGAAGTCATTCCCCTGATCGTTGGTCGCTGGAGAGAGCTGTCTGTGTGACAGCTCCCCAGCGACCACACAGCGACAAAACAGCGACGCTGCAGCGATCAGCATCGTTGTCTGTATCGCTGCAGCGTCGCTGTGTGTGATGGGGCCTTTAGTCGTTTAGCCACCACCAATTACCATAATGTGTTTCATGCCAGTCAGAAGATCTGTGTAACAGATGCACATGTTAGACTCGGCCTAAAATATTCCTGTAAAAAATATGTTACCAAAGACGCACATGTGTGTCTAAGGGTATGTGTCCACGTGCCGTTTTACATCCGGAATAGCAGCGGATTGAACGCTGCATGGAGCCGCAGCGTCCAGATGTTACAGCTTAGTGGAGGGGATTTTATGAAATCCCATCTCTACTATGTGTGGTAACATGCCCCCGACGGCCCTGCGATTACGGACATGCGGCGTGTCTTTTTAGATCGCAGCATGTCCGTGTACCTTGTGGCGACGCTGCGCCGCCGCAAGGTAAATCACAGGGCCCTATGTGTGGGGTGCGATGATGCTGGATGTGTGCAATGAACACATCCGGCATCATCGCGTCTCCAGAAGGGGGCGGAGCTTTGGGCGGAGCAAGTTTGCCGCTCCGTCCAAACCGCCGGCCATCCTGAAAGTGGACACATACCCTAAAGGGCAAAGTGCAAAATGTTCGAGAGATGCTGAATTAGAGAAAGCAGATCAGTGTGGTAGGAAAACCAAACAAAATGATGGATGCTTGTGAAAAACTAAGTTTAAAGAGCAGTGCATCGTCAGTAACTATAAACACACCTGTGGCACAAGCTTCTTCATCTTCACCCATACATATTACCAATAATATCCAAATGTCACAGTCAACAATTCTTTTTTCTAGTGTGACGAACACTGTTAAAGGAATGCCACAAAATGTACATAACCGTCTTTCCCTCCTGAGACGGCCAGACATCAAGCTCTCCCACTCCGCAGGCACATCCCACCCCGCAGGCACATCTTATCAGGCATGGATGTTATCTCCAGGCTCCCGGTGGCTGCCAGCGCTCACCCCCCAGGATGGTTAGAAAGCATTGCAGAAGGTATCCTGGGGGTGGGCAGTGGTGGTTGTAGCAGGGAGTTCCATGTGCCGGCTGGAGGGGCAGGTCCAGGGTGCAGGAGTGAGGGCAGCACTGGGTCCCACAGGAGGAGCGCAGGGGGTTCCACGGCTACAAGTTGCAGGAGGAGTGCGCCGGCGAGCAGGCATCGGGCTGCGGATGCTGCAGGCTCCGCTGAGCAGGAAAGGCAGGGAGAGCATGGGCCGGAGCTGACGAGGGGGCGGAGGAGGGAGACTGGGAGACCCACCGCAGCACAGAGGCAAGGCTAGGGATCCCCAGAGAGCCTTCCTGCAGCAGCTTCAAACTCACAAGCGGCCGGGGGGTGAGCATTCCCCCCGCGGCCATGCAGGAGAGCCAGGACACATGGGCGGGGCCATCTTGTTTCCAGGGTCCTTCTCAAAGGCCCCCGGGAAGCAGGCTGCCCGACAAGGCACCTGTCGAAAAATGGATGAGCCCATACTTGCGGCCTGGTGCCGCTGGGGGTGGGGAAGATATAATCAGAGCCCCCGAGTCGGCAGCAGCTGGGGATGAGGAGAGCGGGCAGTTAGATGACACGGCGCGGGGGATATATATTTTTATTTTACGGTTAACTTGGGTATCCACCTTAAGAAAGAGGTGAAGAAAAAATATAGAAGGACACGTACGTGGACATCTTCTCGCTTTTGCCGGTAGAGAAGTTGAGCGCAAAGTCAGGAAAGGAAGGGGGGAGGAAAGAAGACGAGCGACCGAGTACAGTGGCGCATACGTTTACAAATTGATGGCATGCCTTCACGATATTAGGTAGCGTCATTGGAGAAAAGGCGCCAGAAAACTGCTCTCAATTGTTTTGCTACATGGACGCTATTGGGGGCGCTCATAAGTCATATGGGGACAAGCTTGGCTGCGGTATGATGAACAGTTTCGTCAGCGCAAGGCCATGCGACCATCTATGAGATGGGATCAGAAAGATATTGCCCTGTGGCTTCAGATTATGTCTCAGAATCACAGACATTGGATGCCCTTTCAGGGAGGGGCCGGTGTTGCCGGGCATACAGCTTACAGCGCAGGAACCCTGGCAGTAGGGAGCCTCCAAGGCCGGGGTGGGAATCAAAAACATGGGCTGTGCTGGCAATTCAATGAGGGTCAGTGCAAATTTGGAACAGGCTGTAAACTTAGGCACACGTGCTCCAATTGTAACGGATCGGCACATGGGGCCAATAGGTGTCCTTAGAAGCATGGGGGTAGGGTGGGAGGAGCCGGTCATGGTCAAGGGACAAACACCAGTCAAGCTACACGCGATGCTCCCTTATCTAAGTAGATACCCGGATAGGAAGAAAGCAGACTTATTAAGCAAAGGTTTTAAGGACCGGTTTTCTATCCCTTTCCCGGTGTTCCAAACGCCGTGGAAGCTGAGGAATCTCAGTTCGGCCTATCAGCACCCCACAGTTGTAAAACAGAAACTTGAAAAAGAGGTGCGGATGGGCCGAATGGCGGGTCCGTTTAGTTTCCCACCTGTATCGGGCCTGGTGGTTTCTCCCTTGGGTATTGTACCAAAGAAGGAACCGAGCAAGTTCTGAATGATCCATCACTTGTCATATCCTCGTGGTAAGTCCGTCAACGACGGCATCGATCCAGAGTTATGTTCGGTGCTATACGCATCATTTGACCTGGCATTAGATTGGGTAAGAAAATGCAGAAAGGGGGCGCTGATGGCAAAAACTGATGTGGAGTCTGCTTTTCGTTTTCTGCCAGTACACCCGGATAGTCAGTGGTTGCTCGGTTGTTATTGGGAGGGAGAGTATTTCATGGACAGGTGTTTGCCAATGGGATTGCTCATTGTCGTGTTCCTTGTTTGTGTTTGAAGCCTTTAGCACATTCCTGGAGTGGGTAGTGAAGGATATCACGGGATTGGGATCGTTGATCCACTACCTTGATGATTTTTGATGCGTAGGTCCTGCTCAATCAAAGGTATGCGATACCATGTTAAAAAGTTTGCAGTGGGTCGCGAAAGAGTTCGGGGTGCCATTGGCTCCCAAGAAAACTGTCGGCCCAACATCATGTATCTCCTTTCTGGGAATCATGATTAACTCTATACGGTGGGAGTGTCGTCTACCATAAGAGAAGGTGGCAGCCATGAAATCTGAAATAGGCAGGGCTAGGAGAGTTAAAAAATTGAAGCTGCGGGAGGTGCAGTCCTTGCTGGGGAGTTTAAATTTTGCATGCGAATCATGCCAATGGGCAGGATATTCATGAAGAGATTGGCAGCGACGACGGCCAGAAAAAAATCGCCACATCATTATGTGCGATTGACGGTGGATAACAAAGCAGATCTGGTGGTGTGGGACACAGTCTTAGAAAACTACAATGGGCTTTCCCTGTTGATGGAAGGGGGATGTTGTAATTCAGATATGGAATTATACACAAATGCAGCGGGCAGTCATGGTTTTGGAGCTTACTGTCAGGGGCTGTGGTGCTCGGCATTATGGCCAGAGGAGTGGGTGCGCTCAGCGCTTTCCCGCTATCTCTCAGATAACTCTCTTCTCGACCCTCTTCAATCTGGCTTCCGCTCTTCATACTCTACTGAAACTGCCCTCACTAAAGTCTCTAATGACCTACTAACAGCTAAATCTAATGGTCACTACTCCATGCTAATTCTCTTGGATCTCTTCGCAGCATTCGATACTGTGGATCATCAGCTCCTCCTCACTATGCTCCGCTCCATCGGCCTCAAGGACACTGTTCTCTCCTGGTTCTCCTCCTATCTCTCTGACCGATCCTTCACTGTATGTTTTGCTGGTTCCTCCTCCTCTCACATTCCCCTTACTGTTGGGGTTCCTCAAGGATCAGTCCTAGGCCCCCTCCTCTTCTCTTTGTATACTGCCCCTATTGGACAAACAATCAGTAGATTTGGTTTCCAGTACCATCTCTATGCTGATGACACCCAATTATACACCTCTTCTGTTATCACGCCGACCTTTTTAGAAAACACCAGTGATTGTCTTACCGCTGTCTCTAACATCATGTCCTCCTTCTATCTGAAACTGAACCTGTCAAAAACTGAACTTCTCGTGTTCTCTCCCTCTACTAACCTACCTTTGCCTGACATTGCCATCTCCGTGTGCGGTTCCACCATTACTCCAAAGCAACATGCCCACTGCCTTGGGGTCATCCTTGATTCCGAGCTTTCATTCACCCCCCACATCTGATCACTGGCTCGCTCTTCTTATCTGCATCTCAAAAACATTTCTAGAATTCGCCCTTTTCCTACTTTCGACTCTGCAAAAACTCTTACTGTTTCACTTATTCATTCTCGTCTGGACTATTGTAACTCTCTACTAATCGGCCTCCCTCTTACCAAACTCTCCCCGCTCCAATCTGTCCTGAATGCTGCAGCCAGGATCATATTCCTCACCAACCGTTACACCGATGCCTCTACCTTGTGCCAGTCATTACCCATCCACTCCAGAATCCAGTACAAAACTACTACCCTCATCCACAAAGCACTCCATGGCTCAGCACCACCCTACATCTCCTCTCTGGTCTCAGTCTACCACCCTACCCATGCCCTCCGCTCTGCTAATGACCTCAGGTTAGCATCCTCAATAATCAGAACCTCCCACTCCCGTCTCCAAGACTTTACACGTGCTGCGCCGATTCTTTGGAATGCACTACCTAGGTTAATACGATTAATCCCCAATCCCCACAGTTTTAAGCGTGCCCTAAAAACTCATTTGTTCAGATTGGCCTACCGCCTCAATGCATTAACCTGTGGCCTATTTAAAAAAAAAAAACATAATCAGGTTCCTCGCATCATATTCTCATACACTTTATGCAGTTATTAGCCCTCTGTGTCTGTACTGCTACACACTTAGGCAGTTAATTGGTTCATGCAGCTTTACATGAACACCCGAGCCTTACACTATGGCTGTCCCAAATAACTAGAGCAATTGTTACCATCCACCTCTCGTGTCTCCCCTTTTCCTCATAGTTTGCAAGCTTGCGAGGAGGGCACTCATTCCTCCTTGTATCTATTTTGAACTGTAATTTCTGTTATGCTGTAATGTCTATTGTCTGTACAAGTCCCCTCTATAATTTGTAAAGCACTGTGGAATATGTTGGCGCTATATAAATAAAGAATATTATTATTATTATTATTATTATTATATATTATAACCGCAACTCTGGGAAACACCAGATTTCCTCTTTCCGAGATATGGACGATGATGGTATTGATGAACACTTTTAAATTTACTACATCCACACCAAGAAGATGAAGATCACAGCTGCAAAAAATGTGCAAAAAAGGCTGAGAATGTCTGGGAAATCATTTTCTCTTGGGCAAACTTTCCCTCTTACTAAAGTGGTACCAAATGATGCATACACATCTCTCATGTCTATTTAGCCTGAGATGGTTGAAAGATGATGAATTTAGTTTGGTCCATGTCCACTTTTTGAAAGCGAGCACAAAAGAAGGATGAATTAGCGGGAAGACGTGTGATTTTGGATGGTAAGGAGGTGATGTCAGGTACAGATAAATAGATACGCATGTCATCGGTGTACTGATGAGATTGCAAACTGTGCCATTACATCAGCTGGTCCAGGCCGAAGGTGTAGATGGAAAAAAGTAGTAGTGCCTTGGGGAACATCAAAAGACCGGGGTCGAAGTGAGAAGGTGGTGTGGGAGAGGGAGACACTGAATGTCCCCGTAACAGCCTGGTTGTTTTTTAAAGACTCTGCTGATATCCCCAAAAAGGCCATTTGCACCTCCGGCCATGCCCGCATAAGCAGGGGTAGCAAAACTCCCATCTTAACCACCACAAGCATGATCAGGCACATGGCAGGAAAGCACCCGACTTTGTGGGTTGAACACAAGGTTCCATGAACAATGTGTGCGGGTGATGCCACTGCTTCTTCCGATGTTGTGTGTGCAAGCCAATCCCCTGTCCATGCTGCATGCAAACATGCCTCATGCCCTGCATCTGCAGTTGCACACAAACTCAACTACCACCATCAACAAGCACTTCCACGTCCTTGTCCCAGCGCACCGTTCAGTTGTCCATACCCCGGTCCTTGGAATGCAAGTGGAAATATGCAGGCAACGCCACAGTACTAAATTCACACATTTTTTGTCTGCACCCAATCAAAATGTTGCATTTTAGGCCCGTGTGAGGCCTAAGCTTTCAGCAACCTGATGGCAGTGACCATCACAAGGTACTCGCTACCCAGGCGCCATAATTTTGCCCGGTCTGCCGTCATGACATTACACAATCAATGACATGTCCCACAACATTACCCAGGCCCTCAACAATGCTGTTACATTGAAAGTGCACCTAACCACTGACATGTGGACAAGTGCTTGTGGGCAGGGACGGTACAGGTACATCTCACTGACGGCACGTTGGGTTAGAGTAGAGGAAGCCATGACCCAGTTGGACATTGGGAGACCATGTTACAAATGTATGGAGACAGGTTGTGGAAGAGTTTGCATGACATAGCTAGGGTTTTGATTTTCGACTGTAGCCTCTGGGCAATTGGAAGTCAGTGAAGGGCCTAGCAGAGAGGAGAGGCCGGGAAATAACCGAGGGACAGTTGGATTACTCAGGCATCAGACTTTAGGATAGATTGGAGTGGTGCAAGAGTACTAGAGGGGAGGCCAGACAGTGGAAGGTTGCAATAGTGGAGGCGGGAGATCATGAGGGCGTGCACAAACATTTTTGCAGTTTCTTGGAACGTACGGATCCTAGAACTGTTTTTGAGTTGTAGTGGGCAGGAGGAGGCAAGGGCTTGGATATGTATATTGAAAGAGAGCAGAGTCGAGGATCACTCCGTGGCCACGAACATGTGGGACTCTTTGTGCCGTTGTGGCGTCCCGGCATTACACAGGCACATGTCCCAAAACATTACCCGTGCCCTCCAAGATGCTGTTATTGGCAAAGTCAACATAACCACAGACACGTGGACAAGTGGCTGTTGTCAGGGACAGTGCATCACACTAACAGCACACTGGGGTAACATAGTGGAAGCTGGGACCCAGTCCGAACTTGAGATGGTGCATGTCCGACCAACCACGAGTATTGCAGGCCCTTAGTCAATCTGGGTTGCCCCCACAGTCTTCAGCTACTCCACCTCCTCCTCTTCAGCCTCCATTTCCGCAAGTAGCACATCAGACACAAGTTGGAAGCACTGCAGCATTGCCTCAGCCAAGCGGCAACAGGCTGTGCTGAAGCCAATATGCTTAGGTGACAACCCAAACAATGATGAAGATTTGTGGACACTGGACAGCTCTGAAGGAGCAGGTCGATCTGTGGCTGACACCGCTGAACCTGCAGCCAGCCATGGCTGGAACCTGGTGTCTGCTCTGTGTCAAGGTGAGCTCACACACGTGTCATGCCTGGCACATGTGCTTAATCTCATTGTTCAACATTTTATGAAAAGCGACACAGAGGTGCCAGATCTGCTAGAAAAAGTACGAGGCTCTGCGTACACATTTTAGAAAGTCAGCTATGGCTTCATCCACCTTTGACGTGCTTCTGCAGCACTTGCAGCTTATGTCTCACCGACCGTTGTGTTATGTCCTCCCCATGCATTGGAACTCTACACTGTATATTTTAGAAAGGATTTGTGAGCGGAAGAGGGCAGTTGTTGACTACTAGCATCAACAAGGCCGTCGGTGTTCCATTCTGAATTCACACATAAGATCTCATGAGTGGACATGGATGTCAGACATATGTACCATCCTCCCAAACTTTGAGGAATTCACCAAGATGGTGAACCGCAATGACACCATAATTAACATCTCCATCCTGCTTCTCTGTGTTCTAATATTAATATTTATAGTTATTTACTGTATATAGCGTAAACACATTTACAGTTTCAAACACAACAGTCCTAAGTAACAACGATAACAATAATACAATATTTAAACAGAAATAAAACTACCCTGCTCGTGACAGCTTAGAATCTACACTAACATATAACGATAACAATAATTAAAATGAAAAAAAAGGTGACAACTTAAAATCTACTACAGGGGAATGTATTTACAATGATGTATTTACAATGATATTACTGAGGTTTGTCGAAAGTAGTGGAGGCCTGAGGACAAGGAGGACAAGGAGGAGGGGGAGACCATGGTCAGTTGTGCTTTTGGTGAGGACACGGAAGTATCGACTGTTTGCAATCTATGATGCATGGTGGAGTTATTGGTTACTCTGCCTTTCCCGTCACCCTCGCATTCTCCAAATTTTGGGTGACAGGCAATACTGTTTGGTGAAGTTGACACTTTTAGACCCACGCTACAAGGAGAACGTTATATCTCTTCCAGAGGCAGACAGGTGTACTACAACATTGTAGGACCATAGGGTCCTTCTTGCTGAATTGTTTAAAAAAATTCCATCTGAAAACGCTGGCAGAAGAGGTCACAGTTCATTGGCCAAGTAAGGAGTACAGGTGAGAGAGACACAACTCCAATCCAGCAGAGGCAGTGGAACACTGACAAAGTTCAGGGAGAGTTTTCTCATACCCTCTCATCGCCGTGGCCGTGAGGGATGGTGGACTCTCACAAGGAGTGCAAAATTTGGGAAAATGCAGAGGGAGTACCTAGCTGACCATACCAACGTCCTCTGTGCCCTTTAATTATTGTTTAGCAAAGCTGAACACAGAGCTCTCTCTACTGCGCACGTGCACTGTACTCACGTTCATGGAGTGCACAGTGCCTCACTCTCTTGCTGTCATTGGGCACATGTCTCCTTGCTTTATGGCAGGATGGTGGTAGTAGTAGTTGGAGCATTTAACACAGTCATGAAGCACCCATAACAATTTGAAAGAGAAGTATTTTTAACGAGATACCACACTGTTTCAAATGTGGCCTGCATTTTTTACTTTTTTAAACTCAAATAGTGTACTGAGCTAGGCTAACAGACAGCAAATACTGTATAAAAAAGGCCTAAAACTGCGGTAACTTGGAGCACACACATATATGAGTCCTGTCACGGAAATAGCACACTGCCAAATAGGTGTTTTTTTTAAATGCAAAATAGTGCTGTATATAATTAGTGTATCAGACAGCAAAAAATGTGCTCTACCGGCCAAAAATGTGGTAACTTGGAACACGCAGATATATCAGGGCTGACAGGCAAATACCACACTGGCAAATCTGTAGCCTTTGAATTTTTTTTATGCGAAATAGTGCTGTATAGAATTTGAATATCACACAGCCAAAAAATAAGTACACCGGCCTCCAATGCCTAAACTTGGAGCATAGAGATATATGACGGCTGTATCGTAAATGCCACAATGGCAAATCTGTGGCCTTTGCATTTTTTTTATATGAAATAGCGCTGTTTAGAATTTGAGTATCACACAGCCAAAAAATAAGTACACCACCCTCCAATGCCCAAACTTGGAGCACAGAGATATATGACAGCTGTAATGGAAATACCACACTGGCAAATCTGTGGCCTTTCAATTTTTTTTATGCTAAATAGCGCTGTATAGAATTTGAGTATCAGACAGCCGAGGCCTTTTTCAGTGAATTTAAATCATCAAAACAAGGGGGCAGAAAGGTAGCACACACAACTATGCTAAGTATGACTAACAAACTATAACTTTTCAACAGGCCTCAGTCTGAGAGAACAGACTGTATTTTTTTTGGGGGGGGGGATTTTTGGAAAAAAAATAGGTGTATAGACAATAAATAAGCTGCAGCAGCAGGCAGTTATGGAGCTTTGGGAAGGATGCAGTGGGAGCAATGGACGCACATACAGTGCCTACAGGCCTTGCACTGATGTGGATATGCTGTGCCATGCCTACCTAGCGCTGCAATATTGAGACCCATGAATTAGCCCTAAAAAGGACTTTTAGTTTATGAGGAATTGTGGATGTAAGAGTTGCAGACCTACACTAACTAAAAAAAACACAATTCTGACCCTATCTCGGCAGCAGCTCTCCCTACTCTTGGTAAAACAGGAACAGCGAGCAGAGCGGCGCCGGGTCTCTTATACACAGGATTATGCTGCATGGCCCAGCCAATCACTGTATGACCACAACAAGGATGGCTGCGGCGTTTCATGGCCTGGCAGAAAATCCCTGCACCGTGATTGGGTCTCTAAAGTCTGCCAAAACTGCTGGGTGGAGACTGCAATTACTGCCAAATAATACTGGAAATGCTCGCTGCTCGCCGAGTACGCCAAGCATAGCGATACTCGGATGAGTAACGAGTAGTGTTGAGCGATACCTTCCGATATTCAAAAGTATCGGTATCGGATTGGATCGGCCGATATCCAAAAAAATATTGGATATTGCCGATACCGATACCCGATACCAATACAAGTCAATGAGACACAAATATCGGAAGCTATCCTGGATGGTTCCCATTGTCTGAAGGAGAGGAAACTCTCCTTCAGGCCCTGGGATCCATATTCATGTAAAAAATAAAGATTAAAAAAAAAAATGTATATACTCACCCCTCCGACGGCCCTTGGCTCTCACCGGTGCAAGCTTCTGCCTACGTTCCTAAGAATGCAGCGAGTGAAGGACCTGTGATGACGTCGTGGTCATGCGCCGGTCACATGACCAATCACAAGACCGCGACATCATCGCAGGTCCTACACTCACTGCATTCTTAGGAACGGAGGCTGCCTGTTGCATCGCTGAGAGCCAGGGGCCGACGGAGGGGTGAGTATATCCATATTTTTTTTATTTTTATTCTTTATTTTTTACATGAATATGGATCCCAGGGCCTGAAGGAGAGTCTCCTCTCCTCCAGACCCTGGGAACCATACGCACTGCACACGCCTGGGAACTTATAGGAACTTCCGATTCCGATTTCCGATATCACAAAAATATCGGAACTCGGTATCGGAATTCCGATACAGTGAATATCGGCTGATACCCGATATTTGCAGTATCGGAATGCTCAACACTAGTAACAAGTAGTGGCGAGCACGTTCGCTCATCACTATTTATAACCACTAAAGCTTTGGTCTAGAAGTGAGAAATTGCATTAGCACACTCCACTGACTAAAGGCCCCGTCTCACTAAGCGATTTACCAACGATCACGACCAGCGATACGACCTGGCCGTGATCGTTGGTAAGTCGCTGTGTGGTCGCTGGGGAGCTGTCACACAGACAGCTCTCTCCAGTGACCAACGATCAGGGGAACGACTTCGGCATCGTTGAAACTGTCTTCAACGATGCCGAAGTCCCCCTGCAGCACCCGGGTAACCAGGGTAAACATCGGGTTACTAAGCGCAGGGCCGCGCTTAGTAACCCGATGTTTACCCTGGTTACCAAAAAAACCAAACAGTACATACTCGCCTTTCGGTGTCCAGGTCCCTTGCCGTCTGCTTCCTGCTCTGACTGAGATCCGGCCGTACAGTGAGAGCGCAGCACAGCAGTGACGTCACCGCTGTGCTCTCACTTCTCACTGTACGGCCGGCAGTCAGTGAGAGCAGGAAGCGGACGGCAAGGGACCTGACGGACATCAGAAGGCGAGTATGTACTGTTTGTTTTTTTTTTACATTTACGCTGGTAACCAGGGTAAACATCGGGTTACTAAGCGCGGCCCTGCGCTTAGTAACCCGATGTTTACCCTGGTTACCAGTGAAGACATCGCTGGATCGGTGTCACACACACCGATTCAGCGATGTCAGCGGGGCCTCAACGACCAAAAAAAGGTCCAGGCCATTCCGACACGACCAGCGATCTCGCAGCAGGGGCCTGATCGCTGGTACGTGTCACACATAGCGAGATCGCTACTGAGGTCGCTGTTGCGTCACAAAACTTGTGACTCAGCAGCGATCTCGCTAGCAATCTCGCTATGTGAGACGGGGCCTTTAGTCACAGGTTGTTTGCTTTGGCATTTGGCCAATGATCTATCAAGCAGCCAGAGGAGGGTGCTGCTAGTTAGGAAATATAACACAAGCTGAGAAGCTGTAAGTGCATCTTCACATCCAAATGCATTTCTGCACCCAACTTCAGAATGTTATTTCTCACCACTGAACCAATGCTTTGGGGTCTTAAAGGGATTCACTTGATTTTATTTTTAAATGATGCATGATCATAACCTCTTTATGACCTATGATGTATAGGTGCATCATAGGTCGCCCCCCCCCCCCCTTTGATGCAGGCAGCAGCACTGAGTCCACATCTTTTTAAGCTGATCTGTTTAGCTGTCATGTGCCCCTAACAGCCACGGGTGGAATTGCAATACAACTGAGGCTTTTAACATGTTAAATGCCGCTGTCAGTCTCTGACAGCAGCATTTAACATGCATGTCACTAGCTCTGCCCATTGGCGCCCCTGTCATGCAATCGTGGGGCACTGAAGAGTTTGAATGGCCACCCAAGGTCTGCAGGAGATTCCTATTGCCATGATTGCCGATCTGTTATGAGCATCACCCAGTGGCCGGCGTTCATAGCAAATGAGTATTTCTGCTACACATAGCAGGGCTGAAGCATTGCTATGTGAATCACAAGCAATCAGAAGAAGAAGATTGCAGCTTTAAAGGGACTCTGTCACCTGAATTGGAGGGAACAATTTTCAGCCATAGAGGCAGAGTTTTCGGCTGTTTGATTCACCCTTTCCTTACCCGCTGGCTGCATGCTGGCTGCAATATTGGATTGAAGTTCATTCTCTGTCCTCCGTAGTACATGCCTGCACAAGGCAAACTTGCCTTACGCAGGCGTGTACAATGTAGGACAGAGAATGTACTTCAATCCAATATTGCAGCCAGCATCCAGCTAGCGGGTAAGGAAAGGGTGAATCAAACAGCTGAAAACCCCGCCTCTATGGCTGAAAATTGTTCCCTCCAAATTCAGGTGACAGAGTCCCTTTAAGTCTCCTATGGAGACTATTGAAGCAAGTAACAAGAAAAAAAAAGTTTTTAAAAATATATAAATAATTTAAAAAATATGAAAGTTCAAATCACTCTCCTTTTCCCCCATTCAAAATAAAGCAATACAAAAATTAAAAATACACCTATTTGGTATTGCTGCATCCAGAAATGCCTGATCTATCAAAATATAAAAAAAATTAGTCTGATTGGTAACCGGCGTAATGAGAAAAAAATCAAAATGCCAGAAATAGGCTTTTTTGGTCTCCGCAACATCGCAATAAAATGAAATAAAAGCCCATCAAAAAATAGTATCTACTCACAAATTGTACAAATAAAAACATCAGTTAGGCTTGCAAAAAATTAGCCTTTATGCAGCCACTGATACTGATAAATATGACAATATGGGTCTCGGAAAATGGCACTATTTTTTTTTGGGGGGGGGGGGATTTGGATTTTTTTTCACGATTTAAGCAAAAAAGGTAACCCATACATGTTTGGTATGTATGCAAACACAAAACCCAGCTGCATTTTAAATGCAGGAGGAGGATATTACACAGTGGTGGTCCACCCCCAATTTAATTGGCCCCAACTACATAAAGTTGCATAAACAAAAAAGGAGGACACGGAGTACATAAGTGCATATAAAAATGTTTGCAATTTTATTTTGTCTATCAAAACGTATATGTATAAAAAACATTACAATACAAAAACACTTTCAGGGAAAGACAGAGATATTGAGGTCACTGTCTATAGTTGTATAACCATGCACTCGCACATGATATCAAACAATCACATGGATTCAGTGTTGTTATGTTAATGCACCAATACGGGTTAAAAAGGCACTAGGTCAGGCAATCGTATCTATATATGTATTTGCGTCAAAATGTGCATCATAATTCAAAAGTCCACGCCAAAACCTGATAAGATGTATCCCACCTGAGGCACGAAGGTGCTGCAACCAGTGTCTATTACAAAATTGCATATGCCCCGCAATTTACCCAGAAAGGGATAGAGGGAAGAGAAAAAAAAGTGCTACAATGCAATGTGTCAGGGGAAGGTGCCATACCATGGAGCAAATGTATTTAGTTAAAGTAACTATATAATATACCTATGGCTCATCGGTCCTTACAGCACCCCGTCTTGCTGAATAAACCTTCCATCTTAATGGAGAATTACAGGAATCTTCCCCTGATGAGTAGAGAAAAACGAAACGCGTAGGGAAGTATACCTTTTCGTTACTTTGCATTGGGGGTCACTATAAAAACTGGTGATATTCTATGATGGGGTATTTGTATGGATAATGATGTGCCATCTCCCCAGTCTTTACACCAGTTAAAAACGGTCATTAACTTGTTATATGTAACAATAGGGTGAAACTGTTCACTTGTTTCACACACCATTTTGAGCGGTCATTGCTAACATTAGATGCATATATAGAGAGCATGTGTGGTCTGATCTGTTAAATGACCAGTTGATGTGTGGTCTGATCTGCCAAATGACCAGGTTATGTGAAATTTGATATTTTTTTGCACTGCCAGCTGATATGGACCTTTATGTTTCCATGATAGAGTATTCATGGGGATTTTAGGATATTGAGGTCTGAGGCATAGGCATTTCTTCTTTTGAAATGTGATGTACTGTGAGTCCTTTATGTGTTTTGATTATTTTGGGTCTACCATTTTTTAACAAGTTTATTAAAAGTTAATTTTTAATCTAGAATCACACCTTGCTTTTTTACTATATTATTGATTGGTGGTCACAGCTTTTTCAGCGCTCATCGGTCCTTACCCAGACACAAGAAAGTGACCCCCTGCTCAGGTGAAGCAGTTCCGACGTACGTTTCACGGGCCTAGCATCCCGCTTTCTCAAGGGAATGTACTGTGTTGGATGCACAGGACCTTCGTAAGCCCCAGGTGACCGATCACATGTTAGAAATTCACCAATCACAGTGGCTTCAATGGCGCATGTACAGTGGGCCTGAAAGGTCCCGGCATATGCTGAAAAGGCATCCAGCATCTCGGCACGCACGTGGGGAGGTGCCTGGGTGAGTGCAGGAGGCCATCGAACTCCCAGGAGCATGACAGACACCATGAGCAACACAATGGATGCGCACAGCCACGGATCACAAATATTTTAAATAATACAGCTATTGTAATAACATAGTTCTTCCTATTGGAAAAGATGTCTTCACAATCACAGATGCTCTTGGGTGATGTGATCTGACATGGTTAGTAGTAAGGGTCCATCCGGGGTACAGTATCACTATCAATATATGACGTTAGTACTGACACATGAGATCCGTTGGCTGACATTTTGTGCTTGGATACTTAATATAGTATCTAACGATGTTGTTTTTTTATGAAGATTATGGCATCTATCAATCATGACCTGCGTTGTTCAATCCGGTCATGTTGAGTATGTGGGCTTGAGTCAGACTCTCTTGATTAATTAAGACGCACTAAGTGGTGGGCGTCTCTGTGGGAACTGACGTGAGATTTGTAGCATTAGCAACTCTGTCGCTCATCATACATTTAACAAACAGGGTTGCCACGTTCCTATCCACTTTGTCAAAGCTGAGTGAAAATGGAGTGAGAATGTCAAAAGTGTGAATATTTTAGCAAATCTAACAAAATTTTGCAACTTTTTGAATGTTTTTAAGTTAGAATTCTGGCATAAATGTCCTATAAAGTCTGATTACTTCATTGGGTAAATGAAGTATTGTGGATACTTAACTTTTATGCTCTCAAAGCATAGCACTTTTTTATGACTTTAGTGATGTTTTAAAATGCAGACTTTGATGGAATGGTCTGTGGGTGTCATGTTGCATTTTCAGAGCCCCTGATGTACCTAAACAGTAGAAACCCCCCACAATTGACCCCATTTAGGAATCTAGACCCCCAAGGAACTTCTTTAGATATCTGGTGAGCATTTTGAATGCCCAAGTGCTTCCCAGAAGTTTGACACAGAGCCATGAAAATAAAAAATCATTTTTTTTCCACAAAAATGATTTTTTAGCCCACAATTTTTTTTATTTTTGCAAGAGTAACAGGAGAAACTGGACCCTAAAAGTTGTTGTCCAACTAATACTTAGTACGCTGATGCCCTATATTTGGGGGTAAACCACTGTTTGGGCGCACGGCAGAGCTCAGAAGGAAGGGAGAACCATTTGACTTTTTTCAAAATTGTCTGTCTCGTTTGGAGACCCCCTGATGTACATAAACAGTTGAAACCCCAATTCTAACTCCAACCCTAACCACAACACACCTCTTACCCTAATCCCAACCCGATCCATAATGTTAATCATAGCCCTAACCATAACCCGAATCACAACACTAACCCCAAAACACCCCTAATCCCAACCCTAACAATAACCCTAATCAAAACCCGAAACCCAACACACCCCCTAATCCTAAACTCAACCCTAACCTCAAACCTAACCCTAATCCCAATACACCCCTAACCCTAATCCCAACCCTAATCTTAATCCTAATTCCAAACCTAACCCTAATCCCAAATGTAACCCTAATGCCAACCCTAACCCTAATCCAAACCCTAATCCCACCTCTAACCCTAACTTTAGCCCCAACCCTAACCCTAACTTTAGCCCTAACCCTAATTGGAAAAAAGAAATACATACTTTTTTTAATTTTATTATTTTTTCCTAAGGGGGTGATAAAGGGGGGTTATTTACTATTTTTTTTATAATTGATCACTGTGATATGATCTCACAGTGACCAAAATAAAGCAAGAGCAAGAATCTTCCTCTGCCGGCAGATCACGGCGGGCGTACTGAGCATGTGCCCGCCATTTTCTTACTGAAGCAAGAAGCCGGCGGCCAGGAGAGGAAGCAGGAGGACCCAGGGACACCAGTAAGTATGACAGGGTCCCCGATCCCCCTATTTCTCTATCTTCTGATGTGCAATCACATCAGAGGACAGAGAGTGACACACCGCATTTTTTTTGCGATTGTCGGTAAACAGTTAATTACCTGCGATCACAAAACATGGGTTGGTAAAAACCGACCCCGATCATTTTCTTTGGGGTCTCAGCTCCCACAAGCTGCCGAGACCCCAAAGAAGTGCCAGCTGCCGGCTGGCGGGCGCACTGCGCATGCCGGCCATTTTTTGCCGGAAGAAGATGGCGACGCCCATGGGGAACCACGAGGAGCGCCGGGGTGAAACGTGTGAGAATTGGGGGCAATCACGGACCCTATTTCTCTGTCCTCTGATGTGCGATCACATCGGAGGACAGAGAAATTAAATGCAAATTTTTTTCTGCGACCGCCTGTAAACGGTTAATTACCAGCAATCAAAAATCGGGGGTTGTAAAAACTGGCCCGAATCATGTTCTCTGGGGTCTCAGCTACCCCTGGCAACCAATACCCCAGAGAAAATCTGACTCTGGGGGCGCTATACACTTTTTCCACAGCGCTGTTAATTGATGGCACTGTGGTTTAAGTACCCTTAACTGCTGCCGTTTAAAGGGGGCAACTCGGGGGTTGGTAAAAACTGACTCGAATCATGTTCTCTGGGGTCTCGGCTACCCCCATCAACCAATACCCCAGATAAAATCTGACTCTGGGGGCACTATACACTTTTTCCACAACGCCGTTAACTGCCGTTGTTAAAAGGTGTATCGGCGGTCGTTAAGGGGTGAAAGCCACTAATTTTTAATAAGGTTTTGCAAAAAGCCTCTGCATTGCTTTACAATTTTGTTTTTGCAAAATTGGGATTGTTGACATGAATGAATAATTGAGTATTAGAGTGTTGTACTGAATAAGCTTCCATTAAAAGTTGTGATAACAGGCCAGGTCACACAATGTCATAATGTAGTCTGCTTTGTCAAAATTATTATTATTTATTTATATAGCACCATTAATTCCATGGTGTTGTACAAGAGAAAGAGGTTACGTACAGAGTTATAGATATCATTTACAGTAAACAAATTTACAATGACAGACTGTACAGAGGGGAGAGGACCCTGTCCTTGTGGACTTACATTCTATGGGGACTGAAATGAGGACAGAAAAGAAGTATGAAAGTGGTATACCAATACATTTCCAAGCTAATGAGATTTCCTCTTTTTTTCAGTGGTGTCTCTGACATCTTGGAAAACTGGTTGTGCACAGTATATTATTTGTCTGATCAAAACAGAAGGAACATGACATTCCAAGGAGCATCAGAAGCTGCTTGAGTTATTTCAATGGTGAATCAAATTTAAAACTAAACATTTGAGTTGAACAAAATGATTTTCAGCAACCTCAACCATGGCACCCATTAGTAATCCATGGAGGCTAGACTAGTGCCCTGTAAACCTTCTTCTACCGAATGACATCCCCAGATCCAGCTCTGATTAGTATGCATAGCACAATGTCATACATACATTGTGCCACAACAATGATGTCATGCTAGACTGACTAATCAAGTGATAAACCAGGGGTGCCAGCAGGTGAGAGATGATTCAAAGGGCTCTGCTGTAACATGCACAAACTACCTACCTGGGTACTGCTTATTTTTGTTATATAGAAGAAGAATCCTCATAGTCAATTACTTTGGTTTGGCACTACTTATCTCAGTCTAACACCATTAGATTGGTCTTGGTTTAGATTTAACCAGAGTTAATAGTGTTTAATTCAATAAAAATAATTTTCTGCTTCATTACTCAGTAATAAGGGCTTCCAGAACAGAACATAGCTCACAATGCCTCGCATAGACTGTGTACCTAACGGCTTATTCTTATAGAATGTAACATCAGCATCATCAGCTCTTTGTTGCCATTTCATTGATTTTAAGAGAGTAGTAATCACATTCAGCAAACATGAATATGTATATATATATATATATATATATATATATATATATATACATATATATATATATATATATATATATATTATGCATACAACATTGTTCATATATAGCATGCAATCAAAATGTTGCTATTTATACCATAATTGGTTGGATGCTAAAAAAGCAGCTGAGATGGTCTTGCAAAATTAATTATAACTATTATGGACAGTTTTATCATTGTGAAGAAAGTGGAAGAAAAGAACAACATTGTAATGTGAATGGTTGGCGGGAAAGACAATTAAAATTACATGTAAAAGTTTGGTCAAAGAAATGTTTTCACACAATGCTCAATTTATATGTCTATACTTTATTCAACAAACTCTTTGTTTGTTTCATCAAAGGAAAAGTCATTAAGAGGTTGATAGGCTTTGTTTTGAGTTCAGGTTTAGAACAAAGCAAACTGCAAAGAGAACAATAAGTAACCAAGGGGAACAAGCTAATTTTCTTTGCAAAAAAAAAACAAACAGCTTTTATACTATACCGAAACCTGTGCTACTCTGTATGTTTATTTCTATACAAAATGCATATTCACAAGGTACTGTCGAGTTCTGGGAATTTACATATTCATTTAGTTCTAAAAGAAATGTTAAAAAGATAAATAATTTGTAGAGCTAAATTTTCAAGACTCCTTTGCATCTGTTTCCTCTCAGAAAGGAAATGTAGCATCAACTGATCTTCACTGTCCTATTAAAGGAGTAGAAAAATCCAGGATATCTATAAACAGAAAGATAGTGAGGAAACACTTAGCTAACATAAATGAATTCAAGTCTCCTGAAGGAGATAGCAGAAGAAATTTTTGAACCACTCTCCATAATCTTTGAAAATTCTTGGAGAACAGGAGAAGTCCCAGAAGACTGGAGAAGAGCAAATGTTGTTCCTATCTTCAAAAAAGGAAAGAAGGTGGACCCAGGGAACTATAGGCCGGTGAATCTGACTTCCATGCCAGGAAAGATCTTTGAACAAATTATTAAACAACATGTATGTAAGTACCTGGATAAGAATGAAGTGATTAACCAGCATGGGTTTGTAACTAATAAGTCATGTCAGACTAACTTAATTTCCTTCTATAACAAAATCACTGACCTGGTGGATCAGGGAAATGCTGTAGATATAGTATATCTTGACTTCAGCAAAGCATTTGACAAAGTATCTCACACTATCCTTATTGAAAAAATGACTAAGTATGGAATGGACAAGGCAACTGTTAGGTGGATTCATAACTGGCTTAGTGATCAGACCCAAAGAGTGGTCGTAAATGGCTGCACATCCAGTTGGAAGAATGTTGTGAATTCTGCTCTTGAGCTCCCTCCGGTGGTTGTAAGTGGTAGCGCTGCTGTCTCTGAATCACAGCATTTATCAGGTGTGTTCACGTTTTGCAATTTTGAATGGGCTATTTAGTCTTGCTTCACCCTTTAGTCAGTGCCAGTTGTCCATTGTTTCCTGGAGGATTCACTTCCCTGCCTGGTCTCTCTTGCTTGCTGATCATTTCAACCAAGATAAGTGCTGGCTTGTTTTCTGCAGTCCACATGCTGTGGGCCTGATCGTTCTAGTTACTTTCCATGTTTTGTCTTGTCCAGCTTGGTCTGTATAAGGATTTGTTTAACCAAGCTGGTATCTCTGGAGATGCAGATATACCCTCCATGCCTTTAGTTAGTTGTGGAGTTTTGTATTTTCTGTGGTGGATATTTTCCAGTGTTTTAATACTGACCGCATAGTACTCTGTCCTATTCTTTCTATTTAGCTAGAATTGGCCTCCTTTGCTAAATCCTGATTTCAGTCTGCGTATGTTATTTCCCTCTCTTCTCACAGTCAATATTTGTGGGGGGGCTGTCTATCCTTTGTGGGGGATTTTCTCTGAGGCAAGATAGTTTTCCCCTTTCTATCTCTAGGGGTAATTAGTCCTCCGGCTGTGTCGAGATGTCTAGGGAGTGACAGGTGCATTCCACGCTACTTCTAGTTGCGGTGTTAAGTTCAGGGTCTGCGGTCAGTACAGATACCACCTTCTCCAGAGTACGTCTCATGCTGCTCCTAGGCCACCAGTTCATAACAGAAGAATGTCTCAAGTGGGGTACCACAGGGTTCTGTCCTGGGCCCTGTATTGTTCAATATCTTTATCAATGATTTAGATGAAGAAATTGAGAGTACACTAAATATATTTGCTGATGACCCTAAGCTTGGAGTGATAGCTAATACTAGAGAAGAGAGAGAGAGGATTCAAAAAGATATGAATAAATTGGAGCAGTGGGCAGCAACTAACAGAATGGTTTTTAACAAGGAAAAATGCAAAGTACTACATCTGGGCAATAAAAATGAAAAAAGCATTTACAGAATGGGTAGCATAGAGCTAAGTAACAGCACATGTGAAAAAGACTTGGGTATACTAATAGATCATAAACTGAACATGAGTAGTGTTGAGCGATACCGTCCGATACTTGAAAGTATCGGTATCGGAAAGTATCGGCCGATACCGGCAAAGTATCGGATCTAATCCGATACCGATACCCGATACCAATACAAGTCAATGGGACTCATGTATCGGACGGTATTCCTGATGGTTCCCAGGGTCTGAAGGAGAGGAAACTCTCCTTCAGGCCCTGGGAACCATATTAATGTGTAAAATAAAGAATTAAAATAAAAAATATTGCTATACTCACCTCTCCGACGCAGCCTGGACTTCAGCGCGTTTTAAAATGCGCGCGTGTCCTGCCTCCCGTGACGTCACGGCTTGTGATTGGTCGCGTCGCCCATGTGACCGCGACGCAACCAATCACAACGCCGGAACGTAATTTTAAAATCCTGAAGGACCTAAAATTACGTCACGGCTTGCTGTGATTGGTCGCGTCGCGGTCACATGGGCGGCGCGCGACCAATCACAAGCCGGGACTTCAAGTAAGGAAGTTAAAGCGCGAATTTTAAGCAAACAACGCTGCCGGTCCCCTCGGTAAGGTGCAGGCTGCGTCGGAGAGGTGAGTATAGCAATATTTTTTATTTTAATTCTTTATTTTACACATTAATGTTGTTTCGATACCGATACCCGATACCACAAAAGTATCGGATCTCGGTATCGGAATTCCGATACAGCAAATATCGGCCGATACCCGGTAGGCAGAGTTGCACCTGACTATTGTGCCACTTCTAGCCTAATTGAGTGGGGCACAGATTGAAAAAAAAACTGACATTGCTGATTGCCTGCACCTTCCGGTCACCTTCCACCAGTCGCAGGTGTTAAGCACAGTGACGATTGGGGAAAAGGCACACATTTGTGTAGTGTCAGTGAGTCACTAACAATACTCACCATCTGCAATCTGGCCAACATTCCCTTCTCACATTCAGTTGTATTTGTATCTTTAAGAGGCAAATACAATTCACCCGGGACAGGAGACGGGAAGCTCTGATCAGCTCCCTGCTGCCAAGAACTCAAGAAAAAGCTGCCGGGAACTCAAGAAAGATGCAGGCTAATTCTGATGCCACACATGCAAGGAAAGGTGATGCATTTACATCAACAAATCATGTCCTCCTGTGCCCACTGTGTTGCGAAATATAAAAGGGATAGGAGTCTGTAATGGACAGGATGTCTGGATTAGGTGAGTATAGGCCTTTTTCATAGAATCATTTAATGGTAGAGTTGGAAGGGACCTCCTGTGTCATCTGGTCCAACTCCCTGCTCAAAGAAGGATTCACTAAATCATCTCAGACAGATGTTTGAAGACTGTTTCAAGACTTGCATTGAAGGAGAACTCACCACCTCTTGTGGCAGCCTGTTCCACTCATGGATCAGCCTAACTGTCAAAAAGTTATTTCTAATATCTAATCTGTGTCTCCTTTCATTCAGTTTCATCCCATTGCTTCCAGACTTTCCTTGTGCAAATGAGAATAAAGATGATCCTCCTACAATGTGACAGCCCTTGAGATATTTGTAGACAGCAGACTTTGGTTAATTTACCTTTGTTAACTCTTTAGCAACTATGTATAACTTTATTACTAATTTTCTAGCTAAATTGTGATATTTATAGTATTATCTTTGCTGACACTTGCACTTACTCATCCTTTTAATACTCTTAGCATGCTCTAATACTCATATTGATATACCGGTTTGATAATTTAGGTAGCTTACATATCCTACATATCATACAATTTTTCGGAATTTGTAAGAACCGGCGTAACTACTTGCAACTTCTTTCTATATAGGGTGTCAAAATATTTTGCAACAGGTACCAGAGTCTTTCACTGTATAACCATTAAGCTATTGTAAATATTCTCTAAAAATTCTGTATGTTAATAATTCTCCTGTGGTGCATTCAGGTCCAGTGGGCGGACTCCACCAATGGGTGTTTATTTCATGGGTCTATTTTTAAATGGTTTTAGCTTTTTGGTGTTGTGTTGAACCTAATAAATATTGAATCTTTTTAGGTGGTCCCTGACTCCTTAGCATGTTTCTTTTTCTTCTCAATTTGTTCTCAGCTTGGAGACCTCACACCTCATGTAACACTCCCAGTTTGTTTATTTTTTTATTCCAGCTACACTCAAGTGACACAAACAACAGTTTTATAGACTACTGTTGGTAGAAAAATGTAAGGAAAGTAACACAGGTAGTTGACTGAAAGTAAGTGCAGACCTGCCTGTCTAGGAGACCTACTTACATGGGCAACCCACCAGATGGAGACCCAACTTGTAGTCTCCACACTTAAAAAAGATAATTGTCACACAGTATTAAAGTGGCATCAATTTCCTCAGAGTAGAAACAGTATAATAGGCCTCTGACAGACCTTCCACCACAGGCAACCCACCTGATGGAGACCCAACTTGGAGTCTACACATTTAAAAAAAAATTGTCACACATAAATAAAGTGGCATCAATTTCCACAGAGTAGAATTATTATAATAGGCCTCTGACACACCTTTCACCACAGAGAACCCACCTGATGGAGATGCAACTTGGCGTCTCCACATTTCAAAAAATAATTGTCACACAGCATAAAAGTGGCATCAATTTCCACAGAGTAGAAACAGTACAAAAGGCCGCCGACACATCATACACTACAGGCATCTCACCAGATGGAGACCCAACTTGGACTCACCATAATTTCAAAAAAATGTTTGTAACATCAACAGCAGTAGCAACAGCAGGCACAGAAGACACCACAAAGATGGCAATAATGAAATATCAATACATGACACTAAAATCCAATCTGACAATCTGCGACTAAGGTGAAAATGTCATCGGAGATTCATAACCCTAAGAATACGGGCATCATGTTGAAGATATTGCAGCAATAAGGCGCTCATGTGTTGGGCGCATCATGAGGTCAAAGTCCATGCTGTGTTGGTGGCGGGTAACACTCAAGATTGCACACAGTAACCATGCTTTCTGCAGCAGCACATCCAGGCTGGGATAGTGGTGTAGAAATTGCTGTACCACCGGGTTGAAAATATGAGCCATGTGGCTCCAGGTTTAGTGGATGCAGCCATTGCTCTAACGCAACCTGTACATCACTCTTGAGCTGTGTGACTGCGATCTCCAAGGCAAATTAATTTAAACACTGCCTGATTGCTGTGAGCCATGGATGTGCAGTATGGATGTGGGGAGATTCTATCTGCACTGTTGGAATGCATGTCTACTTAAGAGAGAGGTTGGAGGCCCCAGAGGAGGTGGAAGAAGCAGAAGCGATGGAGGAACTGTTAGATACAGAGGTTTGTCTCACAAGCCTTGGGGATTTAGAAACTTGTGGAGCTGCCCCTTGACCACCTGACCCCACAGCCACCAGAGTCACTCAGGGCCCAGTCAGCGAGATGTAACACCCTTGCCCATGCTTGCTCGTCCACATGTCAGTGGTACACTGCATCCTCGCATACATAGATTTTTTTCTGGGAATGGGTGATGTTGTCGGTGACATGCTGGTGTAGCACAGGCACAGCTTGCTTTGAGAAGTAATGGCAACTGGGCAACTGGTATTGGCAGGACAAACTACTGGACTGTGAGTGACTTGCAAGCGCAGACGTTATGGTGGATTGAGAAAGATGTGTTGTGCTAGGTGTAACAGAAGAAGCAGTCATATCTACTTCCGTAACAGTGGAAAATAAGGAAAACCAGCACAAAACAACTTATAGTATATCTTTTCAAGCTTACTTGGCAAACCAGCAGTGTACGGCTTGCAAAATCCCACATCACCTGAAATGATCAGCGTCATACAAAGTCCAGGACAAAGAAGAAAAAATAAGTGGCAATCCATGATGCAGTAAAACAACTATTTAATTCAAATAGTACAAGGATGCAGGGTAGCAGGTGCAGCGAAGGACGATGCCCGTTTTGCCTGGACTTTACTGTATGTCTATTTCTGTAACAGCTGACCAGCTCTCACTCACCCAACTATGGTGGGTAAACAATTGTAGTTTCTGCGGACGGAGACCTGTGTGTGAACACTTGGAATGGTAGTAGATGATCAGCCACACTCTCAAAGATTGTGCAAAAGAAGTTGTTTATTATACAAAAAGTATAGTAGTACACCATAGTGCTTGTAGACAGTAGACAATTGGTAAAGTATTAAGGTTGCCTACCTTCTACAAGCACTGTGGTGTACTACTATACTTTTTGTATAATAAAAAACTTATTTTGCGCAATCTCTGAGAGTGCGGCTGATTATCTACTGCTTGTCTATGTTTTTCATACATACATATCAGCCAACAGTCCCACCTACAGCTGAGTGTGCATCTTTTCTATTTATCTGCTCTTAGAATGGTGACAGAGGAGACAGAAGCAGCAGATGAGGTTGATGGGACGGCCGGTGGTTGGCGAGGCTTGCTAGTCCACATTTTAGCACAGTGAGTTTCCCACACTAAGGCATGATGATCCCTCATATGCCGGTTTATTCATCAATCTCCAATATCCTAAACCTATATATACCTCAACAACAACATGTACCAAACACTTTCTCCATGAAAGCGGAGAAAAAACTGAGGAATCCACAAGATAATAAAATGTGCAATATTTATTACAAAAAATTAAATACAAAATATGTATAGCCACAAATACAAATAAACAGAGGAATCCAAATTAAAATCAAGCGGCAAATGGGCGAAGATGTAAATGCAGACACTTCATAGCATCTACTATATAGAAAAAATTGTTGTAACCTTCCTTATTCCAGACTATAGTAAATGCAATTCTGCTGTGACCCTATAATGACATAGGGAACATGTGAACTTCACAGCAACATGCATATACAAAGTAAATAAAGAGATAAATAGCTCAGGCCAAAAAGGACTAACATAAAAGTGTTTTTAACAAAAAAAAAGGATGTTCAAAACCGCACAAAAGTATGTGTCCAAGATAAATAGTCCTAACATACGTTAAAGTAATGTGCTAAGTGCCTGCCATAAGCTTAAAAGGAAAAGGAGGTATAACTTACATAGTATATTTCAAAGGTGCAAGTGTTGCGCCCACGCCGCTACCCCGACAGCGCCGTGTTTTGCCTACCAGGCTTCTTCCATATGGGGGCTGAATGTATGTCTGCCATGTAAGCCTATCATTATATAGTGCCTCCTTAACCGTGAAACAGTAATCAGCTGTGTGATCAAGCTGCACTGTGATCCGCTTCATAGCGCATGCGTCACCCACATAGCTTCCCGTGGAGAACAAACATTGACTTCCGGTCTCCGCGTCTGGAACGCAAGCATGGAACGCTCGCGTCACCATGTGAGTGGGACCGGAAGTCATCGGGAGCTAAGGGCGAGGCATGCGCAGTCTGGATCAACAGCAACGAGAATTATCACTAACAAACAGGGGCATATATCTGGTAATGGTGGGGCGTTATATATATGGTAATACAAAAGGGTGCATATAATAAATATAAATGTTATAAGAAAAAGACATATATAGATGATAATACAAAAAAGTGCATATAATGAATATGAATATTATAATAAAGGGGCGTGTAAAATAAAAATACAGAAAAGTGCATAGGATAAATATAGTGACTTTCCCAGTGACATAAATGACTAAAAGGGGATTAGGAGCGTGTATAACAAGCGATATTCATGAAAAACTATATCTAAAAATGCATACACCACTAGACCGCTCCTCGGCCTTATAATACAATAAAATATGCAAAAGACAAAACACAGCTAAGCAAGTATACAACCATAATGAATAGCAATATAATAGCATAACTCTATTATATACATAATATAAATATTAATATCATAAATAGAATTAAATAAGTAAAATTCTATAATAATAGAATATTACGCATAAACAATATAACATATAAACAGTGATATAATTGTATACCAATATATTTACCCTCCCTATAATAATGAAGGCCCCACATGGCAAAAATAATAGTCCGGAACAATAAAAAATAAATAAAATAAAAAATTACACATATAAACACAAAAATGACTGCAGAATCTTCTTTATTATTGATAGTAGAAATAACGGTCCACTCGGGTTTCAGCTTCCACCACAAATCCAAGAAGGCTGAATACGGTCATATGCAAGCCCAAGGAAAAGGAACCGCATAATGATTAAAACTGTAATATTAAAAAAACAATAAGAACCCGACCACACAGCACACATACATATAATAAAACCGAAACCAGGATGTAGGAACAATGGAACAAAATTGCTAATATTAATAATAATATTAGTATTAAACCAAGTAGAAGCGGACACAGAGGGAAACCAGTGGAAAACACCATATCTATAAAAAAGAGCTGAAACCCATGGTTTCATTTAAACCCTGAGGTGCCATGGTGCCCTGTTATGATCCTAGTGGTAGAGGATCTCAGAAGTTCCAGCTAAGTCCGCAAACACAAAAACCAGCTCATAGGGAGGTGGTAACTTGGCTGACCGTATATCTAATCCTAGCACAACAACTAGAAGTAGCCGGGGAACGTACCTACGTTGATTCTAGACGTCTCGCACCAGCCGGAGAACTAACTAACCCTTTCAGAGAAAATAAGACCTCACTTGCCTCAAGAGAAAGGACCCCAAAGTTATAATACAAGCCCCCAACAAATAATAACGGTGAGGTAAGAAGAAAAGACAAACGTAAGTATGAACTAGATTTAGCAAAGAGAGGCCCACTAATTAATAGCAGAAAATAGGAAGCGGACTTATACGGTCAGCAAAAACCCTACAAAAATATCCACGCTGAATATCCAAGAACCCCCGCACCGACTAACGGTGTGGGGGGAGAATATCAGCCCTCTAGAGCTTCCAGCCAAAATCAGGAATCACATTATGAACAAGCTGGAACAAAATAGAAGCAAAGCGAATTAACAAAAATAAGAAAGCAGGACTTAGCTTATCTTGCAAAGAACAGGAGACCAGGAGTCAGGAGAAAACAGACATAGACTGACTACATCGATTCCAGGCACTAGACTGAGTTTCCAGGAAGTCTAAATAGGAACACCCAAGGCCTAACGAACCAGGTGGGTACCAACCTGGAGAAAGATGATCCAAGTGTAATACCGCTAGTGACCACAAGAGGGAGCCAAGAAATATAGTTCACAACAGTACCCCCCCTTTAAGGAGGGGTCACCGAACCCTCACCAAGACCACCAGGGCGATCAGGATGAGCAGCGTGAAAGGCACGAACCAAATCGGCCGCATGAACATCAGAGGCGACCACCCAGGAATTATCCTCCTGACCATAGCCCTTCCATTTGACCAGATACTGAAGCCTCCGTCTAGAGAGACGAGAATCCAAGATCTTCTCCACCACGTACTCCAACTCGCCCTCAACCAAGACCGGAGCAGGAGGGTCAACAGCAGGAACCACAGGCACGACGTACCGCCGCAACAAAGACCTATGGAACACATTGTGAATGGCAAACGACACCGGAAGATCCAAACGAAAAGACACCGGATTAAGGACTTCCAAAATTTTATAAGGACCAATAAAGCGAGGCTTAAACTTAGGAGAGGAAACCTTCAGAGGGACATACCAAGAAGACAACCAAACCAAATCCCCAACACAAAGTCGGGTACCCACAGCGCGGCGGCGGTTGGCAAAACGCTGAGCCTTCTCCTGTGACAACTTCAAGTTGTCCACCACATGATTCCAAATCCGCTGCAACCTATCCACCACGGAATCCACCCCAGGACAGTCAGAAGATTCAACATGACCCGAGGAAAAACGAGGATGAAAATCAGAGTTGCAGAAAAATGGCGAAACCAAAGTAGCGGAACTAGCCCGATTATTGAGGGCAAACTCAGCCAATGGCAAGAAGGTCACCCAATCATCCTGATCCGCAGAAACAAAACATCTCAAATAAGCTTCCAGCGTCTGATTAGTTCGCTCCGTTTGGCCATTAGTCCTGAGGATGAAAGGCAGATGAAAACGACAAATCAATGCCCATCTTAGCACAAAAAGATCGCCAGAACCTGGACACAAACTGGGATCCTCTGTCAGACACGATATTCTCAGGAATGCCATGCAAACGAACCACATTCTGAAAGAACAAAGGAACCAGATCGGAAGAGGAAGGCAACTTAGGCAAGGGCACCAAATGGACCATCTTGGAAAAGCGATCACACACCACCCAGATGACAGACATTCCTTGAGACACCGGAAGATCTGAAATGAAATCCATGGAAATGTGTGTCCAGGGCCTCTTCGGGACGGGCAAGGGCAAAAGCAACCCGCTGGCACGAGAACAGCAAGGCTTAGCCCAAGCACAAATCCCACAGGACTGCACAAAAGAACGCACATCCCGCGACAAGGAAGGCCACCAAAAGGACCTAGCTACCAAATCTCTGGTACCAAAAATCCCAGGATGCCCTGCCAACACTGAGGAATGAACCTCGGAGATAACTCTGCTGGTCCATTTATCAGGAACAAACAGTCTATCAGGTGGGCAAGGGTCAGGTCTACCAGCCTGAAATCTCTGCAACACACGTCGCAAATCAGGAGAAATGGCCGACAAGATTACTCCCTCTTTAAGAATACCAGCTGGCTCTGAGACTCCCGGAGAGTCAGGAACAAAGCTCCTAGAAAGAGCATCAGCCTTCACATTCTTCGAACCAGGCAGGTATGAGACCACAAAGTCAAAACGGGAGAAAAACAACGACCAACGAGCATGTCTAGGATTCAGGCGCTTAGCAGACTCGAGATACATCAAATTTTTGTGATCAGTCAAGACCACCACACGATGCTTAGCTCCCTCGAGCCAATGACGCCACTCCTCAAATGCCCACTTCATGGCCAACAACTCCCGATTACCAACATCATAGTTCCGCTCCGCAGGCGAAAATTTCCTAGAAAAAAAAGCACAAGGTCTCATCACAGAGCAACCAGAGCCTTTCTGCGACAAAACAGCCCCTGCACCGATCTCAGAAGCGTCCACTTCAACCTGAAAGGGAAGTGAGACATCAGGCTGGCATAAAACAGGCGCCGACGTAAACCGGCGCTTCAGCTCCCGGAAAGCCTCCACGGCTGCCGGAGCCCAATTAGCCACATCAGAACCTTTCTTGGTCATATCCGTCAAAGGTTTAACAACGCTAGAGAAATTAGCAATAAAACGACGGTAGAAATTAGCAAAACCCAAGAACTTCTGAAGACTCTTAACAGACGTGGGTTGAGTCCAATCATGAATAGCTCGGACCTTAACTGGGTCCATCTCCACTGTAGAAGGGGAGAAAATGAAACCCAGAAAGGAAACCTTCTGCACTCCAAAGAGACACTTTGAGCCCTTCACAAACAAAGCATTATCACGCAAAACCTGAAACACCATCCTGACCTGCTTTACATGAGAATCCCAATCATCAGAAAAAAACAGAATATCATCCAGATAAACAATCATAAACTTATCTAGATACTTCCGGAAGATGTCATGCATAAAGGACTGAAACACTGAATGAGCATTAGAGAGCCCAAAAGGCATCACCAAGTACTCAAAATGACCTTCGGGCGTATTAAACGCAGTTTTCCATTCATCTCCATGCTTAATGCGCACAAGGTTGTACGCACCACGAAGATCTATCTTGGTGAACCACTTGGCACCCTTAATCCGAGCAAACAAGTCTGACAATAGTGGCAAAGGATACTGAAATTTGACCGTGATTTTATTCAGAAGCCGATAGTCTATACAAGGTCTCAAAGACCCGTCTTTCTTGGCTACAAAAAAGAATCCCGCACCAAGAGGGGAAGAGGATGGACGAATATGTCCCTTCTCCAAAGACTCCTTTATATAAGAACGCATTGCGGCATGCTCAGGTACAGATAGATTAAATAATCGTCCCTTAGGAAATTTACTACCAGGAATCAAATCTATAGCGCAGTCACAGTCCCTATGAGGAGGAAGGGCACTGGACCTGGACTCACTGAATACATCCTGATAGTCCAACAAAAACTCCGGAACTTCAGAAGGAGTAGAAGAAGCAATAGACACCGACGGGGAATCGCAATGAATTCCCTGACAACCCCAACTTGACACAGACATTGCCTTCCAATCCAAAACTGGATTATGGGTCTGTAACCATGGCAGACCTAAAACGACCAAATCATGCATCTTATGCAGAACAAGAAAACGAATCACCTCCCGATGTTCAGGAGTCATGCACATGGTCACTTGTGTCCAATACTGCGGTTTATTCTCTGCCAATGGCGTAGCATCAATTCCTCTAAGAGGAATAGGATTTTTTAAAGGCTCCAGGACAAAACCACAGCGCTTGGCAAATGACAAGTCCATAAGACTCAGGGCAGCACCTGAATCCACAAATGCCATAACAGGGTAGGAAGACAATGAGCAAATTAAAGTTACAGACAAAATAAACTTAGGATGCAAATTACCAATGGCGACAGGACTAACCATCTTTGTTAGGCGTTTAGAGCATGCTGAGATAACATGTGTAGAATCACCACAGTAAAAACACAACCCATTCTGACGTCTATGATTTTGTCATTCAGTTCTAGTCTGAATTCTATCACATAGCATTGAGTCAGGTGTCCGTTCAGACAACACTGCCAGAGGATTAGCAGATTTGCGCTCCCGCAAACGCCGATCTATCTGAATGGCCAGAGCCATAGAATCACTCAGACTTGTAGGAATGGGAAAACCCACCATCACATTCTTAATGGCTTCAGAAAGGCCATTTCTGAAATTTGCGGCCAGAGCACACTCATTCCATTGAGTAAGCATGGACCATTTCCGAAATTTTTGGCAATACACTTCAGCCTCATCCTGGCCCTGAGAGATAGCCAGCAACGCTTTTTCTGCCTGAATTTCAAGATTGGGCTCCTCATAAAGCAATCCGAGCGCCAGAAAAAACGCATCAATATTTGCCAATGCCGGATCTCCTGGCGCCAATGAAAAAGCCCAATCCTGAGGGTCGCCACGCAAGAAAGAGATAACAATTTTAACTTGCTGAGCTGAGTCTCCAGACGAACGCGGTCTCAAAGATAGAAACAATTTACAATTATTCCTAAAATTCCCAAATTTAAATCGATCACCAGAGAAAAGCTCAGGAATAGGTATCTTAGGCTCTGACATAGGACTACTAATAACAAAATCCTGAATGCCCTGCACTCGTGCAGCAAGCTGATCCACACTAGTAATCAGAGTCTGAACATTAATGTCTGCAGCAGAGCTTCAAGCCACTCAAAGGAAAAAGGGGAAGAAGAAAAAAAAAAAACTCAGAACTTCTTTTCTTTTAATCCCGCTTCTGCAATGCAATAAATATTCACTTTTTGGGCCTGGAATACTGTTATGATCCTGGTGGTAGAGGATCTCAGAAGTTCCAGCTAAGTCCGCAAACACAAAAACCAGCTCATAGGGAGGTGGTAACTTGGCTGACCGTATATCTAATCCTAGCACAACAACGAGAAGTAGCCAGGGAACGTACCTACGTTGATTCTAGACGTCTCGCACCAGCCGGAGAACTAACTAACCCTTTCAGAGAAAATAAGACCTCACTTGCCTCAAGAGAAAGGACCCCAAAGTTATAATACAAGCCCCCAACAAATAATAACGGTGAGGTAAGAAGAAAAGACAAACGTAAGGATGAACTAGATTTAGCAAAGAGAGGCCCACTAATTAATAGCAGAAAATAGGAAGCGGACTTATACGGTCAGCAAAAACCCTACAAAAATATCCACGCTGAATATCCAAGAACCCCTGCACTGACTAACAGTGTGGGGGGAGAATATCAGCCCCCTAGAGCTTCCAGCAAAAATCAGGAATCACATTATGAACAAGCTGGAACAAAATAGAAGCAAAGCGAATTAACAAAAATAAGAAAGCAGGACTTAGCTTATCTTGCAAAGAACAGGAGACCAGGAGTCAGGAGAAAACAGACATAGACTGACTACATCGATTCCAGGCACTAGACTGAGTTTCCAGGAAGTCTAAATAGGAACACCCAAGGCCTAACGAACCAGGTGGGTACCAACCTGGAGAAAGATGAT